>NC_045770.1:45096393-45428476 GCF_008692025.1 Phocoena sinus
TATTATTTGGATGGTTTTGAAAACAAAATGTGCACATTAATTTCATTCTATCTAGTAACTAGAAGACAGGGAACGGAAATGTGAAAATTCTTTAAAGTAGATACTGATCTATAAATGGAAAAAGACAGTACTCTGCATTAGGAGACACTTAGATGCTAGCACCTGCCACCCTTTAGTTTTGTGACTTTGGACAGGTCAGTGCTTCTTTTTGAATCTCAGTGTATGTATTATTGAGTAGGTTACACACTAGATGAGTCCCAAGGCCCCTTTCCAAATGTTTCTCTTCTAATCTTCATAATTTAGGTGATCCCTCAGTGGCAAAAGCAGTATGGATAAATCTGAGATGTTTACGGGGAGAATTTTGGGGACCATCAGAATGGTAGCAGTTACAGGGTGATAGGGCTCTAATGGACTAAAAGTAAATATTAACTGTTTCCATTGAAATAACCTTCTTTCCTGGATATAAATATGTATCCACTTATTCATAATTTGACTTTTCTTTCTACAAAGATGCACTGAGTTCCTTCATTGCATCAGGCATCAAGGTGAAGAAAACAGATTTCCTGTAAATACTCAAAGAAATTCACAATTTAGTTTGAGGAAAACGGTATTAAGTAATTCAAGTAGGCTTAAGAATGTTAGAGGCTGAGCATAGAGTATCCTGGCTTTCCTTTGTACTCAGGGAGGGACATGAATGAACAGTTACCTGGAGAAGAGAAAAACAGTGCCCCTCATATTTTTAATGGACAGTGTTCTTAATACTTTTCGGAGGAAGACATTCACTAAGTAAATTCAGACTTATTAAAGAGAACAAAGGCAGCATTGTCTTTATGTAGAATGAGTGTTTTGAACTGTAATATTGTCTGTTCGTTCGTCTTACTTTATGTGCACAAGGGAGTGCTTACCATTCAAGTAATTTGGTAACTAATTAATATTAGTAACTTGAGTAACATGTCAACTTCATTTAATACCAGTGTCTCACGTTTGGTACAAGCATATCTCCATGTAGAATTTGTATCAGTGGCAGAGGTGAAAGAGGCTGTATCATAATGGGGATATTAAGTTATGCTCATTTCTTTCTAGAATTGTAATAAGTGGAAATCCCAGTTTTGTTACATACATTCCATATTTTATTCTGTGTATTTCTTCTACTCACACATATTGAAGAAACAGATAAAAATATTTTTATATAAATTACCTCATAATACAATATTTTTTCTTCTCTTGAAGCAGCAACTATATTCCTAGCATATGCTTCTTAAGTAAATTTATTTTGTCTTGCCAGAGCATTTACATATTAAATAAAGCTGTTTTCTTTTCCCTTCTCCCCTACCTCCATACAGCTACTTTTCAATTTATTTTCCATTTCACTACCTCCATCTGCTTTATATCTTTACTTCCTTACTGGCCACCTTAAATACCATATCTATCATTGTAATTATTCTCTTACCCCCTTGGACTTTGTTGTATTTTGCCTCCTTGACCCTGGTTGAATCCAACTCTCTACTATAATACACCCATACCTGAGCCATTATTAGGGTTAATTCCATCCAACAAGGGCTTTAGAAAATGCCTCTCTGGAGATATTTAAAAGCTTAGCTTATATGTTTCCCTCCATTATTTTCTCTCAAGTTGATGGCTCAGAATGTTGCAAATGTAAATCATTTCTGCATTATTAAGAATACTGCCAAATGGAAGCAACCTAAGTGTCCATCAACAGATGAATGGATAAAGAAGATGTGGCACATATATACAGTGGAATATTACTCGGCCATAAAAAGAAGCGAAATTGAGTTATTTGTAGTGAGGTGGATGGACCTAGAGACTGTCATACAAAGTGAAGTAAGTCAGAAAGAGAAAAATAAATACTGTATGCTAACGCATATATATGGTATATTGAAAAAAAGGTTCTGAAGGACCTAGGGGCAGGACAGGAATAAAGATGCAGACATAGAGAATAGACTTGAGGACACAGGGAGGGGGAAGGGTAAGCTGGGACGAAGTGAGAGAGTGGCATGGACATATATACACTACCAAATGTAAAACAGATAGCCGGTGGGAAGCAGCCGCATAGCACAGGGAGATCAGCTTGGTGCTTTGTGACCACCTAGAGGGGTGGGATAGGGAAGGTGGGAGGGAGACGCAAGAGGGAGGAGATATGGGGATATATGTATATGTATAGCTGATTCACTTTGTTATAAAGCAGAAACTAACACACCATTGTAAAGCAATTATACGCCAATAAAGATGTTAAAAAAAAAAAAGAATATTGTCAAATGCTTTGCAGAAGTTAGGAGGTTTTTTTCTCCCAAAATATTTTCAAGGAAAGCCCCATATAGTAATGTTTGCCTTTTGGTGAAAAAACTAAAATCTTAATGTTTGCCTGTACGGTCAGTAGCATTCTTTGATTGAATCTTCTTTATTGTGCTGATCCTTATGAACAAAAACCGCAACACTCAATATAAATATATTAATGTATGTCATGCACTTAAGGTTTCTCTGATTCTTTTGAGTGCATCAAAGGTCTCTTGGGTTATATATCCTTCTTTTCTATCACCAGGGTCTTGTGGAAGCTGCTACTCATTTGCTTCTATGGGGATGATGGAAGCAAGAATCCGTATACTAACCAACAATACCCAGACCCCAATCTTGAGTCCTCAGGAGGTTGTGTCTTGCAGCCAGTATGCTCAAGGTATGTGTTGTATTTCAGGCACTGTTTACCTGTGTGTAGTTTGCCATTGTTGGCAAAGGCATAAGGATAGGATAGTAGAGAGATCATAATGTCTTCTGTCAGAAAATCTGGGTGCGATTCACAGACAGATAGACAACATGAAAAGGCAGAGGGCTATCTATGTACCAGATGAAGGAACAAGATAAAACCCCAGAAAAACAACTAAATGAAGTGGAGATAGGCAACCTTCCAGAAAAGGATTCAGAATAATGAGGGTGAAGATGATCCAGGACCTTGGAAAAAAGAATGGAGACAAAGATCGAGAAGATGCAAGAAATGTTTAAAAAACACTTAGAAGAATTAAAGAACAAACAAACAGAGATGAACAATACAATAACTGAAATGAAAACTACACTAGAAGGAATCAATAGCAGAATAGCTGAGGCAGAAGAATGGATAAGTGACCTGGAAGACAGAATGGTGGAATTCACTGCTGCAGAACAGAATAAAGAAAACAGATGAAAAGAAATGAAGACAGCCTAAGAGACCGTGGGGACAACATTAACTGCAGCAACATTCGCATTACAGGGGTCCCAGAAGGAGAAGAGAGAGAGAAAGGACCCAAGAAAATATTTGAAGAGATTATAGTCGAAAACTTCCCTAACATGGGAAAGGAAACAGCCACCCAAGTCCATGAAGCACAGAGTCCCATACAGGATAAACCCAAGGAGAAACACACTGAGACACATAGTAATCAAACTGGCAAAAATTAAAGACAAAGAAAAATTATTGAAAGCAGCAAGGGAAAAATGACAAATAACATACGAGGGAACTCCCATAGGGTTAACAGCTGATTTCTCAGCAGAAACTCTATAAGCCAGAAGGGAGTGGCATGATATACTTAAAGTGATGAACGGGAAGAACCTACAACCAAGATTACTCTACCCGGCAAGGATCTCATTCAGACTCGATGGAGAAATCAAAAGCTTTCCAGACAAGCAAAAGCTAAGGGAATTCACCACCACCAAACCAGCTCTACAACAAATGCTAAAGGAACTTCTCTAAGTGGGAAACACAAGCGAAGATAAGGACCTACAAAAACAAACCCAAAACAATTAAGAAAATGGTCATAGGAACATACGTATCGATAATTACCTTGAACGTGAATGTATTAAATGCTCCAACCAAAAGACACAGGCTTGCTGAATGGATACAAAAACAAGACCCATATATATGCTGTTTACAAGTGACCCACTTCAGACCTAGGGACACATACAGACTGAAAGTGAGGGAATGGAAAAAGATATTCCATACAAATGGAAATCAAAAGAAAGCTGGAGTAGCAATACTCATATCAGATAAAATGACTTTAAAATAAAGAACGTTACAAGAGACAAGGAAGGACACTACGTAATGATCAAGGGAACAATCCAAGAAGAAGATATAACAATTATAAATATATATGCACCCAACATAGGAGCACCACAATACATAGGCAACTGCTAACAGCTATAAAAGAGGAAATTGACAGTAACACAGTAATAGTGGGGGATTTTTAACACCTCACTTAAACCAATGGACAGCTCATCCAAACAGATAATTAATAAGGAAACAGAAGCTTTAAATGACACAATAGACCAGATAGATTTAATCGATGTTTATAGGACATTCCATCCAAAAACAGCAGATTACACTTTCTTCTCAAGTGTGCATGGAACATTCTCCAGGATAGATCACATCTTGGGTCACAAATCAAGCCTAAGTAAATTTAAGAAAATTGAAATCGTATCAAGCATCTTTTCTGACCACATGCTATGAGATTAGAAATGAATTACAGGGAAAAAAATGTAAAAAACAAACACATGGAGGCGAAACAATACGTTACTAAATAACAAAGAGATCACTGAAGAAATCAAAAAGTACCTAGAGACAAATGACAATGAAACGACTAACCAAAACCTATAGGATGCAGCAAAAGCAGTTCTAAGAGGGAAGTTTATAGCTATAGAAGCCTACCTCAAGAAACAAGAAAAATCTCAAATAAACAATCTTACCTTACACCTAAAGGAACTAGAGAAAGAAGAACAAACAAAACCGAAAGCAGAAGGAAAGAAATCATAAAAATCAGAGCAGAAATAAATGAAATAGAATCAAAGAAAACAATAGCAAAGATCAATAAAACTAAAAGCTGGTTCTTTGAGAAGATAAACCATATTGATAAACCATTAGCCAGACTCATTGAGAAAAAGAGGGAGAGGATTCAAATCACTAAAATTAGAAATGAAAAAGGAGAAGTTGCAACAGACACCCCAGAAATACAAAGCATCCTAAAAGACTACTACAAGCAACTCTATGCCAATAAAATGGACAACCTGGAAGAAATGGACAAATTCTTAGAAAGGTATAACCTTCCAAGACTGAACCAGGAAGAAATAGAAAATATGAACAGACCAATCACAAGTAATGAAATTGAAACTGTGATTAAAAACCTTCCAACAAACAAAAGTCCAGGACCAGATGGCTTCACAGGTGAATTCTATCAAACATTTAGAGAAGAGCAAACACCTATCCTTCTCAAACTCTTCCAAAATATTGCAGAGGAAGGAACACTCCCAAACTCATTCTATGAGGCCACCATCACCCTAATACCAAAACCAGACAAAGATGCTACAACAAAAGAAAATTATAGACCAATGTCACTGATGAATATAGATGCAAAAATCCTCAACAAAATACTAGCAAACAGAATCCAACAACACATTAAAAGGATCAAACACCATGATCAACTGGGATTTATCCCAGGGATGCAAGGATTCTTCAGTATGCGAAAATCAATCAATGTGATACACTATATTAACAAATTGAAGAATAAAAACCATATGATTATCTCAATAGATTCAGAAAAAGCTTTTGAAAAAATTCAATACCCATTTATGATCAAAACTCTCCAGAAAGTGGGCATAGAGGGAACCTACCTCAACATAATAAAGGCCATATATGACAAACGCACAGCAAACATCATTCTTAATGGTGAAAAACTGAAAGCATTTCCTCTAAGATCAGGAACCAGACAAGGATGTCCACTCTCACCACTGTTATTCAACATAGTTTTGGAAGTCCTAGCCATGGCAATCAGAGAAGGAAAAGAAATAAAAGGACTACAAATCGGGAAAGAAGAAGTAAAACTGTCACTGCAGATGACATGATACTATACATAGAAAATCCTAAAGAGGCCACCAGAAAACTACTAGAGCTAATCAATGAATTTGGTAAAGTTGCAGGATACAAAATTAATGCACAGAAATCTCTTGCATTCCTATATACTAATGACGAAGAATCTGAAAGAGAAATTAAGGAAACACTCCCATTTACCATTGCAACAAAAAGAGTAAAATACCTAGGAATAAACTTACCTAAGGAGATAAAAGACCTGTAAGCAGAAAACTCTAAGACACTGATGAAAGAAATTAAAGATGATACCAACAGATGGAGAGAGATAGCATGTTCTTGGATTGGAAGAATCAATATTGTAAAAATAACTATACTACCCAAAGCAATCTACAGATTCAATGCAATCCCTATCAAATTACCAATGGCATTTTTCACAGAACCAGAACAAAAGACCTTAAAATGTGTATGGAGACACAAAAGACCCCGAATACCCAAAGCAGTCTTGAGGGAAAAAAGCAGAGCTGGAGCAATCAGGCTCCCTGACTTCAGACTATACTACAAAGCTACAGTAATCAAGATAATATGGTGCTGCCACAAAAACAGAAATATAGATCAATGGAACAAGATAGAAAGCCCAGAGATAAACCCACGCACTTATGGTCAACTAAGCTATGACAAAGGAGGCAAGGATATACGATGGCAAAAAGACAGTCTCTTCAGTAAGTGGTGCTGGGAAAACTGGACAGCTACATGTAAAAGAATGAAATTAGAACACTCCCTAACACTATACACAAAAATAAACTCAAAATGGATTAGAGACCTAAATGTAAAATTGGACACTATAAAACTCTTAGAGGTAAACATAGGAAGAACACTCTTTGACATAAATCACAGCAAGATCTGTTTTGACCCACCTCCTAGAGTAATAGAAATAAAAAACAGAAATCAACAAATGGGACCTAATGAAACTTAAAAGCTTTTGCACAGCAAAGGAAACCATAAACAAGACGAAAAGATAATCCTCAGAATGGGCGAAAATATTTGCAAATGAATCAACGGACAAAGGATTAATCTCCAAAATATATAAACAGCTCATGCAGCTCAATATTAAAAAACTAAATAACCCAGTCAAAAAATGGGCAGAAGACCTAAATAGACACCTCTCCAAAGAAGACATACAGATGGCCAAGAGGCACATGAAAAGCTGCTCAATATCACTAATTATTAGAGAAATGCAAATCAAAAGACTTTTGGGCCCTGGGGACTCTGAAGTATCAAGAGAGTCCTTACCCTCATGAAGCTTACAGTTAAGTGAGGAAAATAGAAATTAAATAATTATAAGAACAATGAAGAAAAAGGGTTCTGGATGTGTATACAGGCATACCTCATTTTATTGTGCTTCTCAGATACAGCATGGTTTTTTGTACAAATTGAAGGTTCGTGGCAACCCTGCATCGAGCAGGTCTGTCAGTGCCATTTTTGCAACAGGATTTGCTCACTTCATGTCTCTTTATCACATTTTGGTAATTCTTGAAATATTTCCAACCCTCTGCCAGCAAAAAGATTATAACTCATTGAATGCTCTGGTGATGGTTAGCGGTTTTTTCTTTTAGCAATAAAGCATTTTTTTTTTTTTTTTTTTTTTTTTTTTTTTTTGGGTTACGCGGGCCTCTCACTGTTGTGGCCTCTCCCGTTGCGGAGGACAGGCTCCGGACGCGCAGGCTCAGCGGCCATGGCTCACGGGCCCAGCCGCTCCGCGGCATGTGGGATCCTCCCAGACCGGGGCACGAACCCGTGTCCCCTGCATCGGCAGGCGGACTCTCAACCACTGCGCCACCAGGGAAGCCCAGCAATAAAGCATTTTAAAATTAAGGTGTGTGTGCTGTTTCTTAGACAAAATGCACACTTAATAGACTACAGTAGACTGTAAACATAACTTTTATATGCACTAGGAAACCAAAACGTTTGTGTGACTTTATTGTGATATTTGCTTTATTGTGGTAATCTGGAACTGAACCTGCAGTGTCTCTGAGATATGCTTGTAATAAGGCCAGGACTGGAGGAAGGATATGGGGACCTAATTTAGACTTTTCTGCAAGAGGCGGTCAGAGAACACTTCCTTGAGGAAGTGTCTGGCTATTTAATAATGACAATAATAGCGAACTTTTATTGCTTTTACATGAAGTAATTCATTTAATCCTACAAGGAAGGTGCTATTGCTATCTATATTTTACAGATAAGTAAACAGAGGTACAGAGAAATTATCAATTCTTAACCCAGTTTTGGATTGAGCCTATATAGTCAGGCTTTAGAGCCTCCCACTTAACCACGAAGCTACCTTCCATATGAGGTGCCGAATAAATGTCTGTCAAATAGATGGCTGATGGATGGATGAATGAAGTGGTATTTAAGCTAAGAAACAACTTCTAGGGGTGACATAAAGAATAATTAATGGCGTAGAAAAGAAAAAATATGAAATGGGACAGTTTCTTTTGTACCCCTTTCTAATAGAGGGTAATAATAACTCTGTGTGTTCTTCATCCTCAGGCTGTAAAGGTGGCTTCCCATACCTCATCGCAGGAAAGTATGCCCAAGATTTTGGGCTGGTGGAAGAGGCCTGCTTCCCCTACACAGGCACAGATTCTCCATGCAAACTGAAAGAGGACTGCTTCCATTACTACTCCTCCGAGTACCACTATGTGGGAGGTTTCTATGGGGGCTGCAATGAAGCCCTGATGAAGCTTGAGCTGGTCCATCATGGGCCCGTGGCAGTTGCGTTTGAAGTCTACGATGACTTCTTCCACTACCACAAGGGGATCTACCACCACACTGGTCTGAGAGACCCTTTCAACCCCTTTGAGCTGACCAATCACGCCGTCCTGCTGGTGGGCTATGGCACTGACTTGGCCTCTGGACTGGATTACTGGATTGTTAAAAACAGCTGGGGCGCTGGCTGGGGTGAGGGTGGTTACTTCCGGATCCGCAGAGGAACCGATGAGTGTGCCATTGAAAGCATAGCACTGGCGGCCACACCAATTCCTAAATTATAGGGTGTACCTCCCAGCGTTTCATACTGATCACCATCAGTCATGAAAGGAAACTGACTTATTCGCAGACTAGAGACTTTTACCATATTGCTACTGCAATGTCAAAAGGTTACAAATAGATTCCTATGAAGATTTGTGCCTTTAAAATTAAAACTGCCCTTGACTGTAATATACTTTCCCATTGAACACCAGCCTGTTTTTTCCTAAATATTCAGTGAAGTGAGGTTTTTATGGATGATGGTAAACTATGAAGTAATGGATTTTGCTAATCATTTGTGATTCAAACAGATGCTGTATTTTTAAAAGTCTATGTGAATGCACAGGCTTATTTTTTAATTGTATAAATCATGAGAAAATATGGCAATGATTATTAAATTTAAAATTTTTTTGTAAATATTCGGGTGATATGTATTATGAAATTTATGTATGTGCTTAAGGGAATTTTTAATCTTGACTCCTTCAGTTCTATTTACTTCTCTCACTTATGTAAATACTTTAAAAAGGAAAATCAGGGTATTTCAACTAAAAACAACAAAATTACGAACATTTACAATAGGGGGTATATTCAGTTAATGTCTAGTGAACCCTGAAGTTATCTTCTGGAGATTTGATGAGACAGAGATTATAAAGAAAAGATACAGGAGTTTTGATAAGAGTCTGGTTATTGGTTAAACCTTCTTATGGTGTATCTTGCATTTGGAAGTATTGGTTAGCCTTCATTTGCTGAGCAGTAATAGCCTAATTAGTGGAATATTAGCAGTTTATATTTGGTCAGATCTTTGGGATCTCCAAGGGATATTTCACAGTGATATGAAATCTCCACACTGAGTAAACAGATAGGATCCATTAGAAATAATAGATTAGGCAAAATTAGGCAAATTAGAGCTCTAAACCATAAACAAGAACTACAAGGCTTTTAGAGCTGAAAGGGACCTTGAAGATGGTTCAGTGTAACTTCCTCTTAACCAGAAAAAGACACTGAGGCTTATACAGAGGGCAAGTGACTCATCCAAGGTCACACAGCTGGTAAATGATGAGTCTAGATTAGAACCTAGATTTTCTAAGTCTGGTTCTCCTTGAGTGACTTAGACACTGAATCTCTGTGCTTTCCATCAGAGTATCCAAAATCACCAGGGATGCTAGATGCATAGTTGGAAATTTCACACTGACATGTTAAGTCTCAGTTTTGTCTTAAACCTCATGTACTTTTTGTATTGCAATTCACTACAATGACTTTTTTTCTTTTTTCTTTTCTTTTTTTTTTGCGGTACGCGAGCCTCTCACTGTTGTGGCTTCTCCCATTGCAGAGCACAGGCTCCGGACGCGCAGGCTCAGTGGCCATGGCTCACGGGCCCAGCCCCTCCGCGGCATGTGGGATCTTCCTGGACTGGGGCATGAACCCGTGTACCCTGCATCAGCAGGTGGACTCTCAACCACTGTGCCACCAGGGAAGCCCTACAATGACATTTTTACTCTTCTTAAACTGAAGGGTTATTTGAGGAGTTTGCCTCGTATTTAAAGTGTGACTTCTTGGGCCTCCTGGTACATGGCCGCATACCTTTGACCTTTTTCCACATGATGACAAAGAAGCAGACACTCTGAATGGCAGGCATAGCCAGAGTCCTTATTATCTGGAAGGCCTCCAAGGAGGTATATTTTCCTTGTTACTGTTACTGGTGGAATGTAATAATTATAATCCTAATTTATGCCTAGCCTTGTTGCTGCATGAAAGTGTAAATAGACTTTGAAATCAAGCAGGAATTTATTTTTCACTAAAATTTATAAAGATATACTACCTGTCAGCTTAATAGCTAAGATTTTCTTTAACCCATTAAGTGTGAGCTCATCCTCTGGTGTTCACTTGGACAGCAGTCAGTTGACACATGTGAGAGCACGTCCTGAAGGTGAAGAGCACCCATGCTTTTGCACAATTTCATGGGGGCCCTGGCTGAGCTCTGAAGGAAAATCGTTGCTCGTATCATTCTTTAAATAATCTAGGAAATATTGAAGGACTAAATGATAGTTGTGAACTTAACTGGCAATGGGAAGCAGGTCTCACAAGCATGATTAGTTGAGGACAAGCAATGCTTTGAAAAGGCCCTAAGTTTTCAGAGGTGCACGCTGGATTGCCCAGAGAGCTCAAGTTACACTGCCCTTCAACTTGCATTTTCTGCTGTGGGAGGTCTGCTTTTCCTATTGCTCTACAAGAGAAAGATCACCGTTTCATCCACAGTGGTGGAATTCATTCAAGACGTTGACTAAATCATGGTTCCATCATGGTTCCTTAAGCCATGTAATTAAACTGTTAAGCTATACAAAAAGCAAGTTTCATTGTCTGAAACTTGTTTGTATTGGTGCTAACAGAACATATCATCAAAGTCTGTTGAGCAAATGAGCTCTGGAAAAAAATGGGTTGGGAACTCTGGCTAACCTCCCCGAACACATGCCCAGAAAAGCTAGAGTAGTGATGTGCGTGGATGACACCATTGGCCACAAAGCAGTTTAGCTGGGCCATCTAGCACAAGCATGGTCCTGACCCTGGTGCCTTAGTGCCTGGGTAAGATTGCTTGCTCTGCCACACGAGCCATGAGAACTTGGGCAGTTTACTTAACCTACCAGTGCTTCTGTTTCCTCATCTGTAAACTGGGGATAATGGGATAAATATCTATCACTGTCTGAACTCTCCCTAAACTCTTGCTATTATAATAAAGGAACCAAAAGGGTTTACACTTTTGAATGACATTTATTTGGTTTAAGGTCAGGCCTTACCCCATCCCAAGTGGGTAAACTAACGTAAATTCAGATAATGAAGTTTCCCTGGCCATTCAAACTTGCTCACTGAACTCTGATTTCTAAACACTGACCTCAGGAACCGAATAGATTTGGATAGTAAGGGATATGTGTATCTACTTCACAGAGCTCTGAAGGGTTAAACGCCTTCATATATAGAAAGTAGGTACACCAGTGCTTGGAACGTAGTAAGGAGTATATAAATATTACTGTTCAAGTCATCTTCTTCCCAATTCAAATTGTAATCTTTTGCTATGAGGAAGCAGCTCAGATGTATTCTATTAATAAATAAGCTCTACTCTGAGAGGGTACAGGAGGGGCTTTGGAAATTTTTTTTAAAGGGAGAAAAAAACAACAGAAGAACATGGCGCAAAGAAACCCACGGAGAAAAATCTTCGAAAACGTTATGAATTAGGGAGTTCAGTTTGATTTTCTGGTACAGAAGTTTTTACAATCCGCACCACATCATTGCCTCTGCTGCTGCCTGTGTGGAAAGAATAAGTGTGAGAGGCGATCACGTTTAGATCGCTACAGCAGAGATGAAAATCAAGACCCAGCTGACAGCAAGTAACTTTGAAGCAAAAAAAAAAAAAGACTAAAGGTTAAGCGAAAGTTGTAACAATTTGATTTTCCTCATCAGGATTTTCCTATCAGGATAAGCATAGCAGATTCACATAACAATAGAGCTGGAAGGTCATCTAGTCCACCTCTGTCATTAAAATAAAAATGGGTTCAGTGAGGTGAAATAACATGCCTGGGGTTCCGGCTAATAAAGATAAATCTAGACCCCAGTGCGTCAAGAACTTTCTACTCTACCTGCTGCCTCCCAATTAAGAAAAGTGGAAAAAGAAATATAAATGTTATGAGACAACCTGACCTCATACTGTAAAATCATTTCTAAGATCCTTTCCAGTTCTCAGAAATCCTATTCTGAACTCTTGATGGCAAGTGCTCTGGTTTCGGAGGTTTAATCTAACAGTTTTCCTCTAAATATAGTGATGTTAATATTTATATTTCTTAACTGTAATAAAGATTTATTTTTGGCCTAAAGTTAAGTAGAGACTTCCTGACCAAGACAGGAGAGCTTTAGACGTAACAAATTCTTCAGTTCTGATGGGAAGTGCATGGACTGGAAATTGTACGTTCGTTGTGCATTAGTTAGCCATTAGGTCTTCATTTCATTAGCTGTAAAATACTGACTTCATTGAATTGTAGTTCTGATTCAAAGTGGATTTGCCTAAAATCGCCTGGACTGTAAAATAATTGAATCCTCAGCAGACATTAGGGCTGCCCTGCACAATGTCCTCTTGATGACAGCAAACCAAAATTGCAGGAGATAAACTAGCCCTTGGACAGAACATGCAACACATGCCTTTGTTGGTGTCTTCATTTCTCCTTTCAGAAATCCATTTATCAAGATCCCTTTTCCCCACATGCGTTTGAAGAGCTAGCAGAAGTAAGAAACTTAACCTCTCCGTCTCCGATTTTGAGGATGTGATGCTGATACACTTTGATTTCGAACTTTTGGTCCTAAAAGGCAATTTATAGAATTCAAATTCAATTCTATAGGTAGTTAAATAAGGAAAGACTGTGATAAACTCCAAACCCCCCAAGTTGAGGGGAAAAAAGCAGACTTGTTTCTTCCTCTAATGCAAAAGGTCTAAAGAGATTGAAATCCTAGCAAATCAATTGAAAAGAAATAACTTGGAGAAATAGCCTTCCCCTGGGGAAATGAGGGGAATGCCAGGAAGCTAAGGCTGTACATTAAAGTAATGATTGAGATGATTTGGTTTTTTCTTGTAATGTATTTTCTGCAGCTTCAAAAGTATTGAATAGTTTCAAGTGAAGTATAAGATAAATGATAGAAAATGAATACTTTTAGTATCAGATTTTTATACCCCCCCATTCTCTCATTTTTGGGGTTTCTGGAGAGCTAAAAGAAAAGCCTGTTTTCCCTGTAGATAACTATTCCTATGCCACCATAAGAAATGCACAGTATTCCCAAGAGACACAATCCCAGTTCTGTAGACTAAAATTCAGTGAAGTAACAAGGATGGGTCTATGGAGAGAAAGTAAACAAAACAGCGCTGAAGATATCATGAACTCAGATATTTTTGATCCTCCAGGGTTTGTTATTTAGACCTTAGCCCAGTTATTAAACATAGATCTCCAGTCTTCAGTGTTCACTTGTTAAAAGGTGATGCCAAGGGCAGCGTGGCCAAAGCCAGGGCTGGAGACACGGACACGGCCAGAGCAGGGTGCCCGTGTTGGGAGGCGAGTGGTGGCCGAGGTCTGTCTACGGATTTTGAGCATCTGAGGGTGACCTCTGAATTTAAGCATTCCTTGCTGCTCCCTCACCCTTAAGAAAAAAAAAAAAAGTTTCAAAGAAGCCGTGAGTGATTATATATTACCTGCCTTGTAAAAAAAGGTTTACAATGGTAAAGGTGCAGTACAAAATAAGTTAGAAATAAGTGAGCAAACTGAAGCAAAAAGAAGAAAAAGGTAAAAAAAAATAGGATGCGGCCATGAATAAAGTCTGCACAGAGTCTAGCACATTACCTGATACGTGAGGATCATGCTTCAACAGTGGGTCTGAACCAGAAGTGATTTTTGTCCCTCATGGGACATCCGGCAATGTTTGTAGACATTTGGGTTGTCACACTGGGGGAGGAGACGCACTCCACAATGAAGAATTATCCAGCGCCAAATGTCAACAGTGCCAAGGTGGAGAAAGTCTGCACTACGACATGCCAACTCCTTTATGATTTCTTCCCCACCACCAAATGAATGTGATGGGCTTTGGAGGTGGGAGAGAATTCTGAGGGTATCACGGAAGCTTCCAGAACTTGAGCTGAACTTTGAAGAATCAAAAGGAGTAGTAAAAGGCAGGGAAGGCCCAGGGAGTGGGGGCACATTGAAGTTGTGAGACAAGGTAAGAGGACTGCCCCCTCAGTTTCAAGACAACAGGCTGAGCCCATTGTGTACTAGCCCCACCCAACAGGAACCCAGTGATAAGTTCCAATAGGAACTTATTAAATATATAGTCTTAACTTACAATAAGAATGGGGCTCATTGATAGATCAGAAATTGGATGAATTCTTATTTCAGAAAAGGAGGAGGGCAGCAAATGGGAAGGTAGGATCATAATTGGAGGCCCACGTGTGTGAGAAAATTCTGCCATAGAAGATGAATGCACCATCTCAACCCACCAAACATTTGATCAAGATAAGGATAAAAAGAAGAGAGGTTGTAGTATTTTTGCTTACAAAGAGCATTTACTTGGGATTTGAACCCAGGTCTCTACGTTGTAGAACCACAGCTCTTAACTACTCTATACTTCCTCCCTCAAGATGTCCTTCCTGTGTTTCTCCTTGTGGTGTGTTCGTTTTTCAGGTCCTGGTCCGTTTTATTCTTCTTTGTCATTTTGTAGGTAAATATTATGCTTGCTCAAGCCCTGAGAGATGCCTTCATCTTAAACCAGGGTGAATAAATGAAGGGTGGTCTCAGAGATAGAGGTTAAGTCAAGAGAGGAACGGTGAGAAAGGAATGACACACTGTATCTTAAACATGTTGCATTTCAGCTGACCACTGCAAAAGCAGGGAAAGCTTTTCTTTCAACAAGTGTCTCACCAGAAATGTGATAGCTACTCTCAGGAAGGATTTGGCAAACCTAATATTTAGCAGATTTGCAACAATAACTCTAAGCTCAAATGGAAAGTATCTTCTGGCAGTGCATCCAGCCCTCCAAGGGAGAGTGGATTATTTTACTTGGAGTGATATGGCAAGGAAGGTATTAAGGACAGTAACTTCTTTCCAGTATAAAATTAATGAATTAATTAAAGAAGAAAGATGACCGAGGCCTTCTCTGCTGTATTCCATGTGTACCTCGGGATGTTGGTAGAAAAGGTATCGATGCGGGATGGGTTCACAGAACACATCTGGGTTCACAGAAAGTTTAAAGTCAATCTGGGCACTCAAGGATTTCTTTCTATATATTTGAACTGCCTGCTTGTTGGAATTTTAAAGTTTGGGATAATAAAAAATAAATTAAAAAAGAAACGGCTCCTGCAATTTTTGCATAAATTTTTACTAAATTCAGCTCAGAGTCCTTCAGCATGAAGAGTGCTGGCTTTGGCAATCATCCAGAAAACACCTCTTAGGAGGAGCCTCTGTGTTTTCGTTTTGTAGCAACTTTGCACAATTACTGACAGCATTATTTACAGTTATAAGAAGTTGGAAACAACCTAGTGGTCCAAGAAATAGGAAACGTGTCATTTATAGTACACAAGCTTGACAATATATTATACAGTATTAAAAATAACTGTGCCTCCAATATAACATTAAGAAATGTTTATGTTATAATACATAGAAAAATGATACCGTGTTTTGTTACATAAAAAGCAAATGGACGTGTAAGCACCTTCAAAAGGGCAGGAGGATTATGAATGGATAAAGTTATTTCCTTTATTGGCTTTGTTATAACAGCTATGTTATACATAACAGAAAATGTAATCAAAATTTGCACAGCCAAGAAGCCCTCATCACATAAATATGCTCAGGTCTCTCTCCCCTCATAAAAAGCCACTAACTTTTCATCCTACAGCAAATATCACACTATTTTTTCCTTCTTTCAACAGCTAAGCTTCTTCAAGGAAGCTTTTTTTTTTACCTTCTCTGTGTTTTCTCCTTAATGTCATGAAATCTGCCTTGCACCAGGTCACTTCATTGAAGTTGTTCACATCAAGGTAAGCAAAAAAACACCTTGTTACTAAAAGCAGTTTTCAGTCTTTTCCTCAGCATTTGATATTTGGTCATGCCTTCCTTAACCTTGCACCTCCCAGCTTTCAGATCTCTATTTCTTTGCAGCTCCCTTTTCAGACTCCTGGTCCCCCACCCATTCCCTAATTTTACAATTCCTCCAGCTTCTATACAATCCTCTTTCCCCATCACTATATATTATCTCAAGTTGAGCTTTTTCACAGTCAGTATATATTATCTATGTGCTGGTGAATCCCAAATCTCGCCTCCATCTCCAGAGCTCATGTATTAGTTATCTAATTGTGGCATAACACAATATCCAAAGACCCAGTGGTTTAAACTAACACAAATTTGTTATCTTATAATTGATGTGGGTCTGGAATCCAGGTGCAGTTTCACTGGATTCTGTGCTTCATGGGTCTCTCACAAGGCTGCAATCAAGGTGTCAGCCTATGGTCTTCAGTCTCATCTGAAGGCTCACCTGGGGAAGGCTCACCCAGAAATTGTAGGCAGTATTCAGTTCCTTGCAGATTCTTGGATTAAAGGCCTCAGTTTCTTGCTGGCTGCTGACCAGAGGCTACCCTCAGTGCCTTGGCATACGGGCCTCTCCAATATGAGAGCTTGTTCACCTAAGTGTGCAAGCTATGATAGCAATAGAGGGAGTGTACTAACAAGGTAGGATTCAAAATCTTTGTAACCTAATCATGGAAGAGATATTCCATGAGATATCCTCAATGTTCCCACATTCTATTGGTCAGAAGCAAATTACTCAAGGACAGAGTATTACAGAAAGCCTGAATACCAGGAGATGGAGATCATTGGGGCCATGATAATGGTGCCTACCATAACTTTAAACCAGATATCTCCCTTCCTACTTATACCTAGATTTACAAGTCCCATTAGCCAGTGCAAAATGCACAAATCTGAGTACATCATCTTTGTCCCATCCCTGAAGCAAGCTCATTTCCATTCTTTTAGTTATTGGCACCCTCATTCACCCAGTTTCCAAAATCAGAAACCTAGGTATTTCATTGATTTATTCCCCTTCCTCACCCACGTGATGTTCAATTGGTCGTGACCTCCTACCAATTCTAATTTATAAATAGCTGTTAAATCTGTCTCTCCACACATCTGCCTTAAACTATTCTGCCTTAAACTATCATGATCTGTAAATCGTGTCACTGGTATATCCTCCTAACATACCTTTCTACTTCCAGCCTTGCTCTCTCCAATCCTCAGCAAAGTTGACGATGTCACATCTCTGTTTAAAATCTTTAATGGCTTCCCATAGCTCAGGAATATTTCAAGGTGGACAGGCTAGTAACCTAAAAATGGACATTCAATAAACCTGTGGTGTTCATAATGCAGACTTCAGAAATTTAAACTCAGCAAAATCTTCTTGGCTGGTAGGGATACACAGAAGTTGAGTGACAAATATTATGAGGAAAATAGTTTTCTATTTGAAACTCCAAAGTAGGATCCAAGTGGTTTAGTGTGGTTTATCAAATATGGGAGATGTAAGGTCAAAACAGTTGTATCTGTCTGTAGTAACTGCCATCAGTTTTTCTTCAAAATGTTATCTTTTTGGAAGCCAGAATTCCTTGAAGATATTTTCTATCAAATAACAAAGTTCAACCATATAACTTTCCAGGTATTTTCATTTATTAAAAGTTTCATAACAGTTCTCAGAAACTCAGACCTATTTATTCCAACATTTTAATCTCTCAGAGTCTTTGCTAGCTCACAGGATGACAATATAAGAACAGGAAAATGTTCCTGTACAGTCTTGGCAAAGGCAAAGATCTGCACATACAAAATCAGAAGTCTAATTCCTCCCCAGACCATATTCAATTACAGTTGCTTGGAATTCAGCAATAGCATTGTCTGCTTTTAGTAAACCTCCCTCTTTTTCTACTCTGGCCATGCGGCTGGGATGACTAAGAGTGAAAATGGCATTCCTAATCAGTTATAACATGACTGGTTGTTAAATATTTTCCTAATTGTTGTCCCCAGGAGGCAATGATGCCAGTTCTGGAATGTTTATCTTGGAGTTGTCTATGCAGAAGCAGACCTGATGTGCCAGCTATAAACTGGAGGCCAAACACCTGTGCTTAGTTTAATCTGTGCTGTCCCTATCCTTGAGACATAACTCACGGGATTCCCTAAAATACTCCTCAACCTTAAATTCAGTTGAACTGCATCAATTTCCCAGGCCTGGAAAACAGTTGATACTTGTATTCCCGACAGCCCCATTCAAAAATGAGATAAGAATAACATTTTCATAGAGACATATAGGAAAGAACTATACAAACCCCGAAGACTTGGTTTGGCAGAAATATCTTCCCATGCAAAAATGAGTAGTGTTTCTGGCACTTGCTGTAGTACTTTGTAGCTGGCAGCTGAATTATCTGGGTCTCTGCTCAAAACTCTGGTCTCAAAAGCTGATCTCCAACTCTCCTGTGTTCAAAAGGATTTAGAACACTTAATGACCATTTACATGTCAAAACTGAAACATTACGTTGACCTGATTATGAGTCACTGTGCCTGTCCAAGTGGCCATAATAACAGACAAAATAATTACCTTTTGAATGGAAGTATACTGTTTATATTGTTCTTCAAATAATCTCTGAGATAGACAGGAAAGGTTTTAACAGTCCATTTTACAGATATAAAACTGAGGTTCTGTGAGACCAAAAGCCTGGCTCACAGTATTTGTAAGATCCAGTACTTGAGCCCATAGCTTTAGACTTAAGCCTACTCTCTATCTTGCCCCATTCTTTTCAATGTTTATTTTCTGAAATGCAACGTATCAGGCCTTAAGTCAGTAATTCTTCCTTTAACTGTACCTGACAGAAAATTATACACCACTCTTAGTCAATAATGACTCGGAGAATTATTTATGCCTTCCTTAGCATTAGCACTTTTATGTTATTTTTGAAGGTAATTATCCTACCTGTGACTGATGTACTATTATAAAACAAGTGTGGGCTTGGTTGTCTACAAATGTGCCCATAAATAAGTACGTCCTGTTGCCAAAATTAGGATCACCCATGTTCTTTTTTCCTAGAAAATTTATTTTAACCAGGATTCCCTGCCTCTGTAAATTAACCATCCTCTAACCCATATCCTCATATCATTTAATGCTTTGGGACCTCCAAGTGGGGTGTCTGTTATGAGACAGGGACATAGCCTGTCTCCCCTACAGTAAAAGCCAATAGAAGAGAAAGAGATACATCACATGATATCGCTTACATGCGGAATCTAAAAAGAAATGATACAAATGAACGTATTTACAAAACAGAAACAGACTTACAGACTTAGAGAATGAGCTTATGGTTAGCAGAGGGGGAAGGGTGGAGGGAAGGGATAGTTACGGAGTTTGGGAAAAGAAAAAAAAAGCATTAATTCACTGTCTTCCAATTTGATAATTGAAATTCTGGCTTATTTCTATCTTGTGCCTAATCCTTCTTATCACCCTCTGTTCTTTTTCTTGGGGAAGGAAGATTAGAAGTTGATGAGGGAAGAGTCAAAGGGAACAGTGTGATAAACCTATGCTTGTAAAGCAATCTAGGACCTCAGAGGTGGGTTGGTGTGAAATAAAGGGAAGCAAGGGTCCAATATATAAATTCCAATGAAACATGGTGATGTGATCTAGGCAGCATTGATATTTAAGGGGACATCCTAAACATTTGATGGAACATGGTGGCAGGAGCCTCCTGGGCACAAATGGGAGCAGTAACATGGTTTAAATTTTGGCAAAAGATTCCCAGTTAGTGCCTGGATGCAGTAGATAGGCAGTGTCAGGACCCAATAAAATAGATAAGCAGGATATCTGGACCCAAGAAAATGAGCCAGAGCTCCAGGAGGGAGGTGTGGGGGAAGGGAGGGCTGGAGTACAATCTGGGAGAGTGTTCAAGGTTCTGGAGAGGAAGAAAGCCTACAGCTTTGGGCCTGGGTTTCATTCCACATAAGCTGGGTCTTAATACTAAATAGACCCACCTGCTGGTGAGGATAGGGTCAGTGGGGAAAAACATTTTGAGCAGGGAAAGAATATAATTAGATCTTTACTTTGATAATATTTTTACCTGTTGTTAAGGAAAGTTTGAGAGGAAAGAAAAACTAGAAACAAGGAGACCAATTAGAGGGCCGTGGATATCTTCAAATAATGATCTGCCTCACCTTCATCTTTGTCAGACTTCTTTTTCCAAATATCTGTACCTTACCAAATCATCTAACACTTATTATCTGTTTCTGTATTATGAGGTTGTAAACTGTGAGGTATTTGATGAATTTAGATGTTTCATAGCATTACGTTTATAACAAACAATCAGAAAAATACATGGGTACTGTTCAGTGAAAAACAGAAAGTGTGGCAAATAAAGCATGGCATGAGCAGAGAAAAGGAGGTTTAAGATCTTTTATTCAGGGATACAGATATGTCAAAAGGGAAAGGTTGATTGATTCTTATAGCAACGTGTTATCAGGTGGGCAAAGATTTTGCATCACAAGTCAATTCAACTTCATTATGTTTGAAGAATATATTATTTTATATATTTTTCATTTAACTTGTTTGTGTTTTTATGTATTACTTGTAAACAATATATAGTTGGGTCATTTTATTTATTACTTTTTTAAAAAAGTCTTTATCAGAGTATAACTGCTTTACAATGGTGTGTTAGCTTCTGCTCTATAACAAAGGGAATCAGTTATACATATACATATATCCCCATATCTCCTCCCTCCTGTGCCTCCCTCCCACCCTCCCTATCCCACCCCTCTAGGTGGTCACAAAGCACCCAGCTGATCTCCCTGTGCTATGCGGCTACTTCCCACTAGCTATCTATTTCACATTTGGTAGTATATATCAGTCCATGCCACTCTCTCACTTCGTCCCAGCTTACCATTCCCCCTCCCCGTGTCCTCAGGTCCATTCTCTACACCTGCATCTTTATTCCTGTCCTGCCCCTAGGTTCTTCATACTTTAATTCACTCTGCATGACAGACTCCAAGTCCATCCACCTCACCACAAAGAACTCAATTTTGTATATTTTTATGGCTGAGTAATGTTCCACTGTATATATGTGCCACATCTGCTTTATCCATACATCTGTCAATGGACATTCAGGTTGCTTCCATGTCTTGGCTATTGTAAAGAGAGCTGCAATGAACATTGTGGTACATGACTTTTTGAATTATGGTTTTCTCAGGGTATATGCCCAGTAGTGGGATTGCTGGGTCATATAGTAGTTCTATTCTTAGATTTTAAGGAGCCTCCATACTGTTCTCCATAGTGCCTGTATCAATTTACACTCCAACCATCAGTGCAAGAGGGTTCCATTTTCTCCACACCCTCTCCAGCATTTGTTGTTTATAGATTTTCTGATGATGCCCATTCTAACTGGTGTGAGGTGATACCTCATTGTAGTTTTATTTGCATTTCTCTAATAATTAGTGATGTTGAGCAGCTTTTCATGTGCTTCTTGGCCATCTGTATGTCCTCTTTGGAAAAGTGTCTATTCAGGTCTCCTGCCCGTTTTTGGATTGGGTTGTTTGTTTTTTTGATATTGAGCTGCATGAGCTGCTTGTATATTTTGGAGATTGATCCTTTGTTGGTTGCTTCATTTGCAAATATTTTCTCCCATTCTGAGGGTTGTCTTTTCATCTTGTTTATGGTTTCCTTTGCAGTGCGAAAGCTTTTAAGTTTCATTAGACCCATTTGTTTATTTTTGTTTTTATTTCCATTTCTCTAGTAGGTGGGTCAAAAAGGCTCTTGCTGTGATTTATGTCATAGAGTGTTCTGCCTATCATTTCCTCTAAGAGTTTTATAGTGTCTGGCCTTATATTTAGGTCTTTAATCCATTTTGAGTTTACTTTTGTGCATGGTGTTAGGGAGTGTTCTAATTTCATTCTTTTACATGTAGCTGTCCAGTTTTCCCAGCACCACTTATTGAAGAGGCTGTCTTTTCTCCATTGTATATTCTTGCCTCCTTTATCAAAAATAAGGTGACCATATGTGTGTGGGTTTATCTCTGGGCTTTCTATCCTGTTCCATTGATCCATATTTCTGTTTTTGTGCCAGTGCCATACTGTCTTGATTACTGTAGCTTTGTAGTATAGTGTGAAGTCAGGGAGCCTGATTCCTCCAGCTCCGTTTTTCTTTCTCAAGATTGCTTTGGCTACTTGGGGTCTTTTGTGTTTCCACACAACTTGAGAAATTTTTTGCTCTAGGCCTCTGAAAAATGCCATTGGTAGTTAGATAGGGAATTGCATTGAATCTGTAGATAGCTGTGGGTAGTATAGTTATTTTCACAATGTTGATCTTTCCAATCCAAGAACATTGTATATCTCTCCATCTGTTTATATCTTCTTTAATTTCTTTCATCAGTGTCTTATAGTTTTGTGCATACAGGTCTTTTCTCTCTTTAGGTATGTTATTCCTAGGTATTTTATTCTTTTTGTTGCAATGGTAAATGGGAGTGTTTTCTTAATTTCTCTTTCAGATTTTTCATCATTAGTGGATAGGAATGCCAGAGATTTCTGTGCATTAATTTTGTATCCTGCTACTTTACCAAATTCATTGATTAGCTCTAGTAGTTTTCTGGTATCATCTTTTGGATTCTCTATGTATTCTATCATGTCATCGGCAAAAACAGTGACAGCTTTACTTCTTCTTTCCAAATTTGTATTCCTTTTATTTCTTTTTCTTCTCTGTTTGCTGTGGCTAAAACTTCCAAAATTATGTTGAATAATAGTGGTGAGAGTGGGCAACCTTGTCTTGTTCCTGATCTTAGAGGAAATGGTTTCAGTTTTACGCCATTGAGAATGATGTTGGCTGTGGGTTTGTCATAAATGGCCTTTATTATGTTGAGGTAAGTTCCCTCTATGACTACTTTCTGGAGGGTTTTTATCATAAATCAGTGTTGAATTTTGTCAAAAGCTCTTTCTGCATCTAGTGAGATGATCATATGGTTTTTATCCTTCAATTTGTTATTATGGTGTATCACATTGATTGATTTGCATGTATTGAAGAATCCTTGCATTCCTGGGATAAACCCCACTTGATCATGGTGTATGATCCTTTTAATGTGCTGTTGGATTCTGTTTGCTAGTATTTTGTTGAGGATTTTTGCATCTATGCTCATCAGTGATACTGGCCTGTAGTTTTCTTTCTTTGTGACATCTTTGTCTGGTTTTGGTATCAGGGTGATGGTGGCCTGGTAGAATGAGTTTGGGAGTGTTCCTCCCTCTGCTATATTTTGGAAGAGTTTGAGAAGGATAGGTGTTAGCTCTTCTCTAAATGTTTGATAGAATTCGCCTGTGAAGCCATCTGATCCTGGACTTTTGTCTGTTGGAAGATTTTTTTTTTTTTGGCGGTACGTGGGCCTGTCACTGTTGTGGCCTCTCCTGTTGCGGAGCACAGGCTCAGGACACGCAGGCTCAACAGCCATGGCTCACGGGCCTAGCAGCTCCATGACATGTGGGATCTTCCCGGACCAGGGCACAAACCAGTGGTCCCCTGCATCGGCAAGCAGACTCTCAACCACTGTGCCACCAGGGAAGACCTGTTGGAAGATTTTTAATCACAGTCTCAATTTCAGTGCTTCTGATTCATCTGTTTATATTTTCTATTTCTTCCTGGTTCAGTCTCGGAGGGTTGTGCTTTTCTAAGAATTTGTCCATTTCTTCCAGGTTGCCCATTTTATTGGCATATAGTTGCTTGTAGTAATCTGTCACGATCTTTTGTATTTCTGCAGTGTCAGTTGTTACTTCTTTTTCATTTCTAATTCTATTGATTTGAGTCTTCTCCCTTTTTTTCTTGATGAGTATGGCTAATGGTTTATCAATTTTGTTTATCTTCCCAAAGAACCAGCTTTTAGTTTTATTGATCTTTGCTATTGTTTCCTTCATTTCTTTTTCATTTATTTCTGATCTGATATTTATGACTTCTTTCCTTCTGCTGACTAAGGGGTTTTTTTGTCCTTCATTCTCTAATTGCCCTAGGTGTAAGGTTAGGTTGTTTATTTGAGATGGTTCTTGTTTCTTGAGGTAGGATTGTATTGCTATACACCTCCCTCTTAGAACTGCTTTTGCTGCATCCCATAGGTTTTGGATCATCGTGTTTTCATTGTCATTTGTTTCTAGGTATTTTTTGATTACCTCTTTGATTTCTTCAGTGATCTCTTGGGTATTAAGTAGTGTAGCATTTAGCATCCATGTATTTGTATTTTTTACTGATTTTTTCCTGGAATTGATATCTAGTCTCATAGCGGTGCGGTTGGAAAAGATACTTGATACGATTTCAATTTTCTTAAATTTCCCGAGGCTTGATATGTGACCCAAGATATGATGTATCCTGCAGAATGTTCCATGAGCACTTGAGAGGAAAGTGTATTCTGTTCTTTTTGGATGAAATGTCCTATAAATATCAATTAAGTCCATCTTGTTTAATGTATCATTTAAAGCTTCTGTTTCCTTACTTATTTTCATTTTGGAGGATCTGTCTATTGGTGGAAATGGGGTGTTAAAGTCCCCTACTGTGATTGTGTTACTTTCGATTTCCCCTTTTAAGGCTGCCAGCATTTGCCTTATGTATTGAGGTGCTCCTGTGTTGGGTGCATAACTATTTACAATTATTATATCTTGTTCTTGGATTGATCCCTTGATCATTATGTAGTGTCCTTCTTTGTCTCTATAATAATCTTTATTTTAAAGTCTATTTTGTCTGATGTGAGAATTGCTACTCCAGCTTTCTTTTGATTTCCATTTTGCATGGAATATCTTCTTCCATTCCCTCATATTCAGTCTGGTGTGTCCCTAGGTCTGAAGTGGGTTTCTTGTAGACAGCATATATATGAGTCTTGTTTTTGTATCCATTCAGCCAGTCTGTGTCTTTTGGTTGGAGCATTTAATCCATTTACATTTAAGGTAGTTATTGATATGTATGTTCCTATTACCATTTTCTTAATTGTTTTGGGTTTGTTATTGTAGGTCTTTTCCTTCTCTTGTGTTTCCTGCCTAGAGAAGTTCCTTTAGCATTTGTTGTAAAGCTGGTTTGGTGGTGCTGAATTCTCTTAGCTTTCACTTGTCTGTAAGGTTTTAATTTCTCCGTTGAATCTGAGTGAGATCCTTGCTGGGTAGAGTAATCTTCATTGTAGGTTCTTCCCTTTCATCACTTTAAATATGTCCTGCAACTCCATTCTGTCTTGCAGAGTTTCTGCTGAAAGATCAGCTCTTAACCTTATGGGGATTCCGTACGTTATTTGTTGTTTTTCCCTTGATGCTTTTAATATTTTTTCTTTGTATTTAATTTTTGATAGTTTGATTAATATGTGTCTTGGCATGTTTCTCCTTGGATTTATTCTGTATGGGACTCTCTGTGCTTCCTGGACTTGATTGACTATTTCCTTTTCCATATTAGGGAAGTTTTCAACTATAATCTCTTCAAATATTTTCTCCGACCCTTTCTTTTTCTCTTCTTCTTCCGGAACCCCTATAATTTAAATGTTGGTGTGTATAATGTTGTCCAAGAGGTCTCTGAGGTTGTCCTCAATTCTTTTCATTCTTTTTTCTTTATTCTGCTGTGCAGTAGTTATCTCCACTATTTTATCTTCCAGGTCACCTATCCGTTCTTCTGCCTCAGTTATTCTGCTATTGATTCCTTCTAGAGAATTTTTAATTTCATTTATTGTGTTGTTCATCATTGTTTGTTTGCTCTTTAGTTCTTCTAGGTCCTTGTTAAACGTTTCTTGTATTTTCTCCATTCTATTTCCAAGATTTTTCGATCTACTTTACTATCATTATTCTGAATTCTTTTTCAGGTAGACTGCCTATTTCCTCTTCATTTGTTAGGTCTGGTGGGTTTTTGCTTTGCTCCTTCATCTGCTATGTTTTCTCTGTCTTCTTATTTGGCTTAACTTACTGTGTTTGGGGTCTCCTTTTTGCAGGCTGCAGGTTCGTAGTTCCCGTTGTTTTTGGTGTCTGTCCCTAGTGGCTAAAGTTGGTTCTGTGTGTTGTGTAGGCTTCCTGATGGAGGGGACTAGTGCCTGTGTTCTGGTGGATGAGGCTGGATTTTGTCTTTCTGGTGGGCAGGTCTGCATCTGGTGGTGTGTGTTCAAGTGTCTGTGACCTTATTATGATTTTAGGCAGCCTCTCTGCTAATGGGTGGGGTTGTGTTCCTGTCTCTGTAGTTGTTTGGCATAGGGTGTCCAGCACTGTAGCTTGCTGGTCGTTGAGTGGAGCTGGGTCTTAGCGTTGAGATGGAGATCTCTGGGAGAGCTTTTGCCATTTAATATTATGTGGAGCCAGGAGGTCTCTGTTGGACCAATGTCCTGAACTCGGCTCTCCCACCTCAGAGGCACAGGCCTGACACCCAGCCGGAGCAACAAGACCCTGTCAGCCACATGGCTCAGAAGAAAAGGGATAAAAAAAGAAAGGAAGAAACAAAAGAAGGAAAGAAAGAGAAAGAAAGAAAGAAAGAAAGGATAAAAAAATAAAGTTATTAAAATAAAAACTGAAAAATAATTATTAAAAATTAAAAAGTAATTAAAAAATACAAAACAAACAGAAAAAAATGGACAGACAAAACCCTAGAACAAATGGTAAAATCAAAACTATACAGACAAAATCACACAAAGAAGTATACATATAGACACTCACAAAAAGAGAAAAAGGAAAAATATATATATATCTTTGCTCTCAAAGTCCACCATCTCAATTTTGGGATGATTCGTTGTCTATCCAGGTATTCCATGGATGCAGGGTACATCAAGTTGACTGTGGGGATTTAATCTGCTGCTCCTGAGGCTGCTGGGAGAAATTTCCCTTTTTCTTCTTTGTTCACACAGCTCCTAGGGTTCAGCTTTGGATTTCGCCCCACCTCTGCCTGTAGGTCACCTGAGGGTGTCTGTTCTTCACTCAGACAGGATGGGGTTAAAGGAGCAGCTGATTAGGGGGCTCTGGCTCACTCAGGCCAGGGGGAGGGAGGGGTATGGAACGCAGGGCAAGCCTGCGTTGGTAGAGGCCAGCGTGATGTTGCAACAGCGTGAGGTGCACCATGTGTTTTCCTGGAGAAGTTGTCCCTGGATCACGGGCCCCTGGCAGTGGCGGCCTGAACAGGCTCCCGGGAGGGGAGGTGTGGAGAGTGACCTGTGTTTGCACACAGGTTTCTTGCTGGCTGCAGCAGCAGCCTTAGCGTCTCATGCCCGTCTCTGGGGTCGGTGCTGATAGCCACGGCTCGCGCCCATCTCTGGAGCTCGTTTCGGCAGTGCTCTGAATCCCCTCTCCTCGTGCACCCTAAAACAATGGTTTCTTGCCTCTTAGGCAGGTCCAGTCTCTTTCCTGGACTCCCTCCCAGCTAGCTGTGGCGCACTAGCCCCCCTCAGGCTGTGTTCATGCAGCCAACCGCAGTCCTCTCCCTGGGATCTGACCTCCAAAGCCCGTGCCTCAGCTCCCAGCCCCCATCCGCCCCGGCCGGCGGGTGTGCAGGCAACCCTCTCAGGCTGGTGAGTGCTGGTCATTACCAATCCTCTATGCGTGAATCTCTCTGCTTTGCCCTCTGCACCCCTGTTGCTGCTCTCTCCTCCGTAGCTCCAAAGCTTCCCCCCCCCCCCCCCCGCCACACCCGCCACTCCTGTCTCCACTATTGAAGGAGCTTCCTAGTGTGTGGAAACTTTTCCTCCTTCCCAGCTCCCTCCCAGAGGTGCAGGTCCCATCCCTATTCTTTTGTCTCTGTTTTTTCTTTTGCCCTACCCAGGTATGTGGGGAATTTCTTTCCTTTTGGGAAGCCTGAGGTCTTCTGTCAGTATTCAGTAAGTGTCCTGTAGGAGTGGTTCCACATGTAGATGTATTTTTGATGTATTTCTGGGGAGGAAGGTGATCTCCATGTCTCACTCCTCCGCCATCTTGAAGGTCTCTCTCAGTTGGGTCATTTTAAAATCCAGCCTGACAGTCCTTGCATTTTTGTTAGTGTGTTGAATCAATTTACACGTAATATAGTTATTGAAATGGTTGGATTTAAGTCTCCCAAGTCTACTATCTTGTTGTTTAGTTTCTGTTTGTCCCATCTGCTGTATATCCCCCTGTTCCTTCTTAGCTGCCTCCTTTGGGTGATCTAGGTTTTATTATTGTTTTAGTTATATTATAAGCACTACAGTCTTCAAATTCCACAGGAGTAGAGTAATGTTCCCTCATAATTACTATAAAGCCTGGCGTGCTGGACGGTTTCTGGCTCTTCTCCTGTAAACTTAGGTATACCCTATGTACCTATCTCTTAGGAGGGGTGAACTCTTGCAGAATTCTTGCAGTCCTTCCTCCAGTGATAGAATGTCACCTCCCAGATCTCAGTGCCTGGGATGCAGAAGCCTTCCCTCAATTGTCTTTCTTCACCCTCAGACCTATGTAGCCATACACACTTGCACCACAGAGAGTCTCTTTTATATCCTCTTCTCTGTCCCCAGTGTTTCTTGTGAGCTCTCAGTGAAGACCCGAGAGAAAGAGCCGGTGGGTGGATGTAGAGATCTTTGTGCCTCTGCATTTAAAAAATAATTAAAATTCCATCTACTTTCTTCTTACCCCTACCTATGGCAGCTTCCTCTCTCTCTCACTGCCCTGCCAAAGGCAACTGCTTTCTCTCATCAGAGAGGCTTGTCACCTTTTGCATTTCAGTTCAAGGCTAACTTGTCCCCTCAGTTCTCTAATAGACTAAAAAACTTTTATGGTTTTGTATGTTATCCAGCTAGGTTTCATCATTAGAGTGGAAGCAACATTCTCCCCAACTTTCTACAGCCTAAGAAAATGTAGAACTCAGATGATACATTTTCCATACTTAACACAATGGTTGGCACATAATTGGTGCTCAAAAATATTTGTTGGTTGAATAATATGAATAGTTTCATCTACTAATTATATGTCTTCAAATTATTGTTTAATTTCACCTGTGCTTAAATCCAAATATTGTTTTGGAGAGAAACAGTGAAAGAAACTAAAAAATCACTCTGTCATATCATGTCCTTGAATATGAAGGGGAAACAGAATTCTTTTGTTGTGCCGGCTATTAGTAAATAAGGGCAAAGGAGGAGAACCTTCTACATGGAAGGTCTTTATGATAATCAAAGATACTCTGGGATGATTTGTTCCAAATATGACTATGAAATCTAATAAAGAGCAAAAATGCTAGTATCTCCATAGTTCCTTTGTCGTGGGTAATACATCTCTCCACCTTGCCTCATGTACACACACATAAAGTGCCTTAGTCATGCTTTATTTCTGGGTCTTGGTAGTGAATCTGTGGGGAATAATTGCTATCTAACCTCATGTTGAGCTCTGATAACTACACAGACATTCCAAAGTATGAAGGTTTGGGATATATTTAGAGGTCATCTAGAGGTTATATAATATTCCACATAATAACATCTGGAAGTGTAGTCAGGGGAAGTGATCAGATCACAGCCCTACCTCTGAAAAATAGGCTGGATGCCAAGAGGGAGAAGATGGACTTCTTTTGTCTTGTGACCAGAACAACAATGCCTTCATGTCCTATAAAAGCAAAGACAGCCTGAAATATTATGAAATACACCTGGGTTACTAGAAATAAAAAGGCTATTATTCCTTATTGTTCTGAATCTACTACTTAATAGAGGTAGATCCTGAGCAGACTTACACAGTATATCAAAGGAAAATCACTAAAGTATGCATGTATGTGTTTAGATATATGCATATGTGTATATGTACATGTATGTATATACACATGTGTGTGTGTGTGTGAGAAAGAGAGAAAAGAGAAATTGAGAAGTAAAGGCCAATTGCCAAGAGAAATTTAAAGTTTTTATCACCCACTTACAAACGGAAACCGGGGCTGTGCCTGATAGGAAGATGAAATATTTTGAGTTGATGAGGCTTTCCTCCAGTTACCATTGTTAGGGTGTTAGAATTTGCAGCACGTGGATCCTTCCTTTGCATGCCTGTGCTTTGGAGATATTTACATCAGTCCTCATGCATCCTGCTGGAGCTCCCTCGCAATCTGATCCTGGAAATGCTGGATACCTGACTGATCTTTTCGTGAGTCTGAAGCTGTTTTATCTCAAGGCTTGACATGCCGTCTGTAACTCAAAACTTCTTAGTCCTGCCATTTGAAAAATCGACGTGTAGGCTGACATTGGTCTGAACTCTTTAAAATCATCAAATGGTTTCAGGGCTGTTATATATTCATCTGGGTTATTTTGAGCCTCATCTATTTCTATTAGTTATTTATTTTGCACAGTAAAGTTTATTCTTTACTAGCAATACGAAGAGCTAAACTCTGTATCATGAAGTATTTATTTTACCGAGTGACCCTTATAAAAACCAAATCTGTCTCAAATTGTTTCTAAAATTGCGTTGGTTAAAACCTTCACAAGATGACCACTGTCTTTGGGTTAAAATTCAAGCTGAGAGTTAGCGTAATAGAGGTTAAGAGCCCAAACCCTCACGTCAGACTAGGTTCTACATACTTACTCACCTGTCTGTATTTCAGTTTCCTCATCTGGAAAATGAGGATAATGATAGCATCCACCTCATACATTTGTCAAGAGTATTAAAGAAGCTAATTTACCTAAACCTGTTCAAAATTGCCTGGCACACAAGAAGTGCTTAATGAATGGTAACTAATTTTAACATTGACACAGAACAAAATGTGGTTGGCTCCTTACTTGACTTTTACTTTAGTATGTGTCAGGGACTGTTCTGGATTTCCCCATACATAATTTTGTCCAATATAACAATCCTATGGAGAGATATTACCCTGATTTTCAGACAGTAAAAAGTAGGTACTTCATCATCATAAACATTATCATCATAATCCTATTCTTCTTAATCATGTATTATTCCAATTCTATATAGCAAGTAATCCCTTCACGTGAACTTGATAATGTAAACACAGGACATCAAGCTGGAGAAAGACAGAAAGAGAGAGAGAATGAGGATATCTGTTAATAGGAGTTGAGATAAGAGACAGGCCATTTAGTTTTCTAATCTTGGTTTCAATATCTTCTAGAGACACAGCAGTACTAAAATTTCTCTTAATTTACCCTGTGTCCTTGTAATGTATTCCCTCTTTGTTTAAAGTAACTTTTTCCATGTACATTACAAAGTCCTAACTGCTACTGCAGTTAGAATGGGCCAATTCAGAGGATTAAAGTCTCAGAGTTGGTGTGACAGATGGTCTTTGAACAAGGAATTAGTTTTGTTGTGGGGAAGACAAGACAGATGCCAGCTCTGCATACCAAAGGGTACTTAAAGGGACAGCCTATTTGAACCTCAAGAGATGCTATTCATCTTTCATCACTTAATTCAATGGATGATAGAGGTCTGATCACTTTATGTTTACACATCTAGCAGTTGCTACTGAAAAAAATTCTACCCATAATATTGAAAACTTACTCCAAGTGGACTTGCAGCCTCCACTTCTAGACATGAAGTTTTATTTCTATCTCCCCGGAATATTTTGCTGCATGACTAATTCACATGCCTATTATGTGGGCCACATGCTGTTGAGATAGATAAATGCTGAGATGAATACCCAGAATTGATAAGGTCTCAGAGAGAACCATACTAATGCTTGAAGAAGCCCAGGGTACCCAGGGCACTGAGGCCATTCTCCAGGTTGGCTGGGATAATGAGTGTTGTAACTGTAAATGTTCTGTCCGTATTTACCAAACTCACATTCCTCACCCACTAATTCCCATTATAAACCCTTGTTCTGCTTGGTCCCGTACAAAGTATTCTCAAATTTTATGTCAGGGAAAGAATCAAGATCTACACTTCTGTATGGAAAGTCATACTCTAAACTGGATACTCGTTTCTCCAATAATTGTTGGTGCCTCAAAACGAAGTCATACTCTTTTGACCTTCCCCTTTTCTCTCATGTCACCCGTTTTATCTCTTCCCTTTTTCTAGTTTTCTTTTCTTTGCATATATATGTAAAACTCCAAATGAACAAAATGGATTCAGTGTGAGTTTTGAATTCTGAATGTAAAAAGTCTTACTCTTAAACTCTGTGATACGGAAAAATGTGAGGTTATTTAGTTATATAGATACAAATAGGCTAACAGAGTCAGTTAAGAAAACAATGTAAGCTTATTTTTTAATGCAGCACACACATATATAGTTTGCATTAAAAATACATAGATAAAAACATAGATAAAAAGTGCAACACAACGGCTTCATCCCTAGCTATAATTCCTTCATACATAAAACTATGCATAGATATTTTCAAGCATCTCAGGAAATATAAAATCTATGAGTTATTATTGTAAAAAAAAATCTACTTGATAATGAGATCTAGAGTATCTACAGCTGTTTTTTAAATAAAAATCTCAAAAATAAAAAAAATGGGGTAAAAAGGCTAGCACTGAATTATTTAAATACAGAACTAAAGTTAAACATCTGTAGCAGCTATTGTTATAGGACAGAATTTATATACTATAAACATAAAATATTTTAAACATAATGATATAGGTATCAAATGGGGCAGAAGGAAGAAAGAAGGAATAATATATAATTGTACTAATTTCTCACCTATCACAGATGGCAATTAATAGAAATTCTGAAGTTGAGAAAATACTTCAAAAACCATGACTCTAACATCTCAACTTTAAGTGTACATGTAATAAATAGAAATATATTTTAGGAAATATCTCTCGTGGTATAAAAAGACTTTTAAGGTACAATAATTCCCTTGGTGCACTTCATTTTTAAAAATAACCTTTTCCCTTTAGAATAGCTATAGATTTACAGAAAAATAGCGAAGATAAGGCAGAGAGTCCTCATCTTCCCACACAGCCAATTCCCCCTATTATTATCATCTTATATTGGTATGGTTTGTTTGTCAGTATTGATAACTGTTATTAACTAAAGTTCATACTTTGATTCCTGAGTTAAAATTCCTTAACTTTCACCCAATGTCTTATTTTACTACAGGATATCACGTTACATTTAGTGAGCGTGTCTCCTTAGGCCTGCCTTGGTTCTGACAGTTTCTCAGACTTCCCTCGTTTTTGACGACCTTGACAGTTTTGATGAGTACAGGTCAGGTATTTCATAGAATGTCCCTCAGCTGGGATTTATTTAATGTATTTTCATGGTTGGACTGGGGTTATGGGTTTTGGGGTAGAAGATCACAAGGGTGAAGTGCCATTTTCATCACATTGTATCAAGGGTCCATACTGTCAACATGATTTATCACTGTTAACTTTAATCACCTGGCTGAGGTCACGGTTGTCAGGTTACTCCACTGTAAAGTTATTATTTTTACCACTTCTCATACTTTACTCTTCAAAGGGGAGAGCAAACATAAGAGTTGGGAGTTATGTTTCACCTTTTTGAGGGTGAAGTATCTACATAAATTATTTAGAATTCTTCTGCAGAGATTTCTTTGTTCTCCTTATCTATCTATCTATCTATCAGTCATCTATTTCTCTATGTAAATCAGCATGGTGAATGGTATTTATTTTACAGTTTGGGTTATAATCCAATACAACTTTACTTATTTTGTTGCTTAAATCATTTCAGCTTTGGCCACTGGAACTCTTTCAGTTGGCTAACGTATCCCTTGGATATACCCCCATCATTGTGGGGGCTTTTGGGGGGAACACTTTCTTACTTTCTGGCACTACAAAATGCTCCTGGATCATCTTGGATATTTCCTGCCCTGGACCTAAAATCGGTCATTTCTCTAAAGAGCCGTGGTTTCTTTTATTAGAGAATGGCTTTAGAAACCAAGATCTGGACATGAGTTTGTTGCAACATGTGCTTGTTGCAACTGTAACGTCTTTGCTTCTAGGCCTTCTCAGCTGACAGCACAAGGAAATATTTGTGTGTATACTAAGCATTTTGCCTTATTTCATTTTTCTCTGTTAAAGTAAAAATAAATTTAATATATTAAGGAAAATATGCATAACTCAACACACATACCTTAGCATTTCAAATTTATCTTTATTGATCCCTTTATCTGTACATATGTATACAGATAATTCTGGAATGCTATGCTCCTAATATTACTGATCATTATTTTTGAGTGATTAGATGTTGTTTTATTTTACTTTCTTCTTTATAATTTTATATATGCATTAAATTTTTAATGATGTGAAGATATTAAAAATAAAGTCACTTTTTAAAAAAGGAAAAAGGAAGGAAGGAGAGAGGGAGGCAAGGAAGGAGGGAAAGAAAAGAAAGGAAGGAAAGGAAAAAGAAAAGAAAGTTTAGAAAGATTTCTGGCACTGAAGTCAGTCATTCACACATGTGACCTGATCAGATCTCTCTCTCCTAGCTTTCATTATTTCATTACCTGCCCTGAAGGAGTTGAAAAATCTACTACTTTTTATTTATTGACCTGTGTATGACAGGAAAGTGTTAACATTCATAATAACTGTTTTTTTAATACTGCTTCCTACTGTAATATTTTTGAAGGCATATTTAGTAACAATTAGGGTTCCAAATTTTAAAGTTGAAATTTAACCCATGGTATAGTACAAGTGACTAAACTTAAATGAGTGTCAGATAAAAAGTTATCTCCTGTCACACACACTTCAACTCAGATCTTTTTTCTCCAAGAGAGTTCAATCTGTGTACCTACAGACATGGACAGCTATGTTACAAATTAGGCTAAGCTCTTTTGGCTTTGATTTTGAGAAGTGTCTTGATTTCAGAAACATTAAAATGTGGAGAAGGAATAAGGTGAATCTTAGAATCAAGACACTGTGGTATTTATTGTTTTCAGCCAAACATAGAACTAAATTATCAACTAGGGACAGCTGTATAGATTGGAGACTTCTGCCTATGCAGCAAAAACAAAACACTTTTTTCCCCTTAGCATAGTGTTCTAATAGCCAGTACTCTCTATTTATTCATTCCCTGTATCTATAATTCATTGATCATCTAAATTCTTCATAGTGAATTAAAAGCAACCTAATAAAAACCCTATGGGATATATCTTGAGAGAACAATTTATCAATTTACTGTTAATACAAGCTTTTGTATTTTAGTTACTTAAAAATTGACAATTCATATGAACCACATTTGGAAAAATCCCCTCAAAAAAAGGGTAATCAAAGAAATTGAAGAAAGAAAGTCTTGAAATCAAATAAGTTAAAGTTCTGCCTAATTATTCATACTTCCATTTCTCAAGATAAAGCAACTAAGACTTCAAGAATAATTTTCTACATTCATGGCAAAGTCAGACCTGAAATCCACATTTCCTGTCTCTCCTAATGTCCTAATCTCACACTTCCTATGTCATCCTAACACAGTGCATCTTATTCCTTGACCTATAACAGATGACTAAAACTCCACAGTGAATAACTCAGCCTGTTATTGAGAGCAGACATTCATACAGTTGGTCAAGAACAGCTTATCATCCATAGGATAACACATGAGACATCCAATTTGCCAACAGGCCCCATGATCCCTGTCCCATCCTTCCTGGCTTGTCTCTGAACCTGTTCCCCCCTTAGAGCTACTTCTATGTATACATGTGGACTGGGAAATAGAATAAATTTTCTGGTTTAATTAAAACAACAACATTGTACATATTATCAAGAAAAAAATATTATGTTGACCTAAAAGTTTCCTTCTGGGAGCCCGGGAGAGACGATTATGGAATGTTCTGCATTCTAAAGGCTATGTTTGTTTTCAGTACATTTTAAGTGGAATATTTTTCACCCTTCTGAGTAGGGCGGACAAAGGCTTTAACTAAACAAATGTCACATGGGAACTCTTGCCCCCAAAGCCTTTACTGGCCCTAATTAGCAGACACAGCTGTAGACTCTATCAATATCAGATGGTCTGTTTATTGTGTCCATTTATATCACATTCATCAGGGAGCATGTGGAAAGCACCCAGGAATTATCATCTTTAATTAAAACTAGTTCAGTTGGTGGAGAAAATATGCCATGCAAAAATGGGTCAGGTAAAAGAGGAAGATTTAAAAAACAACAGCAAAAAAGGAAGAAACAGTCATAGCATACAGGGACTATTATTACCAAGGCTTCTTTAAAAAAACTAAAGGAGCATATTTGATGAGCTGAGTCTCAGCAACTGCCCGAGAGAAGCATAGTCATTTCAGGCCAGGCTGAATTACACAGACAGGGGGCCCTGAGTCAGGATGTTTCCTTCCCCTGCCCAGGGTCCCTGAGTAACTGCCAAGGCTCCACTAGGTTTCTTTCTAAGAAACCTAGAAAGAAAGGAAGGAAGGAGGAGTGGCACATTCATTTAGACCTATTCATTGAATTCATCATTGAAGGAATTATATAAAGCTAGATCTAGAATCTCCTAGAAGGTTATTTTATGTATCTCAAATACAATATTTAACAAAATTACTATTACTTATTCAATTTCTGCTGTGCATTTATATTTTATTCTTTTTTTTTTTTTTTTTTTTTTTTTTTTTTTGCGGTACGCGGGCCTCTCACTGTTGTGGCCTCTCCCGTTGCGGAGCACAGGTCTCCGGACGCGCAGGCTCAGAGGCCATGGCTCACGGGCCCAGCCGCTCCGCGGCCTGTGGGATCTTCCCGGACCGGGGCACGAACCCGTGTCCCCTGCATCGGCAGGTGGACTCTCAACCACTGCGCCACCAGGGAAGCCCTATATTTTATTCTTATCCTAACAACTCAGCACTGGTATTTTGAATTTTCCAGATAAAATATCTGAGGTTCAATAATATTAAGTCCTTTCCAAATGTCATAGAGTTAGTACACAGTAGAATCAGGGTCTAAACATCCATCTGAGCCCAAAGCTGAGATACCTTTCTCTATATAATAGGACTTCTATTTCAGTCAAAAGAATTTAATATTTTGGCCAATAGCTTATTTACATGGGTAAATGAGCTGTAGCTTTGAAGACCAGCAAAGTTGAGTTTAAGCTCTTTCCCATTTTCTTCTCTAAGCCTCAGTTTCTTCATTCATCAGATCAGGATAAGAAATACTTCTTGAAAACCGAATTACTGGGTATAAATTTTGTGAAAAGATTTTTGGCTTGTGGAGAATGCTTGATAAATACTTTTTCACATCTTATTCTCACTTACATTCCACCATGATCCTATTTGGGAAGACACTTTGAGACAGGGGGTTCTTCCTATCATTTTGGAGTGTCACTGGGCTTGCTAACACACAGCCCCTTTGAAGGATAAGATATGTTGTCACTCACTTTTAGTGCTCTACAGAAATAATAAGCCTTCTTTATTTGCTCTATTTCCCAAGGAAACAATTGGTAGAGGTGTGTCTCTTCAGTATAAAAATTGTGAAATTTGAAAGAATGATCGGCCAATAATGGGAAAACTGTAAAGGTTTAGAGTAGGCTTCTCAAACTTCCAGTGAAGTCCCCTTGAAGGCGTGGCAGAATGACCTTGTATCTCTATGTGGTTTGAATGCTCTAATATAGATTTAAATGCTTCTTTAAATCTTATTTAAAGGATATTGTTTTATCTTTAAAATAGTAGTTTTATCATCCTTAATATATATGCTTTTTTTCTTTTTCGGTACGCGGGCCTCTCACTGTTGTGGCCTCTCCCGCTGCGGAGTACAGGCTCCGGACGCGCAGACTCAGCGGCCATGGCTCACGGGCCCAGCCGCTCTGCGGCATGTGGGATCTTCCCCGACCGGGGCACGAACCCGTGCCCCCTGCATCGGCAGGCGGACTCCCAACCACTGCGCCACCAGGGAAGCCCAATATATATGCTTTTTTAATTGAAAAAAATCATAAAATTATTAAGTCTGCTCCCCTCCCGTCACCTTTTCAAGTCATCCAATCACATCCATGCTCCATAAGATGCGTCACCTTTATCTTGTGCCTCTTCATGCTTCATGGAAACATCCCTAAGAAGTTCAGGGGAAATTTGATATTCAGTCTAAGAAGTTCAAGTTTAGAAAGTATTTCAACCAAGGTAGAAATAAACCAAATAAGAATTTTTGCCTTCTAGGAACTATTTCTGAGGTGATTGTCATGAGAATAAGTTCCTTTTGGGCATTAGACCTAACAGTCTGAGAGTAGTCCCTGGGGGGCCAATTATTCCTGGATGAGAACAGCAGAGAAGCAAGAGAAAAATAATTCAGGTTCTACACCAATGATGTATTTTTCTATGAAGTTCATTTTTTATATACAAGAATACTAAACATTAACTGCCTCACCTAACTTACTCTTCAAGTGGAAGCAAGATTTAATGAGCAATAATGACAAGTCATAGTTTGGGGTCTTCCAGTGTTATAGCCTGTTCCATTTCCAGGTTTACTTTTAAAGGTGGATCCTGTGGTCTGTTACTTAGATCCCTTGATTCAGACCTGAAGCCCTCAGTCCCCCAGTTTCCTCAGCTGCAGTGAGTGTTGCCCGGTTAGGGCGATCATTTAAGTCCCTCTCCAGAAATTCCCCTCTAAGGGTATCACCTGGCCCAAAGTCAGGCCTGATTCCCTTGCCTCTATCCAGAATATCCCTGAAGGGCCATCTCAACTCCCCGGCTCCCAGGCAGACGTTCTAATACTGCTGCAACACAAGTCAACTTTTCTTCTTATCCAGTCCAACTCCCCTCATCCCTTTGCTGGTGCCATTCTTACAAACAAGTCTTTACGCTAGAGTCTGTGTACAGAGGAACCCAGCCTACGACAGCCTCTCACGCTAGCAAGTTAACTGCCTTCAATTCTCCGTACACGGTGATTTCCCAAGTTTCATTAGACACCATCTGTGAATTTAAATGTGCAAGTAAAATAACTCCGTGAATCTGAAACATCTCTGGCATGTGGATATGTAACTGTAGTCAACAATGTGATTATCTCTAATTCTACTAGTTTTTTATTTTTTTTTTTTTTTGGCAGTACGCGGGCCTCTCACTGTTGTGGCCTCTCCCGTTGCGGAGCACAGGCTCCGGACGCGCAGGCTCAGCGGCCATGGCTCACGGGCCCAGCCGCTCTGCGGCATGTGGGATCTTCCCGGACCGGGACACGAACCCGTGTCCCCTGCATCAGCAGGCGGACTCTCAACCACTGCGCCACCAGGGAAGCCCTCTACTAGTTTTAGTGAGAGCAACTCTTATGCTTCAGGCACTAAATTGTTTGAATGTACGTATTTGGTTTCATTTGATTTTCACAACCACCATAGGGTGTAAGTATTATTCTACCTATTTAGGAAATGAAGAACTGAAATTTATTCACTTGGTTAAAGTCATAGTGTTAGTACATCTTGAAGTCACAATTTCAACTCAGATCTTCTTTCTCCAAGTCTACCTGCAACCAGTCTACCTGCGACCCTTTGTGCTGTTCACAAATATTTCCAGCTCTCTATCTTCTGAACACGAGGCAGAATAGACTTCCCTGCCCTCCTGACGTTAGGCTTGCCCGTGCCACTTGCTTTGGCTAATGAAATGGGAGCAGAAGAGCTGGTGGCTCTTTGCTTTACTTCCCTCTCCTGCCACGGGGAGCAGTGACATTCCAGATGGTAGTGGCTCTGCCACTTTGTGTCCCTGAGTGAAGACACCATGGAACAGAACCCCCAGCACAACTCAAGATGAGCACGGAACATAAGTGAACAGGAATCTGCGTTGTCAATTCTCCCCAGGGGCTGTTCGGTATCATGGCATAACCTACCTTATGTGATTAATTCATAAATTATGACTAAAGAACAGATTAAATTTTAACTTAAGAAGTATTAGTAGTAGAGAATCGCCATTTTTGCCAGAACTGAAATATCCTCGACACTAGAATTTATTTTATGATGTAATATAATTGAAAGAGTTTGGGTTTTGCAGCCACATAGATGTATAATTTAATTTGAATCTCTGATCTAACCCATACTTGTTTAGTGACCTTGAGTTTTCATTTCTTTTTCAGGTCCCATTTACTCATCTATAAAATGAGGCTAGTAATATTTTCTGTTATAGCATTGATGTGATGGTTTGATAAAATAAGTCCTATAAAGCCTTTAGCAAATTGTCTGACACATAGATGATATCAAATAAGTGTTTTACAGGAGGTGTACCTTTTTGTAACTCCCTGCACCTGAAAGTCATTATTATATATACAGATTCCTGAGGCCCACACCAGATCTATTGAATTAGAATCTCAGGTGTGATCTACATTTTTAACAAACTCCTTTAGCAATTCTCTCCTGAGATTTGAAAACAATCATACTAAAAAAATGTTAAATATTTCTGCCATATATATTTATCTCAGAGAGCCAAAAAGCCTCCAGTGAAAATCCTGAAATGATCTTAGAACCATCGACAGAAGTATCACCCACTGCACTGTAGATGAATCAAAGCAAGCTCGACAGAATTATCACCCACTGCACTGTAGATGAATCAAAGCAAGCTCAACAGAGGAGTTGGGGGAATGTGATATACACTTCAAAGTAGTAACATCTAAAAGAAAACCCTTTGTGAACTCTTTGTGTCTCTAAGTATCATATGAATGGTAAAGTCTGACTAAAGTAATCTTCGCTGATGAGGGGCGGGGTTAGGGGGCCAGGCTGGGACTGAAAGACTGGCTGAAATCAGATGCCTGTGAAATGAGAGTGACAGCCAGTGAAATCAAGGCAAGGACTATTTTATCAGAAACCCAAATGAGTAAACAGTTATAACTCCTGAAACTTTCTGGTGGAATTCTAGGATGGAATTTTACTTCTGTTGCTTTTAACCCACTTGATGCCTTTGATACCTGCTGGTGCTGTTTAGTAGTGGTGAGTAACTTTGGAGCTGTGTGTTATCCTTCCAACCCCCTTGTCACGAATTCACTTTCCCTACTTCTCTCTTCCTGAGTTTATGTTGATATATATGCTTACTGATAGGCAAAAAAAAAAAGGGAAGTTGAAAATAACCAAGGAAGAAGAGGCTGCTCTAGTGTTCTAGTTCCAGTGAAGCAATTAGGCTTTCTTGTCCAAAAACAGGAGAGTAAAGAGGACTTTTGACTTTGAGTCTGTGGACTGGGGGTGGGGATGGGAAACTCATAGCCAGTAGGATCTTGGAGAAAAGGGCAGGAGGGAGGCAGGTCAGTTCTGGGCATTGTGACCTAAGACCATTGTGTGAAGAAGCACTGGGGCTCAGTTTAGCTTTGAGGTCCTGGAGTCCCCAAAGAGCGGCCCTCCTGGGCAGAGAGCTAGACAAGGACACTCAGCTACTGCTGGATCAGAAGAGGAAGGGGGTCCGGTACTCCTTCAAGGCATCACACAGCTGCAAGGGGCAAGGACGGCAGAGCCAGGCATACAGCGATCTTGCTTTTCCCTGCTCGAGATTGTGATGCCGGGGAGACACCATTCCAGATCCGTAGAAGCCCTCCCTCCCACCTGTCCTGCCGGCGTTCTTATATCATACAAGGGAAGAGAGAAAGGGACCCACACCAGCAGCCCTCCAAATAACTGATATTGGATTTCCTATGAATCTGGGTAGGTGGGGAAGTCTTTAGTAGACCCTAAATAAAACAGAAACATTTAAACAAATGTGATGTTACTTCCACTTTGAATACTGAGAAGTTGGGACTTCTAAACTTCTAGACCCATCACGCTCACGTGAATGATACTGGGGTCAGCTGGCAGACCCCCATGCTTTGATTTCTGCCAGACATTGAACTGGAATGTTATATAAAGCAAGGTTGTAGCCTGGTGGTTTAGCATTGCTTGGGGGAATAAGTTGCTACAGTCATCATTTCACTCTTCAGATGAGATGTGCTTAAGGCCAGAGCTCTTCCTCAATATTTGAGTTTTCCCATCTTTGTTTTGTTTTGTTTTGTTTTTTGTTTTTCACAGATAGGTGCTGCATTTATATCTGCTGGTTTAAATTTTGTCATATTTCACTTTTAGGCTTTTAGTGTGGCAAATTATGTTTTACTTTCAATTAGGCATTGGTAATGGAGTATCTGGTAAGAACTAGGAAATAATTCCGTAATTGAGTTTCGTACTCACTACATACGGATCATTCCTCATGTGTAACGTGCCCCAAATGCAGCTTCATTTTCTAGATACCCTGATACAGAATAAAGTTTTTCATCATTAGGTGTGGAAGAAAAAAAAAATTGCAATGCGGAGAAGTGGAAATCAGTAGCAGATTTGCTTTTACTTCCTTCTCTCTGGTGTCTTTTGGGGAGACACATCCAAAACCACAGAGAAGAGTCTTGCATGGCTTCTACCATTCTGGGTGAACTGGATTATCCTTTAGAATGATGTCTAGTCATTATACGCATGTGAGAGTATCAGTTGTGCTTTACTTTTTCATGACCCACCTCCTATAGCAAATGGAGTTGGTTGCCCCATTCATCACCCTCACCCCTCTCTGGCACTCCCCTATCAAATACATGCCTACACAGTTCTACTGAAAACCCTTGCGATTCCCACCTGAAAGCATTCTCTAGGTTCCAGACCCTAATAGCCGGAAGTGCCATGCGATGATGCACGAGGGAATAGCCCTCAGCCAAAGAGAGATGGGAATGAGAGGATAAATGTACCTCTTCTTTGCCCATGGGGACGGGAGGTGAATAACTCTGTGCCATGCCCTTCATTGTCTCCCTGAGTTCCCACTGGGATTAAGCCCTAGTTGCCCTCAACATTTCCTTGCTTGATATTGTAAACTTTACAGGCTTTCTTCCATTTCCTGGCTCCTGTCCCCACTTTTCTACTGGTGCTTCCTGGGACCACCTCCCCAATATATTATTTGTCTCAGAGACTACTTCAGGGGGTATCCAACCAAAGACAACTCCTTGGGATAGAAAAGGGAGGTAATGAATAGTTCATGAGTGACTAATATGGAAACTAAAACTAAAAAATATTCAATATCTAACCTAGCCATAAAGTGATGTTGGGTTGTTCCATCAAAGAAGGCTGTCAGCTAGCCTCTAAAAGCCTCTCTCACTAGGGGACACTTATTGCCTTGGTGAATTTTCCCTAATCTGAGGCCTTGCTGACCTTGTCAGCGCAAAGAGCAGATTCATCTCTTGGGTAGGGTCATATCGAGTAAGCTCATAGAACAGAGGGATAAAACTTAAATACCAACTGATGAATTTACTATAAGAAATAATGGCCACAGGGACGGGCATACTCAGCCTCCAAGTGAGCACTGCATACTGTTGTCAGAGGCTGACCTATATGGGATCCCAAATAAGCATCAGAGGTTGCGTGAATGGCATGGAATCAGGACAAAGTGAGCCAGAGGCACCCAAGGTCTAAAGGCATTAGTCTCAGATATCCTGATACCCACATCTGCAAGTAAGGATGACAATGCCTGTGAAAACAGGAATCTCAGACTCCTTGGCAGAAAATCCCTCCAACCTTTCCACATTGGGGATCCCCTCATGAACAGGACATGGAGACTACTGGCTAAATGCAAAATTCCTCTGGAAAATGTTTACAAGTGGAATGCCTCTGAGATTCTCAACTCCCCCTTCTGAGCCTCACATTCTTTCTTTAAATGTTAATAAATTCAATCAGACACGACCAGTTCTGCTGGACTGTAAATTATTCAGACTTGTTCAATGATGTTGCATATGTCAGCCCCAATGTTAATTTCCAAGGGGCAATCTCGTTTCTGTCCTATTTGGTTTTGAGAGGACTAACAAAGTACAGCCCCCGCTTACTAATACCACCTGCCATATCCGGGCTGTATTTCATTTGTTCTCACGTCCAGCCTTTGAAGTCACTGTTAATTATCCTTATTTTATTCACAAGCAAGTGGAAGTTCAGGTCAAGTTCCTTGGGCCAAGGATGGAACTGGAATTCAAGCCCCGGTTTAAGTTTCGAACTCCTGCTCTTTCTGCATCCCACCCAGAAGTTACAGTATCAAGCTTCTATTTAAGAGTTGATTTTAAAAAAGGCTTTCAATGCTAGAACCAAGTTTGACAACTCCTAAGGGTCCATTGAGCTCTAAGAGTGTATGATTCTTTACTGCACCTGGCTTTGTTACACCTCAGAATTGAGACATCTCTCTAAATAATTCTGACAAAAATTATTGCTCCTGGTTATTCAGGGACAAGAAACTGTGACTGAGTTATCTTTCTAGATGCCTCAGTTTTTCACTCCACTGACCTTGGGGTCATGTTATTCATCCACGTTACTCACCACAGCTCCTTCCTAATGCACATTGCATCTGATATTGATGATTCACAAGGAATGAGAGTAACTTTCTAAAGATTGTAAAAGATCTAATTGACCTTGCCCAGAAGCAACCACAAACAATGCTGTAATTAACTGAGTTTGTCTATAAATGGGAGACCTATGGGTGATTTTTTATTACACAAGAAAAAAGGCAAGCTCATTTAGCATGCTGAAATAGGTGCAACGCTTCTATACCTACCTTTATATCCTTTTTCATTCCTTGCTTCCACTCTCTCTTCCACTTTTCCTTATTTAAAAAAATGTTTATTTTTCCCATTAAGAAATTAAATCATCAAAGAACATTTTTGAAATTACAGGAATATGGAAAGATTAAAATATTACCCATTGTTACTATTTAGAAATGACTAAAGATAACCTTGTAATGTGTCTTTCCTTTTTGGGGTGTGTGTGTGTGTGTGTGTGTGTGTGTGTGTGTGTGTGTGTGTGTACACACATAACACAAACGATTTTTCGTTTGTATGTTTTAAAGAATATCAGTGTAGATGCTGTCACCCATATCAGCCTCTATGAGCTAAAGGATCTTTGCCTTGATTTATCTTTGTGTTTGTTTCAAAACCACCTGGTATTTGACAGAGATGTTTTGCAGCTGTTCTTTAAGAGATATGCAGTGGTCAACCACCCTGACCTGGCTCTGGCTTGACCATAGGAATGCACCTGCTCAGATGAGGCCTGGGGGTGTCTGCAAATTACCTTTGCCTGACTACCATGCTAAGAACTCCGCTCAAGGCGGGTTTTTGTATTCTGTTAGGCACAATTCGTGCTGTGTGCAAAGAAGACTGCGCTTGCCCCAGCTGCCCCAGGCTGCTCCTGAAAATCTCCGCCCCTTTCCTAGAGCCCTGATGACAAGGCTGTGTCCTACCCCTTTAAAATTCCCTTTCTCCCCTCCCTTTGGGAACAAGGTGTTTTTAGAGCAGAGCTCTCCGTTCTCCATTCCCTGTTCAATGAGTAAAGTTTCTGCTCTGCCATAAGGAGCCCAGTTTTGTTTGGCTGGCATTTGCAACTTCGGGCAAAGGACCCATTGAGGGGTCACCTACCCCTTGGGGATCAGTAAGAATGCCCTTTGGAGATTCCAACTATCCCACAGTCTCCTTTTCCCTGAAGAGGTGAGTTTAGAACAGGCCAAGAGGAGACAACCAGGCCAAGAAAGATAAGCATTCAATCAAAGACTATGAGGAGTGTGAACACAGGGTACCCAGGAGGAAGCAAGCAGTGCGGTAGGGCTGGGGTACCAGATGCTGGAAAAGGACTGGTCAGGAGATGAGCATGGCCCAGATAAACATGAACCCTGAGAGCCATACTAAGGGATGTAAACTCCAACAGGAAGGCCATGGGTAGGAGTTTAAGAGGGGTAGTAACATGATCAGAGCTCTAGAACAGTGCCTGGCCATGTAGCCGGAGCTCAGTACATATCCATCCAATGAATAGATGGAGGGCTACATGGCAGTTGTATAGAAGTTGGGAGGCAATAAACTAAGCTAGAGGTAGGGAAGCCAGTTAGGAAACTGATTTCCTTAATTACTAAGGGTCTGAACTGAGGTTCTGGAAATGGAGATAACAAAGATAAAATGGATTACAGGGAAATTAAATAAGGTTCTTCCCTCTCACCAAGGGTCCCCCCTTGTCAGATGGGTAGAATACCTTTGCTTGGCGCCCCAGGCTAACTCTTCACAAGCCTCTATTACCCCACTTCTCACATTGAATTGAAACTTTCGGTTTAATTAACTAGTAGATGAATTAGTGATTAAATTAACATGCAGAGGGGCTTCCCTGGTGGTTGGCAGTGGTTGGGAGTCCGCCTGCTGATGCTGGGGACACAGGTTCGTGCCCCAGTCCGGGAGGATCCCACATGCCGCCAAGCGGCTGGGCCCGTGAGCCGTGGCCGCTGAGCCTGCGCATCCGGAGCCTGTGCTCCGCAAAGGGAGAGGCCACAACAGTGAGAGGCCCGCGTACAGCAAAAAAAAAGAAAAAGAAAAAAAAAAATTAACATGCAGAGCACGTTGGTGGCTTTAAATGCACATGAGATAAACTTTTACGCCCCAGGCATCTACTCTATTAAATTCCTATAGATCTGAGTTATCTGCCAAGTCCTTGTTCGAACTAGAAACATTCCTATACAGAAGAATTTTGAAATTCTCAGGGCGCAAAAACTTACTCTTTGTGTAATAGAGATTTTAAATTGATATTATATACTTCAGGACGTAAGGTTATGTTACTTCCTGTGATTGTTTTAAATGCAGTTAAGGAGAGAATTGAGAACAAGGCCTCAGGGGACAAGCATTTGCAGGAAGAAGCTTGCAATGCAAAAATGCTTTAAGCCATTAGGTGGTACACACCTTTTTTGGGGGGGTGGGGCATTCTCTATTATTATGTTTTAGACAAAATATTTATACTCATATGGTTAGAGTAAATTTAACCAGCATGACAAACTTGTGATTTCATGGATGATAAGGCTAACTAACAACCAACATAATCAATTAAGAAAATAATAGTACAGACAATACTCAGATATGGCAAAGATTACCAACGTGATTCATGAATGTTAGGAAACGATCAGCTCTCAAATGCAAGGAGTAGGACTGACCCTTCCTATATTTCTTAGTAAATTCCAGTTAATTTTCTGCAGTGAGTCAAGGTTAATTTGTTACTACTACTATTATTATTACTTTTTAACTCAGGCAATTGGAGTTTTCACCACTAGGATTTAGGTGTGTGCAACCTTTCCAGTCTCCTCCCCATTCAGGGCTCCACTCTACCAAGTACCTCCTATGTATGTACAAGGAGCTGATATGTTATATCATTAGATTATCATATTTAACTTTCACATCAAACCTACAAGAAAGGCATGGGTATTTCTCATTTCCATGAGAAAACTGAGGAGCAAGAATGTTGGGTAAATAATGAAGCTGCGATTTCTACACAAATCTGCCGAATCAAATGTCCACGTTCTTTCCACAACACACTGTGCCTCTTCATCAACTCATCCTGTGGAATTCCCGGCATTCTGAGATGGACATGCTACAGCGGAAGTTAAAAACAAAGCAAAACAAAGCTGACCAGAGGAGAAACCCAGCACCGCATACATAAGAAGAGAAACAACATTTAATAACAGTCCTTGAAATCTGCACCATGCTTCATTGTTCACAAGCCCTCTCAAATACAGCACCTTCTCTTCTTTTTTAGTTTTAATTATTAATTTATTCATTCAACACACATGTACTGAACAGCTATTTATGTTCCCAGCACAAACAAGTACATAGAAAATGTCACACCTGGTAGATAGGTGCTGTGAAGAAACTTAAAGGAGGTAAGGGTAACAGAGTCATGGGGAGCAGGGCAGGATGCTCTGAGAAGGAGGCATTTGAGCAGACACCTCACAAAGTTAAGGTCAGAACCATCATGATATCTGGGGGAAGAGGGTTCTAAGCAAAGGTAACAGCAAATGCAAAGGTCCTGAGGTAGAAGTGTGCTTGGCATGTTTAAGGAACAGCAAGGAGACCAGTGTGGCTAAACTGAGGGAACTAGTGGTAGAAAATGATTCTGGAGAGGAGGCCAGATCATGTAGACGTTGTAGGATATGACGCAAGTTTTGGACTTTACTCCAAGTGGGATTAAAAGCCAGTCAGAGTTCTAAGCAGAGAAATTCCATGATAAGATTTCCATTTAAAAGATCACCCTAATGTGATGCACTGTTTGAATATACCTGCCAAAATCAGGGGTCTGCAGACTTCTCCAGTAAATGATAAATCAGTAAATATTTTAGGCCTTGCAGGCCACACAGTCTCTGTCACAACTATTCAACTCTGCCACAGTAGGGCAAAAGCAGCCAGACAATTTGTAAACAAATGGGCGTGGCTGTGTTCTAATAGAAATTTATTTATAAAAACAGGAGATCAGGTCAGAGTTTACCAACTTGGCTCCAGACCTAATTTCGGGTTTACGGGAAATATAGGCACATGGGAACAAAGTAAAAAGCACCTAATAGGAGTGTACAACTTTCTCTAAGAGAGCTAGCCTGGCTCATAAAAAAAAAAAAAAAATCAATGTCCTGGAAGGAAAAAAAAGACAGAAGGGCTGAGTTAGATTAAAATAGGCCAAAGAGACAACATGTATCTTGAATGAATCCTGGTTTGAAGCATAGCATTTTGAGGACAACTGGGTACATTCAAGTATGACGTGGATATGGAGAGGATATTAGTAAATCTGGAGTGTAAACAATCATCTCAGGTGTGATAATGACACCATGATTCTGTAGGCGAAACTCCTTATCTTAGGAAATGGCTGCTGAAGTGTTAGTGAAGAAAGTGTAGAAAGTATGAACAGAAATTCAAGAGTCAGCATAAAATACAGCCAGATGAGGCAAACATGGCAGATGTTGAGTTGCTGTACAGGGGATCTGGACGTCATTCATTATGCTATTATTTCAACTTTTCTGTGGTCTGAAACAAGGTGGTGGGGGTAGAGGAATCTCTCTAGCTGCCCTGGGGAGCACCGTCGGTGGAAGGCAGGAGAGGCTACTGGGAGCCCAGTGAGCAGGCCGCTGCACCATCTAGGCAAGGACCTGTCACCAGTGTGGCCTCTGACTGTCCTCCATCCCCAGCCCGACTCCCCACCTCTCCCCAGGCTCAGGAGCAGCCTACTGCGTCAGGCCTATGTGGGGCAGGGCAGAGAGGACAGCCAAGAGAGCAGAATGGCCTCTCTCTTGCTGGATTTCTGGCTCACACCTCCCCTTGGGTAAAGGTCAGAAATCTGGAGTTTGGTCTCAGATCAGACCCAGGGGCAGATTTCTCTCCAGTGGCAGAGGAGTTGCCCTACCCCCCCTACCCCTCCCACCAAGTCTTAGGAAAGGGATTCTTCTCCACACTGAAGGGCATGGTATCTTACTATAATGGAAACCAGAGCAGGTCTCGTCCCTATTAAAAAGCTTTGCCGGCTCCCCACTGCTCCTTTTCCAGGCTTGCAAGCTGTGTGCCAGGTACTGCTGAATCAAGGATTTCCTGTTTATTACCTCCCTGAATCTTTTAGCAATCCTGTGACGAACCCCAGTTGATTCATGGTTTGCCAAGCCCCGTGGAGATCTCCATCTAGAATCCAGGCCCTGGCTGAGCTCTCCAGTTTCAAGGCTTCCACTTCCCCTCTTCCAAGATTCCCGGCCCTTTCATTCACTGGTGATGCAGAACCCTCTGTGGTCCTGGGAAGATGAGCTCTCTCAATTCTTGGGCTTTGAATATGCTGGCCCCTTTTCCCGGAGTCACTTTCTCTTTCCTATCTCTGTGGTCAACTCCCACCCACTCTTCAAAACTCAGCCCAACACCCAGGTCCTATGCACTTACAGGTCTCAGTTTGCTTTCACTGGCAGTCCATGTTTTGGCCCCCAGTTTTCAGCTGAGTAACACCTAGCTAGCTTGAGATGGTAATTCTGTTTCCCTTGGTGGGGCAAGTATATTTTCAGCCTTAGGAAGGTAGGTAACCATAATTACAGTAGAGATTGTAGCAACACATTTTGTGATATTATTTTGTATATGGTCTAGAAATGTATTGTTCAAGAGGGCAGCCACTAGCCTTATGTGGCTGCTTAAATGTAAATTAATTAAATAAAATAAAAATTACATTTCTCAGTCATACTAGCCACATTTCAAATGTTCCACAAGCACATGTGACTTGTGGCTACCCTTTTAGACACCACAGATATTAAACATTACTATAATGGTAGAAACTTCTCTTGGATGGCACTGTTTTAGGGTTCTCCAGCAGGTCAGATGAATCCTCATCTCACAGACAAGCTAAAGGAGTGTTTCTCAAAGTCAGGTCCAAAGGGACAAAGTGGGGAAAAAATATTCACCACTCATTACAAAGGGTTAAGCTCCCTAATATATAAAGAGCTTTCAAAAATAAATAAGAAAAAGACCAACTACCCAATAGAAAAATAGACAAAGGATATGAACAGACAGTATAGAAACTGATATGGCCTTTGAACACATGAAAAGACACTCAAACTCACCCACAGAAAGAAAAGCCAAAACTACCCTGAGGTGCCATTTCCCACTGATCAGATTGGTAAAAAATCCAACATTTGAAAACAAGGCTGTGAGAACACTCTTAGACATGGCCTAATAGAGCCTTTTCTCAAAATTACAAATGCATATTCCCTGTGACCCAGAAATCCTATATCTAAGAATTCATCTTACAGATTTACTTGCACATATGTCAAATGAAATAAGCACAAGGTATTGGGTTGGGCAAAAAGCTCATTTGGTTTTCCCATAAGATGGCTCCAGTAGTGCTTAGTTGTCTTTAATGTCATTTGAAACAATTTTGTTAGATTGTATTGTGACAGCTGTCACATCAGCATGCATTTTTAAAAATACTTGTCAAAATTGGTGAATTTTTGTGTGGCCATTTTAATATTGAAGATGGAAGGAAAAAAGCAACATTTTTGGCATATCATGCTTTATTATTTCAAGAAAGGTAAAAATGCAACTGAAACACAAAAAAAGATTTTTGCAGCATATGGAGAACGTGCTGTGACTGACAGAACATGTCAAAAGTGGTTTGCAAAGTTTCGTGCTGGAGATTTCTTGCTGGACGACGCTCCACGCAAGGTCGGGTAGACAAGTTGAAGTTGATAGCAATCAAATCGAGACATTAATTGAAAACAATCAAAGTTATACCAGGCGGGAGATAGCCGACAAACTCAAAATATCCAAATCAAGAGCTGAAAATCATTTGCACCAGCTTGGTTATGTTAATCACTTTGATGTTTGGGTTCCACATAAGTTAAGCGAAAAAAAACCTTCTCGACCGTATTTCCACACGCTATTCTCTACTGAAATGTAATGAAAACATTCTGTTTTTAAAACAAGCTGTGAGAACGGAAGAGATCATGGGGCAAGCGAAATGAACCACCACCAACCACACCAAAGGCCAGTCTTCATCCAAAGAAGGTGGTTATGTATATGGTGGGATTGGAAGGGAGTCCTCTATTATGAGCTCCTTCTGGAAAACCAAACGATTAATTCCAACAAGTACTGCTCCCAATTAGACCAACTGAAAGCAGCACTTGAAGAAAAGCGTCTGGAACGAGTCAACAGAAAACGCATAATCTTTCATCAGGATACCACAAGACCACATGTTTCTTTGATGATCAGGCAAAAACTGTTACAGCTTGGCTGGGAAGTTCTGATTCATCCGCCATATTCACCAGACATAACAACACCTTCGGATTTCTATTTATTTCGGTCTTTATAAAATTCTCTTAATGTAAAAAATTTCAATTCCCTGGAAGACTGTAAAAGGCACCTGGAACAGTTCTTTGCTCAAAAAGATAAATTTTGGGAAGATGGAATTATGAAGTTGCCTGAAAAATGGCAGAAGGTAGTGGAACAAAATAGTGAATATGTTGTTCAGTAAAATAATTGGTGAAAATGAAAAATGTGTCTTTAATTTTTACTTAAAAACCAAAGGTACTTTTTGGCCAACCCAATACTTCACTGTGGCATTGTTTAGAAACAACCCCAGTCACCATTAATAAAGAACTGCTAAACAAACTTAGGGGCATACATGTGCAGCTATTAAAAAAAAAAATGTAGCAGCAGTTCTCTATATATGGAAGCAGAAAGATTCCTCTAGATAAGTGAAAAAAGCAAGCTCAGAACAGTTTGCATACAATGCCACCTTTTGCGTAAAAAGATAAAACAAGGAGAGTAGAACCCAGAAGGATCTGAATGGATCTGTCCATGTGTGAAGAAGCTCTTCCCAGACACAGAAGAACAGCAGTTAACTCGGGGGTGAGAGCATATGAGGCAGAAATGAGAGCAAAGCTTTCACCAGACACTGCCTCTTACTATTTGTTTTGACCTAAGTGATTCTACACCGTCTCTTCTAATTATTAAATAATCTTTTAAAAACGGATTCTCCGGGCAACCTGTCTCAAAATCAATGAAGATGCTCATTAAAAATGCAGCCCCCTGACCCTCCGCAGATCTCCAGACAGGCAGAGGCCCAGCCCCAGTACTGTCAACAAGCTCCGCTCAGGATTCCCACAAACCCGCCTGTCTGAGGACGCAGAACCGGGTCAGTGGACTGAGAAGCCCTGCTCTTCCCAGCTAGCGGAAGGGCTGAGACGGTAAACTCCTAATCTGTCCATCTGCGCCCCTTCTCACACTGGGCTTGGAAGCTCTCAAAGGGCGGCCTCGAGGAGGCCCAGACTCACCTCCCTCTGGCGAGTCCACGTGGATGGTCCTCTTGATGACTGTGGTCCACTGCAGGCAGCGTATGACAAAAGGGTTGGGCACCGTCTCCTGGTCTTCATCAGGGACTTTCTGCGACAAAGAAGTTGTTGAGAGGGGGCAGGGCCTGGTCGGGGGCTCCGGCGCTCCTTCCATCTAGCGAGGAGCCATCACTCCAGGTCTTTATGGATTCACTGCGCTCGTGGAAACAACCTTTTTTCACGACAGACCCCTAGTCCACGGTGGCAGTGAGACATGTTGTCACCTAGCTTGGGGTGCAGAAGGCTTGGTGGAGAGAGCACAGTCTGTCGCCCGAGGCTGCCCAGAATACCCGGCTGGGATCTACTCCCGCCGGCACCGCTACCGCCACCCTGCGCTCGCTCCAGCTCTTCGTGTTTCCAGACGCACTGCCCCCTCCTGTCCAGGCCCCGGGCTCCAGCACCTTCTTCACACCATAACGTAGAAATAAATAGACTGGACTTCCTATTCTCATTGTGGATGAAGAAACAGAATTTTCTCAGGAAAATTACAGAGACTTGCCCAAGATCACAGGCTAATTTAAAGCAGAATTTTGCTTAAGAATTTAAGGCAGGATTCTTCTGAGAAGCAGAATCCAAGATTGCTAGTTTCTGACGCTGTGAGGCTTTCCTGTGCACTAAGCAACCTGCAGTCTTCCCGTACTTCAGTTAGGGCGGGGCTGCAGACTCCGCTGGAGCAGCCAACCCAGATGTATCCGCAGCGAAGAACAGGACAGAGGGTTTGCGCATGCGCCACCCCAGGCTCCAGAGTAGATTTCTGGTTGGCGGGATTTCAAACATCTTACCTACCGTTGATGTATACCCTTTCATTTATTCATCCGTTCATCCATTCATCATCATCATCATCATCATCCTCGCTACTAATATTGAACATCTGTGTTGTGCTGGGATATGAAGTTATAAAGTCAACCAAGAGTTTCTGCTTTTAAGGATCTCAGAGTACAAAGGAAGAGATATATAAACAAATATTTGTATTATAAAATGGGGGATCTACTGGGATTCTGAAAGTACCGGGCCTTAAAGATGGACACCGTGCAGAGTTTGCATTGCCCTCCACCCCAACCCTCCCTGCCCCCAGCCAGCGATGCCAGACACGGAGACAACAGTCTTTTGCAGGGAGAAAAAGTCTTTATTGCAGGGCGGCCACGCAAGGAGACAGGAAGCAGAACTCTCAAATCTGTCTCCCAGATGGCAAGGTGAGGTGGATATTTAAAGATTGGGCTCTGGGGCTGTGAAGAAAAAGGGAGGGTGCTGTGCTTACACAGGCTAAGAAAGTAAAGCTTAGTAATACTAGGAACTAAAACATTCTCATAATTAGAACTTGCTCATCAAGTTTAGTCCCTTATAGTTTCTTTGTATTTTGTTGCTTGAGGAGACGCTTGTCCAGGTGCAAGCACTGCAGCAAAGTGTCCCACGTCCCAGGCCCTAGGTCCCAGCCTGTCTCAATATCAAAGGGTCACCAATCGGACAAGCAGGTTTATTCTGCCCAAAGTTTGATCAGCCATCTTGGCTCCAGCTGGTTTCAGCCCGTCTTGTTGTGTTAGACGCAGAGGGGATTTCAACAAGTTGTTTCTTTATCTGCTGTTCTGTAAGACAAGCTCAAGAATTTGTGTTCGTTACCAATTTTTTTCTTTTAACCCTATGGGGCAGGCTCTCACTTGTGGGGAGGGAGAGTGTGATGTAGGGAAGGCTTTAAGGGGGAGAGGTCACCTGAAGGATATGTAATTTGGGATGAGGAAGAAGAAAGGATTTTTCAGAGGGGAGGCATGTAGGAAGGCACAGAGTTACTGAACATGCTGGTGTATTTGGAAAAATGCATGTACACCCAAATGACTGGAATATAAAGTGTGAGGAAAGAAGTGTAGATGTCCAATTATATATGGGATAAACAACAAGGTCCTACTGTATAGCACAGGGAGCAATACTCAATATCTTGTGATAAACCATAACGGAAAAGAATATGAAAAAGTGTCTGTATGTGTATAACTGAGTCATTTTGCTGTACAGAGGTTGGCACAGCACTGTAAATCAGCTATACCTCAATTAAAAAAAAAAAAAAGAAGTGTAGAAGTCGAGGTGGAGAAGGGTAGGGGAGAGATAGTTCACTGCCAGAACAGATCTCATAGCAAGAGGGAATCCAGGAGGAGAGCTGATTTTAGAAAGTAGGAAATATGGCAATATTTATGTGTGTGTGTGTGTGTGTGTGTGTGATGTTAGAGCACTAGATTCTGAGAACGGAAATAGAGGGAAGAAAAAAGGGTCTCAGACTTATCTGGAGTAGAAAGATAAGTTGCTGGGCTTTTCAATTCTTAGATCCTTTTACACTAACTGCTCTCCTGTCTCTTTAATGCTCTTTCTTTAAAGAAAGATTTAAAGCAATGTCACTCCGTAGGGAAAACAAAACAAGGGAAAGAAGTATATATGTCACTGCCACTGATCAGTACCCATGTCACTGATGATCTTGTTCTATGCTTACTTTTCAGGTAACAAGTTTGTGTATTTTTTTTCCTGTCTTGTTTTTATATCTGTTGCTAGAAAATTCAAAGCAAGAGAAAAGAATCCTCAATAATCTACCACTATGAGAGCAATTAATCACTTGGTTCCAAAAAAAAAAGGGGAAAGAGGTAGGGTACAGAGGACCTAGAAGAAATCAGTGGGATCAACCGCTCATCCTTCTGTTTGTCCACTCTCTGTCTCATTGTGGGTCTTCTCAAGGTCCTGGGATTACCCTTTAGAGGAGATATAACTCATAATGGGTGTGATCTTACTATTAATTTTTAGGCAATGATTTTACCATATGGAACTCCCTTCTTTACTTGATGTTCTTAAAGGAGAAGCTAACTGGTCAGATTTCAGTGAATCCTTTAAATAAGCAGGGGGTGCACTGCAGCAGTGCTGCCTCTCCAGGGTTCACCTTCCACCTTGTCATCACAAGTAGGGGGGCCTGCTCTTCACCGGCTTAGGTCCCCATGTAGGGACATCAGAAACCCAGGCTTTATTCTTATAAGCTTCATTACTTCTAAAACCTACTTATCAAAACAAGACTATAATTATTATTGTCTCACATGCTTGGTGAGACAAAGCTTAGTAATACTAGGAACTAAAACATTCTCATAATTAGAACTTGCTGATCAGAATGAGTTGATTATGTTTACCTTCTTATTCTAGTATATGCCATGCATCAAAAACTTGACATTAGGGCTTCCCTGGTGGCGCAGTGGTTGAGAGTCTGCCTGCTGATGCAGGGGACACGGGTTCGTGCCCCGGTTCCGGGAAGATCCCACATGCCGCGGAGCAGCTGGGCCCGTGAGCCATGGTCGCTGAGCCTGCGCGTCCAGAGCCTGTGCTCCGCAACGGGAGAGGCCACAACAGTGAGAGGCCTGCGTACCGCAAAAAAAAAAAACCCCAAAAAACAAAAAAGAAACTTGACTTCATTCTCTTTTCTTTATCTCTGAAATGGAAATATATACAAGAAATTTTCAAAAGGAATTAGTATAGATTTATATCATACTTTAATGAAGTTATTATACAATAAGCATTTTTCATGCTTTTATCTATAAAGATATAGGGGATATATATATATATTTATTTATATATATATCCCTTCGTAATTTACTCTATTTACTATTGTTTTCCACTATATGTACTTTATTTGGCTTTTAACTTTTCGCTATTATAAATAAACCTTTATATGCAAGTAGCTTTTTCCATAGTTAATTTTCTTAGCTTTGAGTCCAAGGAAACAAATAATGAACCTAAGTATGTAGTAGTTAGGAGCACAGGTTTTGGAGCCAAACAGACCAAATGCCAAATTCCAACTCTGACATTTACCTGTGACACAATTTATTTTTATTGTTGTCTTGGCATTTTCTTCTGAAATATTGGGGTAATGCTACTTAACTCACAAATTTGGTTGTGATAAGCAAAATAATGCTTCTATATAGCAGTTGAAACAGTGCCTGGAATAAGTAAGTGCTTTGTTATTGTCTACATTTTAATTATTGTCCACTAGATTACAAAAATGTTTCTCAAATGTTTTTAGTAATATGGAACGACACTAACAAAGTGTGAGAGCACCAACCTGCTTTGCATATTTTTCTCTCTGTAAATGTTATAGGAAGTTTCTAATTTACTTTTTTACTTTCAATTTACAAGTCTAAGACATGAAGATACCAGAGCCTAATTAATCCTTACCTTTGGAGGTATGAAGCATCTCTAATTAGAGTAGCTATTACACATTATGTGTAAATATTTAACTGGCACAAAAGCTCTCTGTCGGAAGACCTGATCTCTTCCATTATAGAGATAAAAAGATATTCTCACTTTTTTAATTGTAAACATATCAGAGAGGAATGAAGCAGCATAGAAGTAGCAACCTTTTTTTTAAACACTGCTGTGTATATGCCAGAATTTTTGCTAGACATTTGAATCATATTTTTTCTAGTGTCATAATGATCCCTATTGTACTATTTACATTTCTCAGATCACTGTATGTAATTGTGATTTATTTGCCACGTTCCCTTCTAGGACAGAGGCGTGATAGAATGAGGACAACTGTGGGAAAAGGGATAGGACTGAAGGGGCAGAGAAGCTACCAGTGATAACCTGTGATGATCAGTTCTGTCCTGTAATCATCTCATCCCAAAGCCCCATAACTTCCTGTTCTGATTGTGTCCATTAGGCAAAGCAGCCTGCACCATTTTCCCCCATGGAAACAGTGGGCAGGAAACTTGCCTCTGAGACCACACAGTTTGTCATTGGAAAAGCTACAGGCAGTCCTTTCCACTCACTCTGCCCAAACCCCTTCCCAGAGTTGAGGCAGAACAGTGACATAAGGTCCCTTAAATTATCCAGTAGAAAGAAGCCTAGATACCTTTGTTCTAACGCACACTGTTGCAGGCACTGACTTTGAAGCTCACTTCCTTTGGCTAAAAGTATGTGACTCCAGAGCACAAGCTAATTAATGTTATGCCAATATTGCTTTTCTTTGCCACTGAGGAGATTGATTAGGTATGTATCCTGTTTTTATTTAAGCTGTACAGCTTTTCCATTCATAACTCTAGGGGAAAACCATTGCTGTAGCAAATGCAAAGACCCAGGGCAATGCAGACTCTGGGTGCTGATTTGGGGTTTCTACCGCTGTTACCAGCCAGAGCCAGAACCGAGCTCAAGGTCAGCTGCTCATCGCTCAAAAGTCAATGTTTGAGAGACAAGGGTTGGTGGAAAAAGAAAGATGCTTTCTTCAGGAAGCCGCCAACCTGGGATGATGGCAGACTGTTGTCGCCCAAAGCATCTCCCTCTTGTTGGTTAGAGGGAAAGGGCTGTATAGGGAAAAGCCAGGAAGTTTCAGGGGTGTGCAGGCAGGGGCCATGTGCAGAACATGGCACCTCACTGAAGGCCTAAGAAGACCGGGTAGAACTTAGAGCTGCAATATGGGGCAAAGCCATATTGCTTTGAAACTGGTCATTTTGAAACTGGTCATGTGGTGGTCTGGTCAGCGTCATCTTGATTGTTTAAAGCAGTTAGTCTTCAACTCCAGGGTCTCCTTGTTCCCATTTCCTTGAGGCCAGTTCCTGGAATTGTGCAAGCCATAGATTCAGTACTGCTCAAGATGCAGCAGCTTACATTATGGCTATAGTCTGGTCATCTGGCCAGCTTTTTCCCTCTGGTGGTGGTTATAGTATCTGCAAAACAACTCAGGAATGTGTATTGGACACTGTTATCTATGTCCTTCAGGGAGGAACTACAGATTCTGTGACTCTATTGTCCTAACCGTTAATTGCTTGAGCCTTTTGTGACTCGGGATGCCTGGGAGACTGCAGCTTTTCTACAAACAAGAGACAGGGAACACAGAAGGGCTTTCGTAACTGGGAGGGCCTCACAGGGTTCTGCTCGGTTTCACTAATGTGAATGTGTGACCTAGGTTGGTTCTTTCCCTGATTGGCTCCCAGATTCCTCCTCTGTGAAAATGAAGCGGTTGGGTCCTTGCTTTCCTTGGTCCATTCCAGTATAAGCATCCTATGGACTAAAGTGTTTAGTAATGGGCAGGAGATGACCATAGATTTTATGGGGCTCCACCTAGTGGCTTTGCCCCATATTGCAGCTCTAAGTTCTACCCGGTTTTCTTAGGCCTTCAGTGAGGTGCCTCAGATAGTTTTGGTTTGCCCATCACACAGTATGTTCGTAATTAGTAGAACAGGGGAGAATGGAGCGGAGTGGTAAGAAGGGGAGAAGGAAAAATACTTATTTTGACTCTCACATTTAGTAAAACCTCAAATTTAGACTTTGCTGTTATCTGTAATTGAGATAATATAGACAGCTATTGAGTCTGTGAATGCATGTGTTTAAGCATTAATTAATTAAATGTAAACATTAAAATGTGATTCAATTTTTGAAGCCATGTATCAGTATCATCATTTAAAATAATTAGAACTGCAGCCTCAAATAATGGAAGAAGTTTAAACTATTCTTACTTTCGAGAAATCTCATATGTAGAGAACACAGTCACTGCATGCCAAGCAAAGTTCTGCTGTGGTAGATTCCTTGAGAGAAAAGTTCTTAGGGGAGGTAAGAAAAGCATGTAAAAATAATTAGTCCTATAAAATAATGAAGATGTTTTCACCGAGCACCTCCTCTGTCATTATGTTGAACACGGGGCCTAGAAAGATGCAGGAGACATGGTTCCTAACATCCTCAAGAGACTGATAGTTCATTAGGAGAGGCAGATGTTTATAAACATATTCACAATATTATATATAAGTATATAAGCTATAATAGAGAGTTTTTTTGGTTTTTTTCAGTAACTACAGTGGTAATACAACAGAGACATCTGTTTTGTTGGGAGAGTTAAGGAATGCTTCATGGAATCAAAGGCACAGAATATTGTAGAAGAATAGAATAGAAAAAATCCTTCACAGAATAGAAGCTGGTGCTTAAAGGATAATTCAGTATTTTCAAATAGGATGGGAGGAGCTCTTCAGAGAATTTGAAGAGCATATAATGGTGCATGTTAAGTGGAAAATGATTCACAGCACTGATGTCAAATGTGTAAGTGTTTAGAGACTGAGGAAAGTAAATTTATCTTTTTCCTGTTCTAGTTGCTTGGACAGAAGCCCTGCCCCTACATGCACTTTTTTTTTTTTTTCTGAAAGGACTGAAATCAGCAGTCATGACTACAATGTATGTTTGAAATGAGTGTTGACGTGTTTGTAAAGAATATAGGCTTTTGAGGCTACAGACCTTGCTTTGAGTCCTAGCTCTGTGCCTTCTAGCTAATTAAACACGGGAAGCTGTTTAGCTCTTTGAGATTCCTTTACTCCTTTGAAAACATGAGAAATAATAATAATCACTACATAGAATTGTTATGAAGATTAAATGTGAGCACAAATAATATCAGGAACGAAAGTGAGGCATTATTATCAGATATGAGAGAAATGAAAATGACAGAATAATGAAAGACATTTGCTAACAAATAGTGAAATTTTGATAAAATGAGTAAGAGTAAGTTATTTTATTTATTTTTTAAAAAATTTTATTTATTTATTTATTATTTATTTGGTTGCCCCAGGTCTTAGTTTGTGGCAGGCTGGCTCCTTAGTCACAGCTTGCCAGCTCCTTAGTTGTGGCACATGAACTCTTAGTTGCAGCATGCACATGGGATCTAGTTCCATGACAAGGGCTGAAACCCGGGCCCCCTGCACTGGAAGCTTGGAGTCTTAATTGCTGTGCCACAGGGGAAGTCCTAAGAGTAAGTTACTTTAAAATGCAATTTATTGTAGCATACATAGATGTATTATAAAAATTGAATAGTTCTATATCTAGTAAAGAAATGTGTCTCAAAATAAAAACCATCCCACAAAGGAAACTCCAGGCACAGATAAGTTTAGTGGTGAATTATTCCAAACATTTAAGCAAAAAAATAACACCAACCTCTGCTAAATTTTATTAGAGAATAGAAAAAAAGGGAACACTTCCAATTTTACTAGGCCAGTATAATCTTGATAACAAAACCTGATACGGACATTATAAGAAAGAAATATTACAGGTTAATATCTCATAGATGCAAAAATCCTAAATTGTATTAGCTGATAACTGAATCAAGTGAGATTAAGGTGGGTTTATTTCAGATTGTTTCAATATTCAAAAATCAATATAATTCACTATATTTAGAAAATTATATGATAATCTCAATAGTTGCAGACAAAAGCATGGATACCTCTCAACATCCATTCATGTTATAAACCTGTAGCATGCTAGAAATAGAAATAAACTTCTTTAATATGTTAAAGAACATCTACCAAACCTTCCCTGTATACTTCACAATTAATGGTAAAATCTTTGAAGTTTGCACCATGAGATCAGGAACAAGATTAAGATGCCCACTATCACCTTTTTTGTTTAACAATATACTGGAGATCCAGTTAGAACAAATGGTGTGACTATTGGAAAGGAAGAAATAACTGTCATTATTTGTGGATAACATGATTATAGATGTGGAAAATCCGAAAGGATCTCCAGATAATCTATAAGAATTAGCAAGTGAATTTAGTAAATTCAGCATACAAATATCAATTTGCATTTTATATACCAGCAAAAGTGATTAGAAAAAAAAATTTAAACTACATAGCTAATGAATGATGTGCAAGGTCTCCCTCTACACAGAACACTATGAAACATTATTGAGAGATTTTAAACGTACTTGGCTGGATCCAGATCAAAAACAAAAACATTCAAAATTGCCCATAAAATGTTAGCACTAATTGCACGCAAGCCCCCATTAGGAGACAACCTATTAATTGCTCATCATAGGATGGTTTTAAAAAAAGTTCTGTGAAAACTGTCATTGATTTCAAAGCTTTGTTCATGTCTGGCGGGAAAGGTTGTGGTATGTCTTATGAGTGTCTGGAACATCAGAGGAGCTAAAGAAGGTAATGTTACTAGTGATCTTCAAACTGCAGCTGAGTGAGGGTGAAGAAAATGGAGCGGGCTGGTGGAATAAATTAATTTTTATGCATGTAAAGCTACCATGAGGATCCAAAGGCAAGCAGCAAGTCACCTGACTTAGTTTTTCAGCTGCAACTAAGGCATTGTAAATATTAACAATAGTTTCTGTCTTTTGATTCAAGATTAATGTGGACCCCAATCTAGCTTTTTTTGTAAAAGTCATTTATAGTCTGTCCTCTAACTGGTGACACTAAGGCCACATGGTGAGAAATATTAGGACAATGGTATTCAAAGCATGGATAAATTTTTTGTACCTACTGTTAGGCTTGTAGATTTATTGAGCACATACTATGTGTCAAGTGCTTTAGAAGAGGTTTTACACATATAATAGCTGTTACATATTTTGGTACCTTTCTTAAAGATAAGGGAATGAGACTAAGGGAATGAGACTCAAAGAGGATATGCAACTTGTTCAAGGCACCCAGATAGTTAAGAGTCAAAAGTCAGTTTTGAACTCAAACTTACCTGACCCTAAAACATGAGCTCTTTTCTTTATACCATGATGCCTGCAAACCTGATGTGTGATAAATTGTTTAGCCCAGTATCTGATATATCATTAGTATTCAATAAGTTCTATTATTATTGTTATTAAAATATGACTAAGTCTCATAAGGAGCCCCTCTTTTTTTTTTAATGAGTTAGAGCCTGAATCTCTATCCAATCAACGATTGCTTCTTCTTGGCGGCACACATTATGAAAAACTATAGGGATGATAATGCAAAACATGGTAGAGGTAGATCTCTCTAAGCTTTTCTCTCAATAAGTAACAGTTATGATAGTAAGTGAAGGAAGCTAGGATTTAACAAAATCTGTACGGTGGGCTATTTTCCCTCTACTGTATTCCCTTGGTAACAAACCCTTAAAAGTCTGTGATACTCTTCAAAGAGAAAAAAGTTTGCTCCAGAACTTTGAGGACTGGTCTATCCCTGCAGTGTATTAGTCATTGGATAAAACCTTAATTTATTTCATAGATAGCAATCCTGAAACCACCATAAATAAACTGCTAGGACCTAAAATAGTTCTTCCATCTTGAATGGGTTAGATTCTTGTGGCCAATGGATTTGCAATAAAGGAATCTCTTTCTGCCTTTTGAGTAGGTGACAGATTAGAAAGATGCACTATAAAATTCCCCGTACATACTAGTGTGAACTTCAGAATTACGCCTGAGTAGGTATATTTCAAACAGTAGGATGATTATGGAAAGTTACAACTACTTATCTTAAAATTTTTATATAAGCTAGACTGCTTAATATGGTTAAATAAAAAATCAAAAGGAAGAGGGACCATCTGCGCTCTTTGATATTTAGTTAATGCAACATATCAAAATTATACATTAGCTTTGTGCAAACAAGAACAATAAAATCTTGAAATTTAGCTCTTTATAATTACTCAAATTTTCAGGCAATGTTTCCTCCTCCTCACTTCTCAGTTCTACCTGTACGGATCTTAAATATCTGCATGGCTCAGTGCTGCATCCTTAGCCCACTTGAAGACTTTTTTCCCATAAGGCCTGTTATGTGGTCACTTGTATGCATAGTTTCTGTATAAATATCTTTCTTCCTCACTGAGATACACAGGCTTTAAAGACAGTGATTGTTTTTAAATTTAGTTTTGTAATCCCGAGAGCCCACCGGAGGGCCTTCCATCTAGTAGGTGCTTGACAAATGTTTGGTTGTTGAATAAATAGCAGAAAGATTACTTTGAAAAAAATGCAATAGAAATTAGAAACTGAAAAGAGAAGGTAGGCTTAAACTCTCCATGGGAAAGGACTATTTTTCTTTTTGCTATTCTGAAAAAAAAAAAAAAAGAGTCCAATAGAAACGCAAGAAGCTGTTTAAAGTGTTTGCATGATAACCAGTAGGAATGAATAACAACATTTCTAATTCACCAGTTGTTTTCAAGGAGAGAGAAAGGCAACTTTTTATTTAAAAATACAATTAAAAAATATTACCCACATGTGAACCCACATTGTGGATTGTCTGTGACAAATACTTCATCTTCAGCAATCTTTTTATTCATGACACTAGGTATTCCAGGTAAGAGACAATTCCTATCAGAGCCCATTTCTCTCTAGGAAGTACAAACTCTTTTTTTATTTGAAGGTAACAGTTACTATTTCTCTGATCATTCCTTCCTGGATTCATTTCATGCCCCACAACATAACAGCCACTAGTGTTCCCACTTTACACCTCTTTCTCACAAATCTCATCCACTGTTACGTACTCAGTTAGCACATTATATAGGTGCCTGTTGTTTCAATGCTCACCTTTATCCCAAGCTCCAGTCATACATCTGTAAATTCATCAGACAGTGCCATTTGAATGCCCCATGACAACCTCAAAATCAGATTCAGATTAAATAGACTCTATTTTTTATTTTTTAAATTTTACTGAAGTATAGTTCATTTACAGGGCTGTGTTCATTTCTGCTGTACAGCAAAGTGACTCAGTTATACATATATATAATATATTCTTTTCCATTATGGTTAGTCACAGGCTATTGAATATAGTTCCCTGTGCTATGCAGTAGGACCTTGTTGTTTATTAAACTGACTTTAAATACCAAGTATTTGCTAGGCACTTTCTAGACATGCTTATCTCTGTCATCTAACTGCAAAATAAAAAAGATCTTAAATTTAAATACATAGTCTTCTTTCACCCCATACAATGTTGCACTATTATAAGAGCTACTGTGTATTGAGCCACCTAGTGTGCTCTATGTACTGTACACGTTACCCTTTATACCAGAGATCTTTTGAATTGAAAAATAAATAAAGGTAGGTGGTATTATTTTCATTAAAAAATATTTAGACTCAGAAAGTTTCATATGCCCAAGACTTCATATAGCAGAGAAAGGATTCAAGCAACAATTATTATGATTTCAAAGGTAAAACTCTTTTCACTACCTCACCACCTCCAACATTCACTGTCTTATTCTTAAAGCATAGTATGGTGGTTAAGAGCATTTACTAGAGTCACCTACTTGAGTCTGAATTCTGGATGTTAAACTTGCTATGCTTATGACTTGAAGTCAAGTTACTTTACTTTCCTCTGCCTCAATTTTCTCATCTATAAAATGGAACTAATAAAAGTCCATACCTCACTGAATTATAAGAATTAAATGAAATATAAACAACCTAGTACAGTAACTGGCACATGGTAAGCTCTCAATATATTTTCCCTGGGAATCATCTAAAAGTCAGTTATGCTATCTTATTAATCCTTTATTCAAAATTCTCCTGTATCCCTTTTCATCTTTTTTCCCCTTAATGTCCATGGTCCAAATATAGGAAGCTATCATGTTGAATGACTCGTCCATTTTCTATCCTAGCAACACACTCATCCTGTATCTGCAGCCATTCTGGGGCTGCACTTCCCTCCAGAATACCCGCTCTGTTCTTCTTTGTCTAATCAGATCCTACCCACCTCTCCAGGCCAAGCTCAAATTGGTGCTTAACCAAATTCTTCTCTGGTTAATCCAACCAGAAGTCTTAATTTCTTCTTCCCACTGAGAAACCAGGAGTTAACCTTGTTTTAGGATTGAGGCAGGGGATAGATGGGCCCCTGGGGCAAATGGTTCGAGTTCCTTCCTTGTGGACAGATACTCCGAGATGGGAATAACAGGATAATTGAGAGAGGAGGCTGGGCCCTGCCCAGATAGAAGATAAGACACCACATATTTCTACTCTCCAAGTCAGGAGGCCTCCCCGACTACACAGGTGCAGAAAGCCTCCTTGGATGTCAAAAGGGGAGTGATGCTAACTGATGCCAACTGATGCTCACTACCCATAGGCCTCTTTGGTAGAATCCATCTTGGCTAAGAGATGCGCACGCACACATGGGAAAATCCTGAGATATACCAAATATGGACTTTGAGCCAGGCAAATTAAAATGATTGGCCAAAGGAAACCAGGAAGAAATGCCCCGTATAAGTGATTTAAACTGTCACGAGGGCGTGACTCTCTGAGCCACCCCGTGTGTCTATCCACACATACTGTACTCTTTTTTCCCTAATAAATACTTTACTCGTTTCACTACTTTCCGTCTTTGTGGGAATTCTCTTTCTGCAAAGCCATAGGGCCAGGGCCTTGTCACTGACCACTGGTCTAGTGGCTAGGATTCAGTGTGCTCACCGTCGCGACACGAACTCAATCACTGGCCGGGAACTGAAACCCTGCTTCAAGCCGCTACAGGCCAAGGCCACCAGAGATCAGGATTAGATAGGGTTTAGAATTCTCAGGTGGTCTTAACCATTCCTGTGGACCTCAGATTGATAAATACTACTCCTCTCTCCACACAACAGTCTTATGACATAGTTATAACCCCATCCACTAAAGGACAGATTTCTGTGAGTCGCATCTGGCTTTAGGGAGAGAGCCTCTTGGATACTTGGTTCCCTACAGAAATCATTCTCTACTTACTGTTACCATTCACTTATTAATCACAATCAGTTGTGAATATGATGCATATAATTGCTGATATTATCAAAATTTTGTGGCAAGAGAATTAGGCTGTGTATTCATCAGGGTAATTAATTCTAGCTGCTGTGGAAAACAAACTCAAATCAGTAGATTAAAAAAATTTTTATTTTTTGCTCATACTACAGTCTGCCTAGGGTCAGGTGATTTGCTGGAGATCTTGGGGTAGTGCTGGCTTCCAAGCAGTGACTCAGGGACATTGATTTCCCATTGCACAGCATGATTTCCCTCATGTATAGTCTCCCTCATTTCTAGGCATAGGTCAGGAGAAAATTAGACTGGGAATCACTGGAGTGGTTTATAGCTAGGGCTACATAATAGTATACCTCCATTCACATTTTACTGGCGAGATCCCAGTCACATGACCCCAACCCAACTACAACAGAAGCTGAGAATTACTTTTCTTGTGTTCCCTGGAAGAGGAAATGGAATTGATCAGCATCCAGCTTGTCTGTGACAAGTCAACAGTCTCCCCTTGACTGATAGCAATTCATACAACTCCTCTGAAGCTGTTTCTTACCTGCTCCACCTGAAAACTAGATCATGTCTTAAGACTATTCCAGTCACTCCCAGATAATAAAGCATCACTTTAGTTCCCAGAACAATCTCAGTCTAGTAACTGAAATGTCCAGTCTGAAAAAATAAAACTATGAAATGCATTTGAAACTAAAGTTTTCCTCTTTCCATCCTGCATCTCCATCATGGTGAGAAGCCAGTTATGGGATAGGAAGCATGATGGGCTTCTTTTCACTAGCTGCGATTCTCGAGACTAGGATAGGCATAGGGAAAGAACAAAGAGATCACATTCAGAAAATATCAGGCTTTAATTGTGTGGCTGTAATCTGGAGCTAGTGCTCTCTGGGCATGGTAGATATTCAGTGATTTTTTTTTCCCCCTCATGAAGCACATTTGTGAGTTCTTTGGAGATTTCCCAATCAGGGACATTTGATTTCCACACCCTGGATGTCTGCAATGTCTTCACCTTGGTTGTCTACTAATGATCCCTACCCTTTTCTTTATGAATCTAATAAACACTTTCATAATGACGCTGACTCTTGGACCATTTATGCTTCAGACTGGCTCCCTATTATGCAATCTTTGTTGGGTCCTTGACAAATATACATCTCTCCCTGACATCAGTGGAAACTAAGCTGTTTCCCAATGTAGATACTGCTTTTCATTCTGGCACTAGGACAATAGTCACAGCCTATTCATTTTAGATTTCTCAAATGGTGATTTCTTGAAACCTTTCTCAGTGTGTCTGAAGTAAGGAGAAGCACACCTTTTCCTTTATCAAAGAGCAAGTGGTGAGGAAAAAAATATTATAACATTCTCAACTCTTTCCTTCAGTATTTCTCTCAGTATTGAACCTCAACTCAGGAGGTGGCTTTCTAGTCACATTGTTTGAGAAAATCTGCATAGGTAGTTTAAATCCCTTTGAAATTTTGGGGGAGTGAGTATTGTCATATATTGCTTTGTTTCTCTGTCCTCAACCAATAGTGAGAAAATTACCAATTTAACATACTATTAGCTTAATAATAAGTAAAATTTCCAAGGAATCATTTGCTTTTAAAAAAAACTCAGAATGGATTGACGAAATGACATGTCTCATTCATTTGCATTCTGATTGGGAAAGAAAGAGGAACAATTAAAACAGTGCACTGGGCATCATATTGAGATTTTTTTCCCCAGCACTATTTATTAATAAACCTTATGTTTCCCTTAGTTTTTTTTTAATTGATTTATAATTAACATACAATATTATATTAGTTCCCAGTGTATAGCATAGTGGTTCAACATTTTTATATGTTATGAAATGATCACTGCAATAAGACCAGTTACCATCTGTCACCATACAAAATTCTTCCAATATTATTGACTGTATTCCTTATGTGTACATTACATCCCCGTGACTACTTATTTTATAGCTATAAGTTTGTACCTCTTAATCCCCTTCACCTATTTCTTCCAACTCCCCAACTCCCTCCCCTCTGGCAACCACCAGTTTGTTCTCTAGGAGTCTGTTCCTATTTTGTTTTATGTGTTTGTATTTTTTTTTTAATTCCACATATAAGTGAAATCATACTCTATTAGTTTTTCTCTGTCTGATTTAGTTCACTTAAGCACAATACCCTCCAGGTCCATCCATGTTGTTGCAAATGGCAATATTTAATTCTTTTTAATGTCTGAGTAATATTCTGGTGTGTGTGTGTGTGTGTGTGTGTGTGTGTGTGTGTGTGTGTATATATATATATATATATATATATATATATATACCACATCTTCATTACCCATTCCTCTATGGATAGACAATTTAGGTTGCTTCCATATCTTGGCTATTGTAAATAGTGCTGCAATGAATAGGGGTATATACATCTTTTTAGAATAGTGTTTCATTTTCTTCAGATAAATACTCAGAATTAGAATTGCTGGATCATATGGTAGTTCTATTTTTGGTCTATTTGAGGAAACTCCATACTGTTTTCCATAGTGGCTGCACCTATTTACATTCCTACCAACAGTGTATGAGGGTTCTCTTTTCTCCAAATCATCATCAACACTTGTTATTTCTTGTCTTTTTGATAATAGCCATTCTGATAGGTATGAGATGATATATCATTGTGATTTTGATTTGCGTGTCCCTGATGATTAGTGATGGTAAGCACTTTTTCATGTGCCTATTGGCTATCTGTATGTCTTCTTTGGGAAATGTCTTTTCAGGTCTTCTAACCATTTTTAGTTGGGTTGTTTGTTTGTTTGATGTTAAGGTGGTCAAGGGACTCAGCGCTTAACCTGTGGAATCTGATGCTATCTCCTGGTAGGTAGAGTCAGAATTGAGTTGAATTGTAGGACACCCAGCTGGTGTCAGAGAATTGTTGGTGATGTGGGAAACCCTCCCCCAAACCCTGGGAATTCGGAGCAGGATCACTGCAGCCTTTGAGGTCCCTCAAGTTTCCAATTTCTTTTACACCAGCCCTGCGTGATTGCTGAAAGCTTTGTGATTTCTCTTTCCCCAGAAAAGGCCATAGGCTTGGGCCAAACCCAGTCCTCAGCCTGCTGTTGGAATGGGCAAATGTCCTTAGTGGGGAAAATGACTGGAGGTCATCAGCTCACTTACCCAGGGCAATCCCTTCTCTGAAATTTTAACCTGGTTCCTGTTGTTCCCACAGAATCTTGCTACCATTCTGAAGTTAATCTTTCTGTCTTCTGAATAATTTCCTGATATATATATATATATATATATATATATATATACACATATGTATATGGCACATATATGTATATATACATATTTTACAATTTTTGTCATACTGTTTTACAATTTATTTATGTCTATGTCTCTTAGTGATTATTCATGGGGATATATTATATCATTTCATTTTCACAACACCTAGCATAGTGACTGCTTTCAGTACATAATTAATAAATTTTGTTGAATTGAAATATGTTTGGTTTATGGACTAATCTGCCACTTCCTTAATCCTGACTAATTTTGGAATGTATTTTCTTAAGTTAACACATATTTTAAAAATAAGATAGAATACAAGACAGTGATGAATCAGATATGAAAACTTCCTTAAGACACTTAAAGTCTAGGGTAGAACAAAAGGCATAATGACACCTCTGAAGTGTCTCCATTCACAGAGGGTTTTTTATTAATTGTCTGAGGGGTGAGGAGTTTCTGGGTGGTACATTTCCATTTCATAACTCTCTTCTACCTCTTTCTCCTGGATTCCATTTCTTCTGGTATTTTTCCCATCAGGCTTGAGAATTTCAGAAATGTAGAGCAAGCCCGCTAGCTACATGTTTACTTAAGAAAAAGTTCTATATAAGATTGTTTCTCAAACTTGACTAAAATATAAACCTCCCTTAAAAGGAAAATATTTTCATGGATTTCTAGTGTTGTCTTAACTTGTTTTTATTATAATGTTAATAAAATATGTTTAAGAATAAAAGTAGGTATAAACTCACTAGCTCTTTTAGAACTAAAACACCAAAACACATTTATAGATTATATACATAAATGTAGAACTTATTTTATTAGAATTAAAATATTAATTAAATGTGAAAGATGATGTCAGTTTTGAAATTTAAATGCCAATTTTGAATTTAATAGCACAAATACGCATTTGCTCGTTTTATATTTTACTTTGTTTTCTTTTCTATTTATTTTATTATTGAAGTATAGTTGATTTACAATGTCATGTTAGTTTCAGGTGTACAGCACATTGATTCAGTTTATATATATATATATATATTATTTTTCAGATTCTTTTCCCTTATAGGTTATTACAAAATATTGAGTATAGTTCCCTGTGCTGTGCTATACAGTAGGTCCTTATTGGTTATCTATATGTTTTACTTTCTGTTTACTTGATTTTATTCTTTTGAACAGCTCAGACTAATTTTTGGATATTTTCCCTATCCCTACCATTTTAATTTCATTTTTAATAGAAACATGTTTGTAACTACCAAAACATTATTTTAGTGGGCCAATTAAATTAATGTTGCATTGTAAAGTGTAATACTGGAAAAATTAAAGGACCAGTTAAAAAACTCTTTATTTTATATTTACTACTATACATAGTGCCAATGAACTTGTATAAGTTGGTATGTAGAAACAAATGATCTGCCCAATATATTTGCTTGCAACTTGATTTGACTGTTTGGGCACAGATCAGGGTGCGTTCAAGCCCAAGTCTAAGTTTTTTATTGCTGACATCCAGTCAAAATTGCCAGCACCCAACATGTTCTCTGTGCCCCTATAAACATTGTTGAGCTTTGCTCTGGGATGATGTTATGTTAGAAACAGTTTTACCCTTTGGGATTTACTTTTAATATTTGTTTGGAAGAACTAGAGAGCATTTAGTTTCGAGCTAATTTAGTCCTACTGCTGAGACAAGAGCCTTCTGAAAACTCTACCTAATACCCCATGAATTATGAGATTTTTCAGCCTAGCTGGTGAGAAGACACACTAATTTCAGCCCTGTGTGAGCTCCAGGTACTGTGCCTTCTAGAACATTCTTTTTCCAGGCCCAAATAGTTTCCTTACACTTGCTTATCAGTACTTTGCTGAACACTCAAGGGGTTCCCTCTGTATATCTCCCAAGGTCTTTCTCTTTGGGCAGCTCTGCCCTTTATAGTACTTTATCCTGGGAACTCTAGCTTCCTTGGTCCCCCCAGACTTCCATGCTCCACTAGACAGTGTGCTGGGCCCTGCCCGAAGTCTCACTGCCTGAGCCATGTCCCAGAACCTCTCCCTCGATGGTTGTAGGGGCTTGCCTTACTTACAGTTTCTCAGTGATCACTGTTCTTCACTGCCTGATGTCTATGACCAATGCCTTGAAAACCATTGTTTCAAATATTTTGTCCAATTTATTGATTGTTTCAGGAAGGAGGGTAAATCTAGTCTCTTAACTTCATCCCAGTTAGAAGCGGAGGTGCCCAAGCTCCTTACATCTCGTGGCTCCTCCATTCTCAGTATAAAGCTTGCAAGATCTCTGTGCTCTTTTCCATCAAGCCATGGAAAGAGAAAGAGCATGGAGGATCACATGCAAGTAATTTTTATGAGTCACGTCTGAAAGGGGTTGCTCATGTCTGTGCCATCCCCCTGGCCAGACATCGATCACATGGCCAAACTGAAAAAGGAAATGGTTTTTGGTGAACGGCAAGCCGGTTTCTGCCACATTGCACTTTTATGGGCACCACATACCCATTTTACTCTTCCTTCCACATAATAGAAGACACTTATTCTGTGTCAAGGGAGATAGCCATCCAGGTATTTATGATCTTTAGGTAATGCTCTTTATTCTCCATTGAGTCTGAATATACCTTTAATTATCTTGCAGCATATGAAACAACAAATTAAATTATTTGCTCCCCCACGCCCACCCAATATAAAGTATTGGAGCAGAGATGGGTTAGCTACAGCTCAAGCTTCCGTTCAGACCAAGAAAAGAGTGGGATTCTACTAAAGTCAGTGGCCCATAGCGATGGTGAACATTCTGTCAGGCAGGCTTGAGGAGGCCCCTTTCCCCTAACAAATGGGGGAGGTTCCTTGACTAGATTTTATTCTTCTTTCTGAAAAGAACTTTTTCAGCTGTTGTTTCCTGCAGGCCCTGAGTCCTCCTTCTGGAAGGTACTTCCCTATTAATTATCCTCCCTGACCTTTTACGGTGACAGTTGAAATTAGTCTGGGAGCAGTCCTTTCTCAGGGGTTGCATAGATTTCATACTTCTTTTCTGTTCTTGAGATTTTGGAGCCTGTATGTGTTGGAGGCATGTGTGGTCAAGATATCTTTAGTATTAGTTCATGACTTCTTCTGTGTGTAGCCCATGCATGATTCTGCATGCTTTCTTCTTCCACAAGCTATTATATTTTTGCTTCTTCTTCTTGGCCAGAACTCAGTCACATGGCCAAACCTAACTGTGAGGAAGGCCAGGAAATCATACAGTCCACTTGCATCATCAGGAGAAAGAGCTAAAAACTTTGGTGAACAGCTAACCCGTTTCTGCACAGACATCAATGCTGTGGAAGGTAGAGTAGGAAGATTGGAAGAATGGAATCCTTGATATCCTTGAGCTACTCAATCAAGTGTCACTGTATCACCAGAGTTTTCAGTGATGTTAGCTAACATTCTTTTTATTGCTGAAGAGTTTTAGTTGTATTTTCTACTACTTGCCGTGCCAAATATTGTAATTCATACAGTCGCCAGTTGAATTTTCCATTGACATCATCTAACAAACACCCCCTGATGACTTCCTGTTATCTATTTGTGTAAAGCACAGTCAGAATGTTTAATGCTTGGGTTTCCAATAAAGTATCTGATGTATCAGGCTTGGATCCTGGGAGATTCAGTTTGGTCCAAGGGATGAGGCTTCAAAATACATAAGACAGGAGTTTGGGGGCAGGCTAATTCCAGGTTTGAGAGTTAATCTTGCAGTAGAAATGTGGTATAGGATGTTCCACTAGGGTCTCAGAATCTATAACCACATCTTTGAACTTCCCTAGAGCAGAAGAAAATCTACAGATTAGTCTCTGGTGCAAAGTTGACTTCAGTTTTTTGTCTGTTTGCTTTTTCCATCTGAGAGATCACCTGAGTCCTAATCACACTTCTTGGTGATACCCAATCTGAACTCATGTCTTAAACTAATTTCAAACAACCTTACTTTCCAAGGCCAAAATAGAGCTAAGCATAGTTTCACTTTCTGGTGTCTGCCTCCCTTTGTTTCCTTTAAAAGAAGAGAAGCTCACTTTCCCATTTCCTTTTTATGCTTTTGGGAATCATTCATTCATTCGACAAATGCTTACTGAATGTCTACTGTGTATCAGACTCAGCAATGTAGAGAAAAGCCACATTGAGCAACTTCCATAAATCAGGAAGCAGAAAAGCTCATAGAGCATTCGGGCAATATCTAGCATGGTACAGCGATATTAAGGGAAAAACAATATAGGCTTTGAAGTCAGGTACTATTGAGTTTAATCTCCAATTTAATTACTTACAAACTGTGTTAATTATGAAATTAAGCTATCCTTTTCTGTGCTTCAATTTCTTCATTGTAAAAATGTGGATAATACCGTTATTTCAAGGTTAGATTAACAGCTAAATGGTACAGATTTAGTGAAAATGCGTGAAAATGCTTGGCACAGAGTAGGAGTACAATGAACCCTCTCTTTTTTCCTCTTTTTTTTCTTTCTTCTCTCTCACCTTCCCTCTATTTTCTTTTACCTTCTCTTCCTAATTTTCTGTTTTCCTTCCTTCTTTTCCAACACCCTAATTTCCTAACTACCTTTTGCAGGTAAACATGCTAATGGCAAGATTTCCACTCTCCAAGATTAAACTGAAATCCCAACAGATACTCCTCAGCACAAATACTCTGGATTATATGCCCTTTAAATATCTAATCAAGACTATAAATAAAACTATCCCTTATGAAATCTGTACTTCCTTTCCTTCCTAGACTACTGCATGGATAGTTTTTTCTTCTGACTCTAAAAGTAACACATCACTGGCCAGATGGGATGATGTCTATTGCTACTTCCCAGACATATCATGGGAGGGTTACTGTAGAGAGCAAACAGACATCCAAAATAATAATCACAAAGGGCTAAAAACTAAAAAAAATGGCAATGCAAAACATTTTATTGGAAGACAGAAAAGCATGAGGATTTAGCAAAGTTTCTAAAGCTGTTTATTTATCTAATTGACCATACTTGATAAAAAAATTACTATTTGGATCTACTTCATTTTAACAAATAATTATAATAGGTGAATAATGAAAATAAATAGGTTTGATTCTATTTGCTGTATCTTCATCTTGAAATACAGTATTCATTTTAGTGCTCTAGAAATTGAGTATATCATATATTATCATATATTACATGTAGCATTTTATAAAGGATATTTTTGTGTCATTTATTTGTTGAATATCACCCCAAATTCAATCTTTAACTAAAAAAACCTTTTAGTCTTTATTAAAACGTGTGAAATGCTTTGATGCATTCAAGATAAAGAGTGCTAAGTACTAAGTATAATTAGATGTAGAAAATTTGCATGTGCTAAAAATTATGTTCAAACACCACATTGATTTTTTGTAAAATTCACATTTTGGATGAACTCCGAAAATATATGAAAGATAATTTATATAGCTCAAGAAGACTATTTTTATTACTCCCTATTTAATTTTGAAAAAAAAAAGCAGAGGTTTTATTATCTTTTGGAAACAAAATGATATTTTCTTAACATGTCATTTCCTGTGATACATCCCTTCCTACGTAATATGTTAAAAATAAGAAAAAACCTCATTAAGACTCTAGTGATGTTATATTTAACGAGCTCTATTTGGGTTGAAAAGTGATAATTTGCTAAGCTTCATCTTAGATATACTTTTAAGGGACAGTGATCTGATTGTTTGGAAAAAATGTATTTCATAAAGTTTGAAATGAAGGAAATCACCATTATGTAAACAAGTAGAATTAATAAATCAAGGTATATATATAGTATTGTTATAACTGTATTTATATATCTACATATTACATATACATTCCAAAAATAGAAATTAATAATAAAATAACATGCAATATAATGTTGGCAGTGATTGTGTTAGATGATGAAATTTTGGCTGATTTATTTTTTCTACTTTCTATATTTGCCAAACTTCCTAAAAAATGCACCTATATGAATGTATAATAGAAAAGGAAAAATAGCTACTATTTGTCTCAGAGAGTAGTGAATGAAAATTCAACATTTAATATATGTATTAGCAGAAGCATTTATGATTTGCTAGTAACTCTCCAAAAATAAATTTTCTTTTTGGTAATTATATTTTGTTCCTTCAAAAGGTGGACAGTAGTATGTTACAGATTTGTGAAGAGAAGTTCAGAAAATTATTACTATTAAGCAATAATAGTTCATATTTTTTGAGCACCTACTACTTTAATGCATTAATGTAGTACTCAGAACAACCATATAAACTAGCACTATTTTTATCTCCATTTTACAGGGGAAGAAACTGAGGCACAGAGAAGTTAAGTGTCTTGCCCATGGTCACACAGCTAATAAATGGCAGCAGCAGAATGAACCCAGGTGGTTTGGCTCCCGGGTCAAACTGAACCAGTATCCTCTGCCTGCAGGTACCAAATGTCTGCTCTGTGCTCTTAAGTTTTGATTTTGCATCATTGCTTAATGGAAAGGATGAATACTTCAGATCTAGACGGTTCTGGGTTTAAATCCCAGTTCAAGTATTTACATGTACTATATTTTTGGAAAAGGTATCTAGCCTCTCAAGCTGGATTTCTTCATAAATAAATGGCAATAATGGTACTAGTCAGCCATAAAAAAGAATGGGCTTGAATTACATACTGGATACAGACATGAAAAAATCTCCAAGACACATTGTTAAGTGACTTCCCCACGATTATACAGGTAGCAAGTGGTAGAGCCACAGTTCAAACTTAGGTCTGCTTGAGGCAAAAGCAGTGTTTTAGACTTACAGAGGGGCTGGGGAATCAATTCTAGTTGGCAGAGTTCAGTGATGCTTTCTTAGAGGAAGTTGAATTCTTTTTGTCCTTTAGGTTTACCATATGAGCTATAGAGTTCTTTTAGCCCTATAGCGTAAGCCTTATATTTAGTTTTACAGTAGAGTATTGGTATTCAGTCTTATAGCAGAGTTCTTTTCCTCTTATAGTATGGGCAATAGGAGTACCAAGAAGTTATAACTTACTTTTGTATAGAGATCTCTTCAATTTCCTAAACGATTGCTTAGTCATTTATCTGATTTGATTTTTACAGCCAGGGAGGATGATAATATTCATCACATTTTACTGCTAAAGCATCTGAGGCTCAGAGAGATCCAATGATAGCTCAAGGTCACACTCCTAGTGAGTTATAGAGCTGAGACTAGACCCAGTAATTTGTCTTTTTCAGTGGAATTTGAAGAAACATGAATGCAAAGTTGAGAGTTACCACTGGCCTCCCAACTTAGTATGCCCCAGGGATCTGTTATGTATGTTTCCTTCTTTCCGCTGAAATGACCATTACTTTCCTTGCTGGGACCCATAAATATAACCTTTTTAATAATGCTTGTCAGCCCAGTGTTCCAAATCTTGTTTTTCCTAGTCTGTATAATAAATGCCAGGTGGCACTAGCTAATTAGCAAACAGCAGACAATGCACATTGATACATAACTCTTATTCTTCCAAGGCCCCTATTTACTGCCAGTGACTTGTGACCTCACTGTGAACCCAGATGCCATAAAGCTACCACTGTGATTGGGGTTAGAATACATGTAATCTTCTTAGCCTTAGTTGAAACTGTGAAAATCCCTTTCATCTTCAATTATTATTTATTTGGCCCATTACTCTAGAGGGCAAGGGGCTGTCTAATCCTCCAGGCTGAGCCTCAGGAGTCGGTTTTAGTAGGAAAGAATGCCAGCCTTGCATACCAGGAGCTTGGAAGACTGGGCCATGGAGCAGAGAGGCCACGACCCCCATGGGGCAGGAGATGGGGAAGCTTCAGGGCCTTGCTTGTCTGATGGATATTTTCCAAGGGAGCTCCTTTAAAAATGACTCAAGAAAAGCTCCTAGCAATGTAAAATTTTCCTAAATGGAAGAGAATTCACAAAATGTAAAACCTTTTATTAAAATAACAAATAATAAACTGAGGTGCTAAGAGTGACCCAGGAGGCACTGGTTCAGGGGATTCAGCTGATTGAAATACTGCCTTCCCAAAAGATCTCAAGTCGGCAAAGCCAAGGTGTGCTCGTTGAAGATGCACAGACTCTATCCCAGAACAGCTGAGAATGTTGGAAGATGTGTTTAGCAAGACCATATGCCCAGATTGAATTACCTCAGAGGAACTCAGCTTTAATGAGTCAGTGGTAAAGGCTTGGCTGAAGTACTGTTTCATCAAATGGAGGAAGCTGCAGCAAAAAACCTAACACTTGCCCTATGGGGCCTGGAGTTTTAGATGTATACGGCCCTGATCTTCCTGAGACTTCTGGAGGTCCTCGTGCCATTTTATTTTTGGAATTTATCATGGAATTATCAGCTTCAAGAAATCTAACAGGCAAGTCTGGGGGGCCTCTGATCTTCCTTGTGTCTCTGTTCCCTATAGGATAAGCCAATTTGTGCAACAGTATGCCTTACCTGGCGAAGATAATCCCAGCTGTCTAGATAAGCATCTCGTCTCCGAGGCTCACTGGCTGAAGGAGGCTGCCACCAGTCTGTATGACTTCTGACTCAGGAAGACTGCTGCTGACAAAGATCTGGAATTCAGACGCTGATCAACAGAAAGATATTTCCAAACAACTCTACTGGTTAGACTTAGTCTAAACAGACCAAAGCTAAGAGTTTTTTGTTGTTGTTTTTTTTTTTTTTGGTAAGAACAGCAAAAACAAGCTCCCACCTTTCCTCATTGTCACATTTTCTGTATTTCCTTTGAGTTCTTCCTAACCCAACTTTCTGAAATAAAGATGGTCATTTGATGTGGGGTGGGGGGGCGAGGGATTATTGGGGAGCAGCAGAAACAAGTCACTTTCTCCTGCCTCCCAGCTTTCCTCAAGTGAAGTTTACCTCAACGAAAGGGTCTTCCAACAATAATACAATTTAAGAATTCCTGCTCCCCACAGGCCATCTATTACCTGTTTCACAAAACACCTAGGTTATTGCTGAGGCCTGGGCATGTTAGGGCTTGCACGTCTATATGCAACCTACAATTCCAGTGCTGTTTAAACACTTCCAATGTGGTGCACTGGTGGGTGGGAAGTGCTGGGTAGTAAATTTTCCAATAATTCTCAGGAAGCTCCCATGAGATTGTTACGAGAAATCAACTTAATTGATCAAGCTGTATATTTATGTTTTAGGAAGCTGTCACATTTCTTAAAAAAGTAGATAAATAGATCTAAACATCTCCTGGAAATCGACTAATAAAATACTCTCAATGGAAGACTTGGAAAAGCAAGCTGAGGAAATCTTCCAGAAAGCAGAATAATGAGACAAAAAGAACAAAACAGTAATTGTAAAAAGTCTTAATAATAGTAACAATGCTTCTGGAAAATCACGTGCATGGGTATCTAGGTGTCAGAAATTACTTAGTGACTTAAACAAAGTATATTATGTAAAATTTCAAAATGCCAAAAGTAAATAAAAATAAATAGTAAATCCTAAAAGATTTCCAAAATAATTATACATTAAGTTTCACCAATTTTTAAGTCAGTATATGTATATTGTAGAGAATTTAGAAAAGCATAAAGAACAAAAATCACCAATAAGTCTATCATTCATATTTCGTTGTTTCCTTCCAGCTATATGTATAATCATGCACATATGTTAGCAAAAGAGGGATGAATATATATATGTATATATACATATTTGTTTCATACGTAATTTTATACTTTGCTTTTTCCAAAATAATGTTATATTCTAAACATTACATGGCTCTAAATATTCTTTATAAACATGACGTTTAATGGCTGTAAATATTAAATTTTATGGATATGACATTGTCTTTTAACCAATTTTCTATTCATTGGTACTCAGATTGCTGCTAAAAATAGTGCCGCTTTAAATAGCTAGTGCATAAACCTTTGAAAGACTGTCTGATTATTTCTTTAGGATGGATTCTGACAAGCAGAGTAACTGTTTAAATGGCATTAACTATGCGTTGGATAATTATGCCTATATTTAGGACTCAACGCATATGGCCAGGTTATCTTGGAGAAGGTCTAAACAATTTAGAGAAGATATTCAAAGGGGGTTGCAGGGGTGTGAGGTGAAGTGACCAGGTTGACTTGGGAGTTAGTAGCAGAATCACAAATGGAACACAGTCCTTAAAACTTCCAGTCCAGCAGACTTTGGACCCCCCACCCCCTTCCCATTGCTTTCTGTAGAAGCTGGCAGCAATGCTCAAGTTCCTTGTAGAAAAAGACAGGCAGCATATAGCACCCAGGACTCAGAGTGTTTGGCAGTAATATAAGACATGGTTTCACATCGTTCGTATTTTCCATTCTCACTGAAACATTTACTGACAGTCTGTGCCAGTCAGCTTGTAAATGAAAGTGGGGTCCGGCTGCTCGCCGCTCAAAAGCCAATGAAGAGGACAGGCTGGTTGACTGACTCCTGAGGAGGACCTTCAAGATGGTGGAGGAGTAAGACATGGAGATCACCTTCCTCCCCACAAATACATTAGAAATACATCTACATGTGGAGCAACTCCTACAGACACCTACTGAACGCTGGCAGAAGACCTCAGACTTCCCAAAAGGCAAAAAACTCCCCCACGTACATGGGTAGGCAAAAGAAAAAAGAAGAAACAGAGACAAAAGAATAATAATGGGGACTGCACCTCTGGGAGGGAGCTGTGAAGGAGGAAAAGTTTCCACACACTAAGAAGCCCTTTCACTGGTGGAGACAGGGTGTGTGTGGGGGGGGAAGCTTCAAGCCACGGAAGAGAGTACAGCAACTGGGGTGCAGAGGGCAAAGCAGAGAGATGCCCGCACAGAGGATCAGTGCCGACCAGCACTCACCAGCCCGAGAGGCTTGTCTGCTCACCCGCCGGGGCACGTGCGGCTGGGAGCTGAGGCTGGGGCTTTGGAGGTCAGATCCCAAGGAGAGGACTGGGGTTGGCTATGTGAACAAAGCCTGAAGGGGGCTAGTGCGCCACAGCTAGCTGGGAGGGAGTCCAGGAAAAACTCTGGAACTGCCTAAGAGGCAAGAGACAAGTGTTTCAGGGTGCATGAGGAGAGGAGATTCAGAACACGGCCTAAATGAGCTTCAGAGATGGGGCACGAGCCATGGCTATCAGCGCAGACACCAGAAACGGGCATGAAATGCTAAGGATGGTCCTGCAGCCACCAAGAGTCCTGTGTGCAAGCACTGGTCACTATCCACACCTGCTGTCCCGGGAGCCTGTGCAGTCCGCTACTGCCAGAGTCCCGTGATCCAGGGACGACTTCCCCAGGAGAACACACGGTGCACCTCAGGCTGTTGCAATGTCACGCCAGCCTCTGCTGCCACAGTCTCACCCTGCATTCCGTACCCCTCCCTCCCCCCAGCCTGAGTGAGCCACAGCCCCTTAATCAGCTGCTCTTTTAACCCCCTTCTGTCTGGGCTAAGAACAGACACCAGAGGGCGACCTACATGCAGAGGCGGGGCCAAATCCAAAGCTGAACCCCGGGAGCTGTGCGAACAAAGAAGAGAGAAAGGGAAATTTCTCCGTGCAGCCTAAGGAGCAACTGATTAAATCTCCACAATCACCTTGAGGTACCCTGCATCAGTGGAATATGTGAATACACAACGGATCATCCCAAAATTGAGGCTGTGGACTTTCGGAGCAACTGTAGACTTGGGGTTTGCTGAATGCGACAGACTAGTTTCTGATTTTTATGTTTATCTTAGTATAGTTTTTAGCACTTGTTATCATTGGTGGCTTTGTTTATTGGTTTGGTTGCTCTCTTCCTTTTTTTAAAATTACTTTAGTTTTTTATTTTAATAACTTTTATTTTATTCCTTTTTTTTCCTCCCTTTTCTTCTGAGCCACGTGGCTGACAGGCTCTTGGTACTCTGGCCGGGTGTCGGGCCTGAGCTTCTGAGGTGGGAGGGCTGAGTTAAGGACATTGCACCACCAGAGACCTCCTGGCTACACGTAATATCAATCGATGAGAGCTCATCCAGAGATCTCCATCTCAATGGTAAGACCGAGCTCCACTTAATGACCAGCAAGCTCCAGTGCTGGACACCCTATGCCAAACAACTAGCAGGACAGGAACACAACCCCACCCATTAGCACAGAGGCTGCCTAAAATCATAATAAGTTCACAGACACCCCAAAACACACCACCAGACACGGTCCTGCCCACGAAAAAGACAAGATCCAGCCTCATCCACCAGAACACAGGCACCAGTCCACTCCTCCAGGAGGCCTACACAACCCACTGAACCAACCTTACCCACTTGGGGCAGACACCAAACACAAAAGGAACTATGAACCTGCAGCCCAAGAAAAGGAGACTGCAAACAGAAAGTTAAGCAAAATGAGAAGATAGAGAAATACACAGCAGATGAAGGAGCAAAGTAAAAAACCCACCAGATGAAACAAATGAAGTGGAAATAAGCAGTTAACCTGATAAATAATTCAGAGTAATGATAGTAAAGATCATCCAAAATCTTGGAAATAGAATAGAGAAAATACAAGAAATGTTTAACAAAGACCTAGAAGAACTAAAGAGCAAACAAACAATGATGAACAACACAATAAATGAAATTAAAAATTCTCTAGAAGGAATCAATAGCAGAATAACTGAGGCAGAAGAAAAGATAAGTGACCTCCAAGATAAAATACTGGAAATAACTACTGCAGAGCAGGATAAAGAGAAAAGAATGAAAACAATTGAGAACAGTCTCAGAGACTTCTGGGACAACATTAAATGCACCAATAGTTGAATTATAAGGGTCCCAGAAGAAGAAGAGAGAAAGAAAGGGACTGAGAAAATATTTGAAGAGATTACAGTTGAAAACTTCCCTTATATGGGAAAGGAAATAGTTAATCAAGTCCAGGAAGCGCAGAGAGTCCCATACAGGATAAATCCAAGGAGAAACACACCAAGACACATATTAATCAAACTATCAAAAAGTAAATACAAAGAAAAAATATTAAAAGCAGGAAGGGAAAAGCAACAAATAGCATACAAGGGAATCCCCATATGGTTAACAGCTGATCTTTCAGCAGAAACTCTACAAGCCAGAAGGGAGTGGCAGGACATATTTAAAGTGATGAAAGGGAAAAACCTACAACCAAGATTACTCTACCCAGCAAGGATCTCATTCAGATTTGACGGAGAAATTAAAACCTTTACAGATAAGCAAAAGCTAAGAGAATTCAGCAGAACCAAACCAGCTTTACAACAAATGCTAAAGGAACTTACTAAGACAGGAAACACAAGAGAAGGAAAAGACCTACAATAACAAACCCAAAACAATTAAGAAAATGGGAATAGGAACATACATATCGATAATTACCTTAACTGTAAATGGATTAAATGCTCCAACCAAAAGACATAGACTGGTTGAATGGATACAAAAATAGCACCCGTACATATGCTGTCTACAGGAGACCCACTTCAGACCTAGAGACACATGCAGAGTGAAAGTGAGGGGATGAAAAAAAGATATTCCATGCAAATGGAAATCAAAAGACAGCTGGAGTAGCAATTCTCATATCAGACCAAATGGACATTAAAAGAAAGACCATTACAAGAGACAAAGAGGGACACTACATAATGATCAAGGGATTAATCCAAGAAGAAGATATAACAATTGTAAATATTTATGCACCCAACATAGGAGCACCCCAATACATAAGGCAAATGCTAACAGCCATAAAAGGGGAAATTGACAGTAACACAATAATAGTAGGGTGCTACTATTAGCACCCCAATTTCACCAATGGACAGGTCATCCAAAATGAAAATAAACAAGGAAACACAAGCTTTAAATGACACATTAGACCAGATGGACTTAATTGACATTTATAGGACACTCCATCCAAAAACAACAGAATACACTTTCTTCTCAAGTGGTCATGGAACATTCTCCAGGATAGATCATATCGTGGGTCACAAATCAACCCTTGGTAAATTTAAGAAAATTGAAATCATATCAAGTATCTTTTCCGAGCACAATGCTATGAGACTAGATATCAATTACAGGAAAAATCTGTAAAAAAATAAAAACACATGGAGGCTAAACAATACACTACTAAATAACCAAGAGATCACTGAAGAAATCAGAGGTAATCCAAAAATACCTAGAAACAAATGACATTGAAAACAGGATGACCCAAAACCTATGGGATGCAGCAAAAGCAGTTCTAAGAGGGAAGATTACAGCAATACAATCCTACGTCAAGAAACAAGAAACATCTCAAATAAACAACCTAACCTTACACCTAAAGCAATTAGAGAAAGAAGAACAAAAAAAACCCCAAAGTTAGCAGAAATCATAAAAATCAGTTCATAAATAAATGAAAAAGAAATGAAGGACACAATATCAAAGATCAATAAAACTGAAAGTGGTTCTTTGAGAAGATAAACAAAATTGATAAACCATTTGCTAGACTAATCATGAGAAAAACGGAAAAGATTCATATCAACAGAATTAGAAATGAAAAAGGAGAAGTAACAACTGACACTGCAGAAATACAAAGGCTCATGAGAGATTACTACAAGAACTATATGCCAATAAAATGGACAATCTGGAGGAAATGGACACATTTCTTAGAAAAGCACAACCTTCTGAGACTGAACCAGGAAGAAATAGAAAATATAAACAGACCAATCACAAGCACTGAAATTGAGACTGTGATTAAAAATCTTCCAACAAACAAAAGCCAAGGACCAGATGGCTTCACAGGTGAATTCTATTAAACATTTAGAGAAGAGCTAACACCTATCCTCCTCAAACTCTTCCAAAATATAGCAGAGGGAGGAACACTCCCCAACTCATTCTATGAGGCCACCATCACCCTGATACCAAAACCGAAGATGTCACAAAGAAAGAAAACTACAGGCCAATATCACTGATGAACATAGATGCAAAAATCCTCAACAAAATACTAGCAAACAGAATCCAACAGCACATTAAAAGGATCATACACCATGATCAAGTGGGGTTTATACCAGGAATGCAAGAATTCATCAATACACGCAAATCAATCAATGTGATACACCATATTAAAAAACTGAAGGAGAAAGACCATATGATCATCTCAATAGATGCAGAAAATGCTTTTGACAAAATTCAACACCCATTTATGATAAAAACCCTCCAGAAAGTAGGCATAGAGGGAACTTACCTCAACATAATAAAGGCCATATATGACAAACACACAGCCAACATCGTTCTCAATGGTGAAAAACTGAAACCATTTCCTCTAAGATCAGGAATAAGACAAGGTTGCCCACTCTCACCACTATTATTCAACATAGTTTTGGAAGTTTTAGCTACAGCAGTCAGAGAAGAAAAAGAAATAAAAGGAATCCAAATCGGAAAAGAAGAAGTAAAACAGTCACTGTTTGCAGATGACATGATACTATACATGGAGAATCCTAAAGATGCTACCAGAAAACCACTAGAGCTAATCAATGAATTTGGTAAAGTAGCAGGATACAAAATTAGTGCATAGAAATCTCTTGCATTCCTATACACTAATGATGAAAAATCTGAAAGAGAAATTAAGGAAACATTCCCATTTACCATTTCAACAAAAAGAATAAAATACCTAGTAATAAACCTACCTAATGAGAAAAAAAGACCTCTATGCACAAAACTATAAGACACTGATGAAAGAAATTAAAGATGATAAGAACAGATGGAGAGATATACCATGTTCTTGGATTGGAAGAACCAACATTTTGAAGATGACTCTACTACCCAAAGCAATCTACAGATTCAATGCAATCCCTATCAAACTACCAATGGCATCTTTCACAGAACTAGAACAAAAAATTTGACAGTTTGTATGGAAACACAAACTATCCTGAATTGCCAAAGCAATCTTGAGAAAGAAAAATGGAGCTGGAGGAATCAGGCTCCCTGACTTCACACTATACTACAAAGCTACAGTAATCAAGACAGTATGGTACTGGCACAAAAAGAGAAATATAGATCAATGGAACAGGATAGAAAGCCCAACAATAAACCCACACACATATGGTCACCTTATTTTGATAAAGGAGGCAAGAATGTACAATGGCAAAAAGACAGCCTCTTCAATAAGTGGTGCTGGGAAAACTGGACAGCTACATGTAAAAGAATGAAATTAGAACACTCCCTAACACCATACACAAAAATAAACTCAAAATGGATTAAAGACCTAAATATAAGGCCAGACACTATAAAACTCTTAGAGGAAAACATAGGCAGAACACTCTATGACATAAATCACAGCAAGATCCTTTTTGACCCACCTCCTAGAGAAATGGATATATAAAAAAATAAAGAAAGAAAGAAATGGGACCTAATGAAACTTAAAGCTTTTGCACAGCAAAGGAAACCATAATGGGACGAAAATGCAACCCTCAGAATGGGAGAAAATATTTGCAAATGAAGCAACTGACACAGGATTAATCTCCAAAATTTATAAGCAGGTCATGCAGCTCAATATCAAAAAACAAACAACCCAATCCAAAAACGGTCAGAAGACGTAAATAAACATTTCTCCAAAGAAGATATATACAGATTGCCAACAAACACATGAATGGATGCTTAATATCACTAACCATTTGAGCAATGCAAATTAAAACTACAATGAGGTATCACCTGACATTGGTCAGAAAGGTCATCATCAAAAAATATACAAACAATAAATGCTGGAGAGGGTGTGGAGAAAAGGGAACCGTCTTGCACTGTTGGTGGGGATGTAAATTGATACAGCCACTATGGAGAACACTGTGGAGTTTCCTTAAAAAACTAAAAATAGAACTACCATACAACCCAGCAATCCCACTACTGGGCATATACCCTGAGAAAAGCATAATTCAAAAAGAGTCATGTACCACAATGTTCATTGCAGCACTATTTACAATAGCCAGGACATGGAAGCAACCTAAGTGTCCATCGACAGATGAATGGATAAAGATGTGGCACATACATACAATGGATTATTACTCAGCCATTAAAAGAAACGAAACTGAGTTATTTGTAGTGAGGTCTATGGACCTAGAGTCTGTCATACGGAGTGAAGTAAGCCAGAAAGAGAAAAACAAATACCGTATGCTAACACATATATATGGACCCCCCCAAAAAAAAAAAAATGGTACTGAGGAACCTAGGGGCAGGACAGGAATAAAGACGCAGATGTCGAGAATGGACTTGAGGACACGAGGAAGGGGAAGTGTAAGCTGGGACGAAGTGAGAGAGTGGCATGGACATATATACACTACCAAATGTAAAATAGACAGCTAGTGGGAAGCAGCCGCATAGCACAGGGAGATCAGCTCGGTGCTTTGTGACCACCTAGTTTGCTTTATTTTGGATGCCAGCAACTGTCAGAGAGGGTGGACGCCTGTCCAAAGGCCAATTCCACCCCCCCACCCTTGACAATCAGCGGGCAAGAGCTTTTATAGACAGAGGGAGGAGGCTCAGACAGTCATCTTGAAACTGGTCGTCAGTGGTCTGACCAGCGTCATCTTGATTGTTTTAGGTACAGTTAATATGCAGTTCCAGGGTCGGTATGTTTCCATTTCTCTGAGGGCAGTTGTCGGAATTGTGGCAGCTTATGTCATGGCTACAGCCTGGTCATCATGTAATTAACTTCTTCCAGTTGGTGGGGGTTTCCGTGTCTGTAAGACAGCTCACAGGATATGGCTCAGAATATTACCTATAGCACTTAAGGAGGAACTAAAGCTCCTTGACTTTGCTTAATGACTGAACTATTTTTATTTGGTCTCCTTTTGCTGTTTTCCTTCGTTTCTGCATTTTCTCACTTCTCTGATTAAACTTATTCTTTGGTTAAAGTTTTTCCACAAAAGCAGGCTGAGGACTTGGGGTGGGGGGGGGGAGGAAGGACCATAGGGTCCTGCTCTGTTTCAAGGACATTTAATGCAGCCTAGCCTGAATGACAGAATGTGTCTTGAGCCCTCAGGTGGGGCATGGCAGGGGCTGTGCCAGGTGCTGGTAAGGAATCACATTGGAAGGATATAGACTGGGAAGAAATCTACAAAAAGAGTGCATACAGGACATAGACAGTGAGAGGGCATATATATAAACTGCTATTACATAGGTGTACTTGGGAGGGGGATGACCTCTTCCTGTCTGACTCAAGGAGATTTATCATTTAGGATTTGCTTTGGCTGCATAGAACAGAAAATGCAACTCACCAAAGGGTTATACCTCATTGTAGTTTTGATTTGCATTTCTCTAATAATTAGTGATGTAGAGCATTTTTTCATGTGCTTTTTGTCCATCTGTCTATCTTCTTTGGAGAAATGTCTATTTAGGTCTTCTGCCCATTTTTGGATTGGGTTGTTTGTTTTTTGGATATTGAGCTGCATGGACTGTTTGTATATTTTGGAGATTAATCCCTTGTCGGTCACTTTGTCTGTAAATATTTTCTCCCATTTTGTTGGTTGTCTTTTCGTTTGTTTGTGGTTTCCTTTTCTGTGCAAAAGCTTTTGAGTTTAATTAGGTCCCATTTGTTTATTTTTGTTTTTATTTTCATTACTCTAGGAGGTGGGTCGAAAAAGATCTTGCTATGATTTATGTCAGAGAGTGTTCTGCCTATGTTTTCCTCTAGGAGTTTTATATCCAGCCTTACGTTTAGGTCTTTAATCCACTTTGAGTTTATTTTGGGGTATGGTGTTAGGGAGTGTTCTAATTTCATTCTTTTACATGTAGCTGTCCAGTTTTCCCAGCACCACTTATTGAAGAGACTGTCTTTTCTCCATTGTATATCCTTGCCTCCTTTGTCATCGATTAGTTGACCATATGTGTGTGGGTTTATCTCTGGGCTTTCTATCCTGTTCCATTGATCTATTTCTGCTTTTGTGCCAGTACCATATTCAGAATGGCCATCATCAAAAAATCTGCAAACAATAAATGCTGAAGAGGGTATGGAAAAAAGGGAACCCTCCTACAGTGTTGGTGGGAATGTAAATTGATACAGCAACTATGCAGAACATAATGGAGGTTCCTTAAAAAACTAAAAATAGAACTACCATGTGATCCAGGAATCCCACTCCTGGGCATATACCCTGAGAAAATCATAATTCGAAAATATACATGCACCCCAACGTTCATTGCAGCACTATTTACAATAGCCAGGACAAGGAAGCAACTTAAGTGTCCATCGACAGAGGAATGGATAAAGAAGATGTGGTACATATATATGATGTAATATTACTTGGCCATAAAAAAGAATGAAATAATGCCATTTGCAGCAACATGGATGGACCTAGAGATTATCATACTAAGTGAAGTAAGTCTGACAGAAAAGGACAAATATCATATGATATCGCTTATATGTGGAATCTAAAAAAATGGTACAAGTGAACTTATTTACAAAAAGAAACAGAGTTACAGATGTAGAAAACAATCTTATGGTTACTGGGGGGAAAAGGGGGAGTGGGATGAATTGGGAGATTCAGATTGACATATACACACTACTATATATAAAATAGATAACTAATAAGGACCTACTGTATAGCACAGGGAACTCTACTCAATACTCTGTAATGGCCTGTATAAGAAAAGAATCTAAAAAAGAGTGGATATATGTATATGTGTAACTGATTCACTTTGCTGTACAGCAGAAAGTAACACAACAGTGTAAATCAAGTATACTCCAATAAAAATTTTAAAAGAAAGAAACAAAGTGTTAAATAAGATAGAATGTATTCCTCTCACACATAAAATAAGTTCAGAGGTTGTGAGTGGAGGAGTGCCCCACTGAAGAAGTACTTTATTTTTAATGACGATTGAGCTGGGAATGGTGACAGGTCCAAATAGGGAAGATAGAGTAAGGGAGATATCCTTAGGAAACAGCTGCTTGATGAGATATCAAGAAGGACTGAAATGAACAGGATAGGATGAATGCAAGAGATTCTGGAGGGAAGAATCAGATAATTGGTGTCTGAGTGGAAAAGTAGGGCACAGCAAGAAGGGGAAAAAATGACATCAAGGTTTGGGAGGGCCGCATCTTTGGGGGAAGATAAGTTTCCTTTCAGGCATATGGACCTTGTGGGGAAGGCTTCGATCAGTTTCTTGAGAGCTAAGCCTGGGCTGCTATGGCAGTCACTCCAGGACAGTGTAGGGACCTCGTGTGAGGTTCTGAAGTGTCAGCCTGATTATGCCGCCCGTGAAGTGGTGCTTTGGTTCTCTCAGGAAGGCACACCTCTCAGCACTGATAAGTGGAATCAGGATGAGAAATGTTTGGCTGGAAAATTACTGAAACCTAAAACACTGATACTCTGTATCAACTGGAGAGACCTAGAAAAAAATCGTTATGATGATTGCTGGGAATCCTCCTCTAAGACCCATTCAGTGCACATTCTTTTTTTTTTTTTTTTTTAGTTTTTTTTTTCTTCTTTTGAAAACAATAATGTTACCTGTAAAAATAAATGTGAAAATATATAATAAAACAAAGCAGTAACTTTATCATCCAGAGATCATCTCTGATAACATATTTCTATATCTTTATGTGTGTGTGTGTGTGTATGTTTGTATAATGGAAATTATGTATTTTATGCCAAACTGGGTATATATTTTGTAATTTTTTTTCCAATTTTAAAATGCTGTGAAAAAACATTGTGAATATCTTTCCAGGTAACTCAATATTTTTCTTAAACATCATTTATATAGGTTGTATAATATGCCATCACGTATTTAAAACATTATAATATTTAACCTGATACATATTTAGAAAGTGCCTGTTGTTTTCCAATGATAAGCAACGTTCATGAAGTTAAAGTTTTATAAATCTCTCTCTCTGTAATGATTGATTATCATAAATTCCTACAGATAGAATTTTTAGGTCGAGGGGCACATACATTTTTAAGGTTTTTGATACATATAACCAAATTTCTCTCTAACAGCTTTTTCTTAAATTATAATCCCACCAGGATCATGATAGTGTCCATTTCTTCGCACCCTCATCGCTATTGGATATTTTTAGTATTAAAACATATTTGTCAGTTTAAAAAGTGAAAAATGTCTCATTATTGTTTAACTCTTCTACTTCTGTTACTGTGAAAAATATTGTTTAAATAATAAAATATTATTATTGGCTTTTTGTGTGGTCATTTATTTGTATCCCTGTTCCTTTATCTATTTGGATATTTTAAAATATTTTACAAGAGCTTTTTTTAAATATATATAGTGTATTCTATTTTTGCCTGTCTTAAATGTCAGACATTTAAGCAGAAAAAAATCTTCCCCATTTTGCATTTGCTATTTGTCTTGCTTCTGGTGAGTTTATATATATATGAGTGTGTGTGTGTGTGTGTATCTAAAATTCTTTTCCTTTTTATGATTTCTTCCTTTTGCATAATGCTTAAAAATCCTTTGCCCACAATAATATTGAATGGATATTCACCTCTATCTTCTAATAGTACTTTTAGGGAGTAGAAGAAATGCACTAAGGGATCTGAGATAGAATCAGAAGACTCAGGCTGCAGGGATGTTTGGCAATAAGGAGGCAGGAGTCACGTGTGACTGAGTTTCCAGGCTTGGTAGACTTTGCGGAGGGTGGGACCAATGACTAAAACCAGGAATACAGGAAAAGGAACAAGTCTGTTAGGGTAGATAATGACTTCAGCTTTGCACATGTTACATTTGAGATGTCCTCCAGAAAGCCTGGTAGAAATGCCCAAAAGGCAGCTGGAACAAGGGTGTGAAATGCATGAGCGAGGCTGGGGTCTTAAGTACAAATATAGAAATCATCAGCAGACACTTGATAGTAGAACAGCATTTTCTTTTCAGTGCATATCCTGGGCCAAACACTATGCCGTGCACTTCACTGCATTACTTCCTTTAGGCTTCTGACAACTTTAGGAGGTAGAAGTTATTATCCTCATTTTATACACAAGGGGACAGGCTTACAGAAGTTAGATTACTTTACTGAGGTATTACGCCTGGTTAGTGGTGGGCCTCACATGTGAAATCAAATAAGATGGTCTGATTGCTGAGTTTAATCTCTAGCCCGGTTTTCTCTCCTGTCACGGGAGTGGATGAACTCAAGCAGGCAAAGTCGGAGTCCCAAGGGTGGAGAATTGCCCTCTGGAGTGGTGGTCAGCAAGGAAGGGGAGAAGCCAGTGAAGGAATCTGAGAGGGAGATGGAGGGATGGAGGGTCAGATGCACACGCTGACTGACAGTCTAAGCAGAATGCCCACAGTTTGATGACAGGGGCTTATATTTTATGTATTCCTGTAGATAAATGAGACCCCACTCCTGACCCTGACCCTCAGAAAAATCTGTCACAGTGCTTTATGCCGAAAATATTTCTTGATTGGACCCTGATGGTGTGTCAGTAACTTTCCTGAGTTATCCTCCGAGCGAGAGACCGTACCAGTCGCTGTGTCCCCACTTGTTATGAATGAGGGGCTCATTCACGGGAGAATCTCAGTATTATTAAGCGATTGACTTCTCTGAGAGTAACAGCGGTAGACTCCTAGGTTTATACCCTCTACACAGGCTGGGTAAGATCACTCCCACGAACGAATAGCATGCCACTTTTTACTTGTGCTGCCCTTCTCCCTGAGTTGTTGAATGACTGTGAGATATATCCTTATAACTTTGAATCATACATTTTTCTTTTCCTCCTTTATTAGATATTTCCCTACATACTTAGGACTTTGTAAAATATACAGTCAACCCCTTTTCCTTACAGCCTGAATATTTTTAGCAGTTTAGCAGAAACAAAGCTGGAGTAGAAGTCTGGGCCTGGAATTTATCACATGCAAAAGGAATGTGTTAGAGTAGGAAAAGCATAGATTTAGGAATTAGGAGTTATAATTTTCATTCTGTCACTTTTGGGCAAATTATTTAAACCCGTTGAGCCCCATTTCCTTTATTATAAAGTGGGGGTTTATACTAACAGAGTGATTGTGAGGTTTAAATAAATTAGCCAAGATAAGTGGCTTGGCACCCAATACAAGGAAACTGAAATTCTGAGTTCATACAGAATCATTTTGCTCCATGTTCTTCTCAAATGCTTGCCTTTTGCCCATTCCATAGCTCATTTCCACTCATTTCGTGTTAGGTGGGTTAGAAGGAAAATGAGTCCTAACTCACCATGTCTGTCCAATGCAAATCTAATGTGTGCAGCTACGGTACATGATTTCAGTTGTTGATAAATCTATTGCTGGCAATGATTTAGGGCATAGTCTGGTTTTCTTGGTTCAGATGAATGGAGGGTTCAGAAACTCCCTTGCAACCATTTTCTGATGATAATCAATAAATATCCTATTACAGCTTTTCTTTCTGGTGAAAAAGTCCAACATCAAAATTCTTGTAGACTGAAATGTACTCATTTCAAGCACTTCCCGTTCAGAATCCATCTTGGCCTCTTTCCAAATAATCTAAAAAGTGTTGTGTACTTCCAGACAACAGCTGCACCTCTGAATCAATACTGGATGTAACTCCCATGGCAAGTTAGCACGGGTTTTAGACAAGCCTACTAGATGAAAGGGGAACTCTTTGAAGATAAGAGAGAAATGAGCCTCAGCCTTAACTTGGCAGAGCTAGTTATTAAAATAGTGATTTAGGAGATTTTTCAAATGCCACTCTTAGTTGTAGATCTCATTTGAGAACTCTAACCCTCTGCTTCAGGTATGAACATTCTTTAGGACAGCCCTGGCTTGTTCCTGTGGTTTGGTGTAATTATTAATAGCGCCCCCATTCACTTTAAAGAATCTTGGTTTTGATGATAAAAATTTACGGTCTCCTCTCACAGGCCTTTTCAGAGTAAAGTCCATCTTTTTGAAGACTGCATTGATCTAAAAAAAATTACCTTACCTGTCCTACAACAGAGTATTTGGCACTCTGTCTTACAGTCATTTAAATATTTCTTCAGAACAATAATTAAGAACTACAAAAGCTAATGAATAACTCCTTATGGCTCTCATTGCTGAAAGCAAATAAGGTAACTTCCTAGGGGCTCACCTTACACAGCTGGTCTGGGAGGGAAACATGAGGATTTCAAGTTTATGTTTGCAAAGCCATTTCCAATGATTTAAATTAGTTTTTCCACTTCATATGTGTGAGTATATGTCCCCACACTGGACAAAAAGGAAACGGAGTCTTAGAGAAATCCGACTCTGCTGTCTGGAGTACCATTCATCCTTGAATTCTGAGCCTTTGTGGTCTCATTCCCCCTTTAGAGACTCGGGTCACCTGCCTTCCTGTTCTTCAGGAGAGGGTGTGCTGTGGTTTAGCAATTTGAGGGTAGTAAGATTGTCAAAACATCCCCGGAGATGCTTTTAGAGTTACTGCGGAAAGCAGGTTTCCATGGTGCAGGGCGGCTGCTGGGAGGAGTAGCCACATGGCACAAACCCAGGTCCTTTCTCTCTGGAGAGAAGGAGGGCCGGCTTGTCAGGATAAAGCCGGGCATCCTTGCGGACAGTCTGAGGCAGATGGAGTCGCAGGCTGAGACAAATGGGTTCTTATGAAGCCTCATAATCTGGGAGTACACGGAGGACAGAAAGACAAGGATGGTCTACCTGTTAGCTAATGCCCTTTTCATCTAAAGAAGCTCTAGCCTGAATCTAGTTTATATTCTGTTCCCACCTACCTGCCTTCCTGTTTGCAACCTAGCTCTGAGTAAAGGAAATAAGTTCAAAGCAAAGCAAGGGAGCACAGAAAGGTTTGCCCTCCAAAAACATGAGCTTGGAGAGCCCTTATCTTGGGGAGAAAATATACAGCAGCTGAGGAGAGAAGAGAGCCATGAAACCAGAAAGGAACTATGGCATAATGTTTGCTTTGAAATGGCCCTTCCACAGCCTTTCTCCCAAATCTCCTTAAGTGGGGCTGGTGGGGGGATGGAGTGCAGGATAGAAAACTCCACCTCTCGGGTAATGGTGCCATGGTGGAGGTAATTAGAAGGCTGGGGTATCACTCTTGCCGGAAGATGTCTAGAAGACCCAGAATTCTGAAATTTTAAAGTCAGAAGTACTCCCCAGAGATCTTGCAACCCAACTCCCTCATTTTACTTAGAGTCTTTCAGGATTTTACTGAACTGCTAGCCTGGGGTACTCACCAAGCTGCTTCAGTCTACAACATTTAAGAATTATAAACCGAGAGTCATTTCTTCCCACTGTGAAGCATGGTCATGAGACCTAAATGAGTGACTCTGGAAACAAACTGCAGTGCTTCCTGCCTAGCCAGGGAGCTCACTCACCATGCTTGGCGACTGTCCCCAGAGAGGCGGTGAAGGAAAGCTGAAACTTTAGGACCCGGTCCTTAATTTTGCATTCTTTTGCTTAAAGAGTCCCCTCCCCTCAAGTGTATAAGCTTCAGGTCCCAGAAAATCTGAATTTTGGTCTGCCTGCCCCACACAGTAAATCTAAACATCTGATGCTCCAACAGGCTCCTGATCAGAAGACGAGACCAGGTGAGAGAGGATGACTCAGCTGGATTGGCTGGGGAAACATGCTGGGGCCTGTGAAGAAGTTGGATCAGGCATAGCGTGGAGAGCTGGCTCACATGATGTCTCAAACTTCCACCCCCTCCTTGCTTCAACCACCATTAGCTTCTTTGCTTTCCTTTCTTTGTTTCTTTTTTTTGTTAACTTGTGAAAGCTTTACTGTTTTAAATTAATTTTTAAAAACAGACCCAATCTCTAATCAATGTACAATGAATGATCTAGTTTTTCCATTTTGGGGGGTCAATTTTGTTAGTTGTGTTTTTCAAGGAATTTGCCCATGTTGCTTAAATTTCCAAATTTATTCACAGAAAGCTGTTCATAATATATTTTCATTATTTTTTTTATGTCTATAAGAACTGATACTGACAATTTGTGTTTTCTCAAATTAGTTCTTGATCAGTGTACTAGGTGTTTGTCAATTTGTTATTTTTTACAAGGAACCACTTTTTGGCTTTGATGATTTTCTTTTTTATATTTGCTTTTAATGCCATTGTTTTGTACTCTCATCTTTATTTTTTTATTTTATTCTACTGTTAAAAATATTAGCTTCTTGCCCAGACCAAACTTGTCTTTCAGATCTACAGAACCAGAATTTTAGATCTGGTGGGGTCTTATTTTGCCATCACCCCTAGTTTTTTGCAGGCTCTCAAAATGGCTTAGGCACCTCAGGTTCCTGATCCACCCACCTGCTCCCATTCATGAAGCCTCAGTGTTGGCCAATGCTCTAAGCAGACAGACTACGTGGTCCACTTATTAGATATAACCTGCCTGGTGTGTCCCTGTGTGGGTAGAAATCAACTAATATATTACAAATTGTGTTTATTTTTCAGTTGTCTGTCTCTACTCACAAGAAGGTAATGCTTTTGAGACTAGGAATCTCTGTGTTATTCCTTATCATCCCAAGCACGAATATATATCTGTTAAAAGAATAAATGGGAAAAAAACCAAAACAAAACTCTTTCATACTGAAAGATTTAAGTCTGAATCTGGCTTTCTCCTCACTGGCTGTTTGACCCTAGGTACATTACTTAAAATGTCTAGGCCTTGGTTTCCTCATTTGTAAAATGGGAAGAATAATGGTATCTATTTGTTTTTTTTTTTTCGGTACGCGCGCCTCTCACTGTTGTGGCTTCTCCTGTTGCGCAGCACAGGCTCCGGACGCGCAGGCTCAGCGGCCATGGCGCGCAGGCCCAGCCGCTCCGCGGCACGTGGGAGCCTCTCGGACCGGGGCACGAACCCGCGTCCCCCGCATTAGCAAGCAGACTCTCAACCACTGTGCCACCAGGGAAGCCCACAATGGTATCTATTTTTAAGACTGCTGGGTCGATTAGGTGACATATGTATAAAACCTGGCACATAGCAAGTGCTGGATAGATGCTTGCTAGTATTACTACCACGTAAAATAATCTGACTAGTTGTTTAAATTGTCTTTCAATGCTGCTCAGAGCTTTTAGGATAGGAGAGGTGGAGGCTAAAAGCATGGATGCCCTCAGCATTTACAGCCCAATTATCTTCCTGGTTAGACGATTACTAGTTGAATAGGTGTGAAGGTGCTCAGTGTTCACACCCGCAGGCTGCTGACAGGTCAGGATTACCATTACCAGATCGCCAAGGAAGAAAGGAGGCTGGGGCAGCTGAAATGACTTGCACAAGGTCACTCACCTCGAAAACCAGGGCGTGCCGGACCCAAAACCAGCTCTATGCCTCTTGAAATTGTAGTACCTGCTGCCTTGCCTCCACGCTCTCTCTGCCATATGGGATGGTGGCGGGGCCCATGACCTCAAGAGCCCTGTGTTCAGCCAGGCTTTTTACTACCGTCTCGGCAATTCACTTAATTTTTTTGACGCTCTCGCTTGCAAAACTTGGAAAATAAAAACCACACCTCCAAGCTTTGTGGCCAAGATCACAGGCGAGAAAAGCACTTCGGAAACTGTAAAGTGCTGTACGAATAACCTCTGCAAAAGGCATTTGCCTTGAGGCCCCCTAACTTATCGGGCCCGGGAGGCGCTCGGGTCTCCACCCCTCTCCAAGGCCGCGCGGCGCGGGGTAGGAAGGAGGATTAACCCCTGGGCTCCTGTCTGGGCGTTTCTCCAGGCGGCCGCGGAGGAGTTCCGCCCCTCGCCCCGTCCAGTCCCGCCCCGCCGCCTCCGCTCTCTCTCGCCCGCACTCGCGCTCCGCTAGTCTCTCCCGCCCAAGGCCCAGCTGCGCTTCCCCGGCCCGCACTGCAAAGCAAGGCGCGGCTGGCGGGCCGCCAGGATGCAGGTCCCGCACAAGGAGCACCTGTACAAGCTGTTGGTGATCGGCGACCTGGGCGTGGGCAAGACCAGCATCATCAAGCGCTACGTGCACCAGAACTTCTCCTCACACTACCGGGCCACCATCGGCGTGGACTTCGCGCTCAAGGTGCTCCACTGGGACCCGGAGACCGTGGTTCGCCTGCAGCTCTGGGACATCGCAGGTGAGCAGCGGGGGAGGGGATGGGGGCGGGAGCGCTTCGCAGCGGGTCTCCAGTCGCTGGGCAGCGGCTTGCGGCCAAGTGGGAGACCCAGATCTCCTGGGCGCTGCGCCGCAAGAGAATTTTCCCGGTGGGCTGGAAACTTGGTGTCAAAGAAAACAGTTTCTCTCTCGCGCGCAGAAATTTCAAGTGCATTCACTGGAGCTTTGGGGCTGTTGCTTTATCTCCCTCCCACAGCCTCCCCTGGGATCTCTCGCCCCAGCGCGGGCCTCCCGGGGGACCCAGAGGGAGAATACCCGGAGTTGCATTCAATTCTTGGTCTCCAGCTCATTTTCCGGGCACGGGCAGTCCCGCCGGTGACGCGGCCCTGAGTGTCCTGCCCGCCCTTCTGTGCTTGGGCCATCGACGGGAAGCCCCTAGACCGGTTCACAGCGGGAAACAGGAGAGTTCCAGGCTAGAGGAGTTTACCAATTCCAGTTTCCAACCTCTCACTGCATTCCAACTTTTGCTACCCCCCTTTTCTACCCTTCAATCAAGCAAGTTGGACGTTCTCTGCTTTGAGAAAGCCGAGGAACTTTCTGTGTATGTATTGGGGGTAAAGTATTATTTCTCTCTCTCTTTCTTTCTGTCTCTTTGTCTGTCTGTCGCTCTCTCTCTCTCTGGCTCTCTGTCATCTATGAAAAGGAGACTGAGTATTATTTTAGGGCCATTTTTGTCTAAGGGTCTATGACATTAGCCACAGATTTCTTGATTTGTCCCTAAAGTTTTCACTGAGAGGTCTGGAAAATGAGAAGCATCTTTACAATGTTTGAAATCAGAATTTGATTCCTAGGGTTTGTACCAGAAGTTAGGCCTTCAGTCTAAGCTTGGGGTATAAAGAGTGAGTCCTTGGACAGAGGCTGTTGGCAACCTGGGCATGTCCAACCCCTCATTACAGTTACCGGCCCTGCCACTCACTTAACCTGCTCAGTGGCTCCAGAGAAGTCCCTTCAGCTCAGCTGCATCCCTGTTAAGTTGGAGAGTGGTTGGACAATGACATCTTAGGACCCTTCCTGCTCAGAAGTTTTAAGGTCCTCTGGGATTCCCTGTGAACCCCTTCAAATAGTCTGCTTCACTTCTGTCTATTTCATAGTCTGTGGCACTAGGAACCTTTATAAGTGCTGGACCCAAACTGACCGCTTCTCTTGCAGAAAACAGGTTCACTTTAGCTGGTGCGTTTGACTGGAAACTCTTTATCATGGCCTGAAGCGAGAACAAATGTGGAAATTTTTCAAAAAGGCGTTTCTGCTTCTGGGGACTCCAGTGCCTCTTTAATCATGAGCTTCCAGGTCTTCTGATAAAACTCTTGGCATCTGAACAGATTCATGCCTTTGGTGTCATTTTTAGCAGCTCTAGTAGCACAGGGGTTATCAGAGACCAGAAGGTGTCATTGGCCACTATCTGATTGGGCTTTATACCTAGAAAATCCTCTATGAGTCTGTGCACTTCGTTGCTGCTTGTTTCAGTGTCTGACAACTCTTTCGGCTGCATCAAAGTCTCTAGGACCGAGGTTCAGAATTAGCTTACTGTTTGAAGGGGATGTAGCTGTAATTTAGATTTTTATGTGAAAAGCAAATAATGATGTGACCTCAGACATGTTACATAATGTCTGTGGGTCTCAGTGTCATCACCTAACAGGGACAATAGTAGGGTATAAAGATGAAGAGCCTAAATTCCAGAGTCGAACTGCTTCTGTCTGGATCCCTGTTTTACCCCATGTGTCCTGGGCGATTTTAGGCAAGTTCCCTAACTTCCTGGTGTCAGTTTCCTTGTCTGTAAATAGACAGAATGCTTTCTCTCAACAAAGGAGCAAACAAGAGATGAGCAGCCAGCAAATGCTCGCTAAACCCCTTAGTACTTACTACCTAGGAGAGCTGCATGGATTGTTGTTAACACGAGCTACCAATTTTTCTGAACATGTATAAATGCTAGGCAAGAAGGACGTGATATAAATGTGCTCATTAAACCTTATTAAATGATAATTCCTGGTAAACAATGAGCACATATAATCTATTCCAAACATCCAGCACTATTTTTCAGCTTTGTCCATATTACAACATGCTGTCTTGAGCAATTTCATTCCCAGGGTTCGAAATACCTCCTGAGTCATGAGTCAGTTCTGAGGTGGCCATGGAGGCTATAGTCGCAGAAGTCTGTATAAGTAAGAAATCTGTGGAGCCTTGGAAAGTTAGTCCTACAGATACAGTGGCGTGCACCATCTCTGTAGGGAAGCTTCGTTTTCCCGGAGCTCTGATGTTCAGTGCTAACCTGTCTTTGGCAGCTTCCAGCCCAAAGGCCCTGTGGGCTGAGTTAGAAGTTGGGCAGCAGGCAAAGCTGGTTGGGGGGAAGTTGGGCCATTGCGGGAAAGGGTGACTGGAGCGCAGTACTGACATGTTTCAAGCTGCATAGCTGGTCCTGTGAGGAGTGAGTTCATAGGGAATCCAGCCTCAACTTCCCAGCCAGACTTCAGTCAGCTAAGTGTATCTTATAGCACCTTCAGATCAGCCTGTCTGTCCAACCTCGGGGAATGCTTCTCTGTCTCCTTCGTGCTCACTTCTGGTGTGTGTCTGAAAAGAACAGGTCGTGAAAGCTGGGGGACTCGCGTTGAGATTGCCGGGAGTGTGGATGAGGTAGAGGGGACATGCCCTGTCTTGATAGGGTATCACATCCATCTGCTGGAGAGGGAATTTTTGCTCAATTAGACTTTTAATATCCATTTGGTTAAATGCCAAGTGGGGTCCTATTTGTTCAGCTAATTCCCATGATGTGTGTCTTGTGGCCACTTAGACGGGCCAGTCTGCCCCTGAAAAAAACTCCAAGAAGTACTTTTCAGGGCTTGTGAAGTAGACCTTTTTTTTTTTTTAAACATCTTTATTGGAGTATAATTGCTTTAAAATGGTGTGTTAGTTTCTGCTTTATAACAAAGTGAATCAGCTACATGTATACATATATCCCCATATCTCTTCCCTCTTGCGGCTCCCTCCCACCCTCCCTACCCACCCCTCTACTTGGACATAAGTACCGAGCTGATCTCCCTGTGCTGTGCGGCTGCTTCCCACTAGCTACCTATTTTACATTTGGTAGTATATATAAGCCCATGCCACTCTCTCACTTCATCCAAGCTTACCCTTCCCCCTCCCCAAGGACTTGTGAAGTAGACCTTTAAACCAGCGTGATGAATCCCACAAACCCCATAGGGGACAGCAGTTGCCCTGTATCCCAGTGATTCTACCGTAGAGGAGCAGCTGAGTTAGCTCTGGGTTCAGAAACTCTTGATAGAGTCAGAGAAGTTAAGTCACTTTGCCCAAGGCCACCCAACTAATAAGTGGAAGAGCTGGCTTTGAAGCAGGTCTGTCTGATTTGGAATCAAGCCATGCTCTATAACAAAAGGCCTGTGAGTGCCTGGTGCAGAGGTGGCCCACTGGGGTGATGCTTTCTTCCTTTTTAATGGCACTGCTTCTTTAGTAGATAGATTATTCTTGCCTTCTCTCTCCTATTTCTAACATGTTTTTGGATGTTAATCAGTACCACTGTGCAGAGAGTGGAAGGAACTGGAATGAAAATCTATTTCTGAAAATTTGATTCTTGGTTATAGGGTTTTTTAACTTTATAGAATTATCAAAAAAAAAAGAAAGAAAAGTTCACACTTGAGACTCTCCTTTCCTGCTCCTCTCCAAATCCTGATGCTGTGATTACTCCATTAGCACTTTCAAAGAGAACTACACAATTTTGTCTAGAACTCTTGATGTGATTTGGGAACTGGCAACAAGAATTAGGACAGTGATAGTAATAGTAGCTAACATCTTTTAGGCATTTATTCTTACAATTATCTGTGCATATTTAATTTTTAATTTTCCAGTAAAATAGTTGGTTAAATGGTAGTGCTGGAATTTAAAACGTGGCCATTGAATCCAGCACCCAGGTTCCTAACAGCTTTGCTCTACTTCCCACAATTTAAAAATAGAATATTTTAGAATACTAATTAGAATACTAATAAACGTATTATTACTTATTCTATCCATAAATTGTGGATATTCTAAAACTGGAATACTTGACATTGGGCAAATCATGAAACCCTGCTGGATCTGAGTTGCTCCATCTTTAAAATGGCAACTGTTTCATTTTCCTGTGATATCACATATTCATGCTGTGTTATCTCTTGCAGTCTCTATCAGCTTTAATGTAGTCTTACTGTGCCCAGTTAGTACGTGGCAGCTTATTCCAACTTCTTTACTTACTAGCTTTGTGACTTGTGCAAGTTACTTAACTTCTATTCCTTGGTTTCCTGTCAAAAAACTGGGGACAATAGCAGAATCTGAATCTTAGCGTTACAAGAATGAAATGAGTTAATTCATATAAAGCTGTGCCCGACACATTCGGAATGTTAGCTATTACTCTTGTTTTAATCGCTATTACAAACTACTTTCACATACATTTTCCTGCTTGATCTTCCCAGCGTTGCTGAGGATATTGACAGAGCAGGCAGTGTTAAGCCTATTTTGTGTGAGATCAAGAATCAGAGACCCAAGGTCACAAGAGCTCGCACATGACGGAGGAGAATAGGAACAGCAGGTCTGTTTAACTTCATCTTTTATGCATATCTATGAGAGAAATGACCAGGTCTGTTGGTCATCAGAAAACCTGATGCTAGACTTAACAAATACAGTAGAAAATAAATTAAGTTGGCAGGTAATTTAGAGAATGCTTCTTCCCCATGTGAAAGTTTCACTGCAAGACTCTCCTAAATAATAAATTCCCCTATATAGCTAAAACAAGATCCAGAAAAATATTTCCCTGCAGGGCACATCTATACTAACTTTCCCCACCTAAGCTGTGTGACAAAGAAGCATTGGAGGACATTAATTATCCAACAGGCAGAGTGACAGCGGGGGGTAGCCCGGGTCTAGAGTCAGAAGCCTGGAGACGCTGACTGCCCACACCAGTGGCCGTGAGATTCATCTGGTTCACACTGGTGTGTTGTTTCAGTGTCTGTAAAGTGCTTCCACATTGTGAAATTCAACTGAGGGAAGGGATTGGACTTGAGCATCTCTTCAATATCTGTTTCTAAAAGACTAATTCTCCAGGAAGTGTTAGAAGAAGTGTTTTAAATATCCACGTAATTAGATCTAAAAATGTAGAAAGAGCTAAATTTGGCAAACACTGTGTCAGGCCCAAAAGTAAAAATGCATGGCAAGTCTGGGCCACTTTCTGGTGGGCACTTTATTGCCTTGTTTCTAGCCTGGCTAATTATAGATTTTCTAAATACCGTGTGGATTAACATGCTATGTGCTTACAAGTAAATAGTATGTACACTGAACAAAACAGTGAACTTTCAAAGTGAGGTGAATGATGGGTGGGCAACACACCTCAGGGCTTCTTGCAGGGAGGTCATTAGAATCTCCATGTGTCAGAGACACAGGGGCATTAGGCCTGTGGGACAAGTCCCCTCATCTAGGCTTTAGAGGACTAGTTCCTCTAGACAAGAGGGCACATAGCAGCCTGACCAAGGAAAGCTAAGTCATTTGAGAGAAGGAGGGAATGCAGGGAGCACTTCCTATGTGTGTGGTTGGTTTCTTGAGCAGATGTGTATATTAAATGCCTGGTATGTGTTAGGCACTGTGCTAGGTGAGGGGAAAACAAAGAAGGCTAAAGAACTGAACAAGACTTGATTCCTGACCTCAAAAAGTTCACGGTTTAGTGGGCACGACAGCACAGAAGCAAATCATTGTAACGGTGAGTAAAGTGTACTGATATCGGTAACTCCAAAATACTCTGGTGATTCAGACGGGGTCCTGTCCACACCGCATCCATCCATTCTCTGAGCAGGTTGAACAAAGCCTCTAGCTAGTGTGATATTTCCTGTGTTCTTACCTAGCACAAGTTACTCCCTGTGAGGGACTTCAGGGCCACATGACGTGAGACAGAAGTTCATCCTCTGGCCCTTTTTAATTCCGTCTCCTTCTCCTGGGGAGCTCATGCATTCCCGAGGCTTTAAACTCTATGCTTATAACTACAAAACTGTGCTTATAACCTTGCCTTCTCACAAGCTTCAGGCCTACAATTTCGTCTTCCTGCTGGACATCGTCTTTATGATATCTCATATATATTGCAAGATCAGTATGTCATAGCCAAGTTGCATTAAAAAAACAAGATGGTTGGTTTTTTCTCTTAATAAAGTAATATATGCTCAATGTAGCAAAAATGGAAAGTGCAAAAGAAAACAACAATACAACAACAAAGGAATACAAGCAGAGAATATCTACCATCACACCATCACCCCCCTTTTTTTTTTTTTGCGGCAGGCGGGCCTCTCACTGTTGTGGCCTCTCCCATTGTGGAGCACAGGCTCCGGACGCGCAGGCTCAGTGGCCATGGCTCACGGGCCCAGCCGCTCCGCGGCACGTGGGATCCTCCCAGACCGGGGCGTGAACCCGTGTCCCCTGCATTGGCAGGCGGACTCTCAACCACTGTGCCACCAGGGAAGCCCCCATCACCCCTTTTAATGAAAGTAGTAAATGATGCTATTTGTAAACCTCAACTAGACATATCTTTCCACATACTGGTCTTCCTAGTTTATGTGAACTATACTACTTTTTACCCAGTCACTCAGACTTGAAACCTCTGCCGTCTTTTCTCCTTGTCTTTTGAGCCACACATGCTATCAATCTCCATGTCAGTTAGTGATTATGCCTCTCCTGTCACAGCCTTAGACCAGGGACAGCACTATTATTATGTACCTGTTTTGCTGTCATAGCCACCTGGCTAGTTCTAGTTTCTTCCTCCAACAGTTCTTATGTGTGCTAAGGTCAAGTTTATCTTCCCAGAACATCACTTTGGTGGTTCCCCATTGCCAATAGATTATAAACATCATGGTGGAAAGAATTAAAGTGGTTGGGATGAGGTGATTGGAGGGATGGTGACTAGAAGGAAGATAGATTCTAAGTTGTAGAGCTATAGAGGGAGGAGTTCATGGGCTCCTAGAAAGAAGGAGTAAATGGAGCCCTTGAGGCCCACCCAGGTCAAAAGGAAACCCAGGATCTGTTTCATTCTGGCTTTGTCAGAACACAGGTACTCTCACTGAGGGTCAAAATGGTACTTAAATATTTTGTTCTATTTTACTGCATTTCATTTAAAAGTCTTTTTATTTTTAATTTATTTTAATTTTTTAAATTTTATAGCATCTTTATTGGAGTATAATTGCTTTACAATGGTATGCTAGTTTCTGCTGTATAACAAAGTGAATCAGCTATATGTATACATATACCCCCATATCCCCTCCCTCTGTGTCTCCCTCCCACCTTCCCTATCCCACCCCTCTAGGTGGCCACAAAGCACCGAACTGACCTCCCTGTGAGATGCAGCTGCTTCCCACTAGCTATCTATTTTACATTTGGTAGTGTATATATGTCCATGCCACTCTCTCACTTTGTCCCAGCTTCCCCTTCCCCCTCCCCGTGTCCTCAAGTCCATTCTCTATGTCTTGCGTCTTTATTCCTGTCCTGGCCCTAGGTTCTTCAGAACCTTTTTTTTTTTTTTTTAGATTCCATATGTATGTGTTAGCATACGGTATTTGTTTTTCTCTTTCTGACTTACTTCACTCTGTATGACAGACTCTAAGTCCATCCACCTCACTATAAATAACTCAGTTTCGTTTATATTATGGCTGAGTAATTTCCCATTGTATATATGTGCCACATCTTCTTTATCCATTCATCTGTCGATGGACACTTAGGTTGCTTCCATGTCCTGGCTATTGTAAATAGTGCTGCAATGAACATTTTGGTACATGACTCTTTTTGAATTATGGTTTTCTCAGGGTATATGCCCAGTAGTGGGATTGCTGGGTCATATGGTAATTCTATTTGTAGTTTTTTAAGCAAACTCCATACTGTTTTCCAAAGTGGCTGTATCAATTTACATTCCCACCAGCAGTGCAAGAGGGTTCCCTTTTCTCCACACCCTCTCCAGCATTTATTGTCTGTAGATTGTTTGATGATGGCCATTCTGACCGGTGTGAGATGATATCTCATTGTAGTTTTGATTTGCGTTTCTCTAATGATTAATGATGTTGAGCATCCTTTCATGTGTTTGTTGGCAGTCTGTATGTCTTCTTTGGAGAAATGTGTATTTAGGTCTTCTGCCCATTTTTGGATTGGGTTTTTTTATTTTTTAATATTGAGCTGCATGAGCTGCTTGTGTAGTTTGGAGATTAACCCTTTGTCGGTTGGTTCGTTTGCAAATATTTTCTCCCCTTCTTGGGGTTGTCTGAAAGTCATTTTAAAACCTCAGGATTTGAGAGTTGTAAGATCTTGCCTGGGAAATTTATTCATTCAGCTGATAGGCATAGGGCTTTAGGGGGGAATGAAATGGGCATTGTTATGGAGTCTGATATTCTGGTGGAGCATAAAGATATTTAAAGATAATCATGGAGATAATTATTGACTGTTTTGATAAGTGCCCTGAAGGAGAAATGTCAGGTGCTGAAGAAGGTCAAAACGTGGCATCTGCCATAGCCATGTGTGGAGGTGAGGGGACGTGGTGAGGGCTGTGGGTAGTCCGGCATTGCCGGAGATTACAATGTAAGGAGGGAGGTGGTGAGAGGGAACGGCAGTCAAATTAGGAGAGGATGTATTTGCTAAGCCAATGGTTAAGAGTGATAGCTCCTTACATTTATCAATTTATCAAAGTAAACTTTGCAGTTTAAACAGCACAATGATCCTGCCAAATGGGTCATATTATTTCCAGTTTTATAGGTGAGGAAACTGGGCCAAGGGTAAGTAGAACATGGTGCCTGGTACATTATAGTTGCTCAGTAAAAGTGGTTTGGTGTTAAATAGCCAGTGGGGTTGGACCTTAGAGTCATTGCTCACCTGAACGCATTTTGAAGAGAGTTGTCTTGTGGTAGGTTTAGAGCCCGATTGCTCCCTCTTCTGAGAATTCGCTTTGGGAAGCCCTGCTTTCAAACCATTGAGAACCCTTTTTATTATTTTACTCTCTTTGATTCTGGGAGGGATATTCCCAGATGGATATGGTGGCTCCTGGGGTGGAATTTGGGTTTATTCTATCAAGGAAAGATCCTCACCTTCTAGGTGGGTGTACTAGAGTAGTCTCCATCAACTTGGCAAAGTCAAGTCTGAGACTCTAGCCTGGGGTTCCAAATTATTGAGTTCCCCTATTTTTTTTCAGCTGTTCAAGAGCTTCATTGAGAAGTTATGTTATCTTAAACTATTCATTGAAAATAACTCAGGTTTTTGTTTTTTGTTTTTTTTTTTCCGGTACGCGGGCCTCTCACTGCTGTGGCCTCTCCCGTTGCGGAGCACAGGCTCCGGATGCGCAGGCTCAGCGGCCATGGCTCACGGGCCCAGCCACTGAGCGGCATGTGGGATCTTCCCGGACCGGGGCATGAACCTGTGTCCCCTGCATCGGCAGGCGGACTCTCAACCACTGCACCACCAGGGAAGCCCTAACTCAGGTTTTAAATTTCACCATTCCCCACTCCCTTTAGTTTTCCATTCTTACATATTAATCAAATCCTGTCTTTTCTACCTTGACAAATAACTCTATCTTATCCCTCCTTTCAGTAGCCATGTCTTCTTCACAACTTATCTGAACTACTGTAGCATCATCCTGATGCCCATCCCTTCCTCAGGCTTTCCCACCCATCAGCTTGTCATCTACAGAGGTGAGGCTTCTTAGCATGGCATCATTCTCCAGTTAGGTGTTCTCCAGTTTGGCATCCTTCAGTGGATCCTCATCACTTTCGGAATGAAAGACTAAACATTTCAGCATGAAATTCACGGCCTTTCACGATCCGGCCTCTGTCACCCATTCCAGTCTCATCTCTCATATGTATGATTCTTGACCATTTTGGATATCGTATAATGCCTTCAGTTCAACCACCTTTCCCTTTATACTGTGGCTCATACAATTGCCTCTGGCTAACTACACTTTCCCTCTTATTTACTTAGATAGCTTCTATGGATCCTCTGTCACTTACCCGTCTCATCTCCTTCAGGAAGTCTCTTTTGAGTCCCTGTGACTGAGGGAGATACTGTTTATCTCCTCTCATAATATACCATGCTTACTTCAGATTAGAAGTCCTCTACTACTGCATTGGAATGCTTTTTCCTTCCAGCTGTAACCCTAGTACTTGGTACTAGTGGGTACTTAATGAGTATTTGTTCAATAAAAATTTTTAGTCAACTATTTCATCATTGCTCTAAAAATTTCTTTAATAAACAAAAGAAACTTTTTGTTTATGAACAAAATACAAGCTTTTTCATGCTTGAAAGACTTTGTAATTTTATGAACATTGACATATGAAAAATGCATACGTTTTAGAATCGATAAATATGGTGATCACTTTTCTTAAGTTGGCATTCATTTTATTTTTCACCATAAAAACTGGAGAGTGACCTTAAAGACCATTCTTAAAAACTGTGCTTCTTCATTTAACAAAATCTTCATAATTTGGAGTAAAATGTCATTCATTTGGAGGTCAAATGACAAAACTGTTTTTCTTTATGATTTTTGGATAGATTAGATGAAGTAATATAGGTAATTTTCACAGAGTTAAAACCTTGAGGGTTCATCAAACCAAATCCTTCATTTTACAGATGAGGAAGCTATGCTCTGAAAGGGGGTTCGTATTAGTTTCTCAGGCTCAGAGAGCTAGTTAGTGGTAGAACTAGAACCAGAATACAAGCTTCTCTGGTTTATTAATGATGGGATTTGAAGAATTAAAAACTACTTTTTAACACCAGATGTCTTGCTGTTGTCTCAAGTACTGGGGCACAAAAAAAATGAACTTCGCATTCATCCAGCTATGGGAGTTCATGCCATAAAGAAGAGAGGATGGGGTTTCCCTGGTGGCGCAGTGGTTGAGAGTCCGCCTGCCAATGCAGGGGACACGGGTTCGTGCCCCGGTCCGGGAAGATCCCACATGCGGTGGAGCGGCTGGGCCCGTGAGCCATGGCCGCTGAGCCTGCGCATCCGGAGCCTGTGCTCCGCAACGGGAGAGGCCACAACAGTGAGAGGCCCACATACCGCAAAAAAAAAAAAAAAAAAAGAAGAGAGGATGGTGGTATGGAATTGGGGTGAACCAGTCACCCACAGTTTGGCTTCAAATGACATGCCTAATATAATTTCCTCCAGTGCTCCCTTATGAGGCTTCCAATGTGGCCATTTGGACTCCTTGCTCTTCCTTACTCACACCCCGTGTTTGTTGCTTCCGTGCCTTTGCTCCTGCCCTTCTTGCTAGTTCACGTGCCCTTCCATTTATTTCAACGTATCCAAAACCTACTTGATGTTTAAGACCCACCTGAAAGGGCAACTCCTCTACAAAGATTTCCTGAATTCTCTCCTTCCAGTGGTAACCTCTTCCTCCCTTGAATCCGACACGACTCTACTCCCTTCTGGCACGTCTCCCTTTAGCAATTCATTAGAGTTATGTTGTACTTCTCCAGATATCCTTTCCGATTTTTAGCAGAGCTTGACACAATTACTTGTTACATAATTTCATGAAATGACTGTGGAGTTAGCAAAGAAGTAGAAAAGGAGAAAGTACTATGGAGGAGGAGAACGAAGCAAAAGCAGGTTTTGGATGCAAAGGGAAGAGAGCTCAGGAAGAGGATAGTCAATCATTTCAAATGTCTGGGAGAAATCAGAATTATTACTCTTTGCCCCAAGTCGCTACTTTTTGTAGTCTGTGTTATCCTGATACATGATTTAACCTTTCTTCCTCATCAGCCTTACATACATCTGCTCTCTCAGGAAGAACAATGGAAAACTTAGCTTCTTGTGAACTCCTCAGCCTATTGGAGACCAAGAAATTATGTGCAGTGTGAGGGATTCAAACACATTTCAATCTAATTTGTAGGGTGAAGTTGAAAACAAATTGATTTAAATTACTTGTTGGGAGGACTGTTTTTCCCCTGCAATATAACGTGTTATTAATAGCCACCATTTATTGGGTGTTAGGCATGGTGCCGTGCATTTTTATGTATCATTTTATTTACTGCTCACAAGGAACTGATCTGTAGGTACTGTTACTAACCCTATCATAAAGAGGAGAGAGCTATGCTTATACAGGCTAGAAAACAGATAAACGCTCAAAAATTTTCAAAAGTCACACAGAAGGTAAGAGATGATGCTAGGATATGAACTGAGATTTGTCTAGTTACAAATTCTATTTTGTAACCACTCCACTCTACTATTTCCTATTGTGTAATATAACAATGCAATTGTTTTCACATATCATGGATTAAGTTGCATTTTGAAGATGCACATTATTTATTTTAAAGGAATATTTATTATTATTTTTAGCCTTTCTACTTTGGACAGGGCTAAGAGTTGGGTGAGCTGAGTTCTTTGCATACATCATTGCTTAGACTATGTCGTTGGTTTGGCTTAATAAGAACCATACTAATATACTACTTAAGACAGGAAAACCACAGTGCCTAAGGGACACAGTCTCTTGTTTGAGAATTAAAGATAAGAATGGCTATGATGCTTGATGTTATTGGAATAAAAATTAAGTCTTGTACGGTGGTAGAGTTGTGTGTGTGTGTGTGTGTGTGTGTGTGTGTGTGTGTTTTAAACTTAAAGAAAACAATCCTCCAGACTAGGCTTGGGAGAGGTTCTCAAACTTCCACCGTTCACAAAACCTTTGGCGTCAAAGTAATTTTTTCATGGTACCTCTAAGACAATAGAAATACCTAAAAGCTCTGTTTATTAAATAGTTAGCACCGAACAATTTAATAAGTATTATAGTTTAATAATTAATAGGCCTTTGGAAAAAAATGGAAGACATAAATTAAAAGAAAATGATTTTTATTTCACTTTTAATAACTATATTTATTATTGGCATATGCACTGCTTTGGGCCATAGAATAGTATCTCAAAACTTTGAGTCAGAGTGGACACCACCACCCTCATTTCCTGTTTCTCATTGATTTTCACATGACTCTTGCTTTTTATCCCACAAACTGCAAAAACCCCAGCTTCAAAAAGATATGATCACATCAAAGGGGATGTAGTACAACCTAATGTTAAAATTGTGAACTGCCTCTAGCTAGTAGTTCCTGAGGTGTCTAATTGATCTTGAGCACCACTGTGCTTGCCTTAAAATTTAAAATTATCTTGTTGCAACCCTGTGAGTTCACTGAGGCACCCCCAAAGCACCTGGGCACACATTTGGGGAATTTTACCTCTGAAGGAATCAGGAAATTCTTTAAGAGTGAAACCCTTAGAGTCCAGGGTCCCTTTTGAGTTATTTATAAAAGTATCTTTAAAGGTTACTTAGAGGTGATGTCTCAAATGGTAAGTAATTCAAAGATAGCTTTTTATTTAATACATTTGAGCTTGTAATTCAGTGAACGTATTTTTAGGTTGTTTGCTAGCTGTTTGTTTAGATTGTAATTGGTTTAATTAAAAACATGAGATGCTGATCCTTCTATCGTGATTCTTGCCAACCTCTCTTCTGTGACATGGTTTCATTCCCTTCCTCCATCCAATATTGCACACTGCATTACTATATGATCTTGTTTCTTCTCTATCCAAGTGAGTTATTTCATTTAAACTGAGTAGTGTCAGACCCCAGTCAAAAATAATTCTATCTCCTGAGGTACTGGGATACTTATTTTCACACACACACGCACACATGCACACACACACACACGCACACACACAGCTTTAAATTTAAATACAAATTTAGAATTTAATGAGAATATTTTCAAAGTTTAATTTAAAAATAGATCACTATAACCCAGCCACCCTTGCTGTCTATAATGCTGTTACTTATGGACCCTAAGAAACCAATCGTTACTTTTTATGCCATCCTGTTCTCTTACACAATCTAGCTAAATTCAATACACTGCATCTGGCTTTACCTTCTTGTTAAGTAGAGACAAGACTTGCCTATAAGACGTGACAACCAGTAGTAAGATGAAATGAGAGCCACTGTTTATAGGGGAACTAAAGAAATTGTGGAGAGGCGCTTCTGAACTGGGGACAGATATTTTTCAGAGTGGATTTTAAGAATAAGCAGGAGTTTAGTAGGCATGGAAAGTGAATGAGTTGGATTAGAGATCTTGCTTTATTTGTTCCACTCCTCTCTCTGCTGGGGCTCCCTTTCACAAATAAGAAATCAATATTAATTGCTACTTTATTATGTAAAGAGTACTTGTATTACCAGTTCCATTTTATTTCGCAAGACCATTGTGAGCACCGACAAAGAGGCTCTCAGAGCGCATGTGCTAGGGAGAGATAGGGGACAGTTTTGGAGGAATTCAACAGTGGGCTCAAGGAGTCTACAGGGTAACCGGGGACATGGTCTGCAGAGGTTTGCGGCACGTAAAAAGCAGTATGAGGCAGGGCCTGACTGAATGGGCGAGCAAGGGCTACATTCAGTCAGCGCTGTGTGAGTATAGGGGAGGAAGGAATTGAGCCCGGGACCAAGTAGTCAGAAAACGCTACAAGAAGTAGGGTTTGGGACAACCTTGAAGAATAGGTAGGATTTAGTTAGGCAGAGAATCAGAGGTAGGGTGTGTTCCAGTGAGGATAGGAGTGCCGTGGAATGAGTGTGAATGAAAGCAAGAGGCAGAATTTAGCAGAGCCTAGCAAGGCATAGTTCGGGGCAGGACGCTGACCTCGGTCTGAGGATTAGCCTTTAACTTGTAGATCGAGGTGTGCAACCTTAAAAATCCCATAGGAGCCCAGAGGGTAAAATAAATGAACTCTTTTCTCTACCAGGCCAACATTTGTTTATCTTTCGAGGTCCTCTCTGAAAAATATCTGTTCTCACTCTGGACTACGCAAGCTACTGCTCCCTGTTTCCCTAGGAAATGGGCACAAAACTTCCCCTCAATCCTGGCTCCCATTTTGTTTTTCCACAAAACGTCACATCCAGCTAGAGGGATGTATGAAGAGTGAGGCCAAGTGTGTTAAAGAGTATTTTGATGCAAAGAAACAATCATGGGATCCTATGTAACCATCTATAAGAGACTTAGCATAAGAAAAATGGATCAATAGCAATGATTTATTTTAAAATAAAACTATATAAATTTCATTGAATTCTAAATATTTTCTTAGAATTATTTTATTAAAATGGATATAGATACATAAATTTAAATTTAGAGCAGTTTTTTGTAGTATCTAACAATGTCAAAAGAATAGTATCTCAGCCAGCTTTTTTTCTTTAACATTGAGTGTTTGGTACTGATCAGCGCACATGAACTTGATAACATTATTCATATAATGCAGACCCTGGATTTCTGAATATTCTGAGTTTTAAAGACATTCCCATATTTGTATTTATCTTCCAATTTATAACTGTTGGGAAATAGCTCAAATTGCTTTAAATCTTGTGTGGGTCACATAACATGTTAGCTGCCTAACCTCCAAATTTTGACAGCTGTTTTAGGCAGTAGTGGGTTTAAGTAGGCAAATGATAGGGTGAAAAGAGGACTTTGGGTGGTGAATCTGGCAGAGGTGTACAGAAATTAAAATACAAAGTAAATCTCCAGTCCTGACCCCCCGCCCTGGAACTTCAGACTCCTCTATCCAGCTGCCTATTCAACGTATCTATGTAACAGACATCTCAAACCTAACATGTCAGAGTCCCAGTCTACTTCCACAAAACCTGTGTCTCCGAAAGCCTACTCCATCTCAGCTAATGGCAACTCCATACTTTCAAAAATTCAGGTCAAAAGCTTGTGGGTCATGCTTGAATCATCTCATAATTTATAGCCCATCTATCTTCTCTATCTCCAAATATATCTGGAAAACAACCAATCTGGACCATCTTCACCACTACCACTTTGGTCCACATCATTATCTCTCGCCTGGATTATGGTTTCCCTACTTCCGACCTTGACTAAGTCATTCCTCAATGCAGCAGCCACAGTTATCCACTTGCTTCTGTCAGTTCATGTTTCTCATCTGCTCACAATCGTTCAGTGCTTTCTTCTTTCATCCAGAATAAAAGGCAGCATCAGTATAATAGCCTGAAACCGTCTACAGTCTGGATCCTGTGATCTGCCTGCCTCGTCACAGGCTACTCTTCCCCTTGTTCAGCCCTCTCCAGCCAACAGTCTCCTTGCTGTTCTCCACATGCTGGCCAGACACGTCTGTGACTCTGCATCTCTTTACTTGCCATTCCCTCTATCTAAAGCCCTCTTCTCCTAAACATCCATATGACTTGTTCCTTTACCTCTTTTTAGTCTTTACTCAAATGATACCTTCTTAGTGAGCCATCCATCCATCCTGCTTAACTTTACCTTCGCCTCCAGCATACCCGTTTCTCCTTTGCTGCTTTATTTTTCTCTGTAGTACTTTTTACTAGATAATGTAGTATTATATGTATCTTACTTTTTTGTTTACTGTTGATCTCTTTTTACTAGAATGTAAGCTTCATGAGGGCAACGATTTTTGTTTTTTCTTAGTTGCTGATTTTTTCTAGTTGCATGTTTCTAGTGTCTGGAAATTAATTGGAGTTCAAAAAGAAATGAAAGAAATGAGGTGAGATGAGACAAATTTCAAGTGATTTCACTGGGAGTGAAAAGAAAGTGATGATTGCTAGTGACATGACAGAGGATGACTCTTAAAGACTTGTTAAGCCAGCCAGTAATCATTGGGAGGGAGTAAAGAATTAGGGGTTATTTCTTCACTCAGCAAAGAGGTCTTACTGAACACTTACTGGGCACACAGGGCAGTGTTTGTCATGGGGCTGCAGAAACTTGGTCTGGCTAGGGAGAGAGGTTGGCAGTTTTGTAGGGGAAGATTACACAAGGTTAATTCTAGAATAGAAGCCTAGATGACTTGGAAAAATGGTGATCGATTGACACTTTTCTGTCGCTGGTTTGGTGGAGCAAAGAAGTAAGGAGAGAAGATGAAAATGTTTCAGAACCACTGCCAGAGGGTCAGATGGGCTCTTAAAAAATGGAGAAAACTTTTCTTACCAGGTTGTCGGCCTGACTCTGATCCTAGTCTGGTGGGTTTCCCTGAGCCTTCAAAACCAGCTTATGCCACTATAAGTTCAGTGGCCATTTGATCATCATAGCAATTGAATAGTTTTTTTTTTTTTCCTTCAGATCCTTGTTCAAAACTCATATTTACTTTTGGTTTTATTTTCCTGCTTTTCAGACCATTACTGTCTAGAAAGAAAGAGCATGCCTTGGTGGTACTTTTAGCTCTACTGATTGTGCCATGACCCCAAAAATCTATGTTTAGAATAGAGTAAACTGATTCCAAGAGATTATTTCTTAAGAGGATGAGAATGATTACAAAAGCATAACATTCCAGTCTGAAACTCGTTGCAACAGATATGCACATAACCTTGTTAGAATAATGTTAATTTTCTCCATCAGTGAACATCTATTGATTATTTGCTGAAAACAAGAGCAGAATATAAAGTGCATCAGTATGTGGCATTGGCTCATGAATACAAGACAACGCTGTATTTTAGAGGAAGGAGGAATCTTAATTTCAGTTTATTTCTACTGTAGTGTCATGAGCTATACCATATCCAAAAAGTGGAGAAATAGGCCGCGGATTTACAACCTTAAAATGTGACCAACCTGTTTTCCAGGTTTTTCCAATGCCAAGTTGGAGAGAGAAGTATGAAGACACAGCATGATAAGAGTGAATGGAATAGGATAAAGAAAATGCTATGGGGTCGTGAAAAAGGGAGCCATGGTTCCAGCTGGCAGGATGTGTGAGGTTTCAGGGCACAATGATAGGCTGCATAGGATTTGATTGAAGGTGAGAGGGGAGATGGGGAGGCAATTCAGGCTTTGGGAACAGAGCTGCAAAAAGGCAAGAAAAGCCAGGGAGTAATGCAGGATGTGTTTCAGGAAGGACAAGTAGTCCGGTGTGGCTTGCCTGTGGAACACTCTGAAGGAAGGGACAGGAGAGGAGTTTGGAAGGGTGGTTGGAGCCAAAGCCTCCAAATGTGTAGTCTTCATAGAAGTGTAATGTAAGAGTCATTGGAGGGCTGAAAGGGCAGAGCATCATGGTAATATTTATATATTATATTATATATAATATATTATATATATATAATATATATTATATTTATATATATATAATATTTATATTTTGAAAGTGGATTCTGATAGAAATAGAAATTTTAAGACTTCACCTAGGGAGGGCTTTAAAAAACAGTTTCCTGGGTCCCACACAAAACCAGTACAATAAGAATCTCTGAGGAGGATGCCCTGGGAATGGGTGGTCTGTAAATAGCTCAGATGAGTTCTTTTCCCCCCTAGCTCTATTGAGACATAATTGACATATAACTTTGTGTAAGTTTAAGGTGTACAACATGTTGACTTGCTATATGTCTATATTGTGAAACCATTACCACAGTGAGGTTAGTTAACATCTTTATCACGTCACCTAATTACCTTTTTGTATGTGTGTTTGGTAAGAACATATAAGACTTAGTCTTTCAGCAACTTTCTATTATGTAATACAGTATTGTTGACTATAGTCACCATGCTGTACATCAGATCCCCAGAATTTATTCATCTTACAGCTGGAAGTTTATACCCTTTGACCAACATCTCCCCATTTCTTCCATCCCCTAGCCTCTGGCAACCACTGCTCTACTCTCTGTTTTAATGAATTTTGACTGTTTATGGCATTTTTAGATTCCTCACATAACTGAGATTGTACAGTATTTTTCTTCCTCTGACTTATTTCCTCAACAAAATGCTCTCATAACATTTGCCCGTGTTGTTGCAAAAGGCAGGATTTCCTTCTTTTTTTATGACTGAATAACATTCTGTTGTACATGTATATAGTTGGTCCTCCGTACCTGCAGATTCCACATCTGCAGATACAGAGGGTGGGTGTACTAGGTCATTTTATCAGGGACTTGAGCACCCTAGGAATTTTGTATCTTTAGTGGGTCCTGGAACCAATCCCCCGTGGATACTGAGAGACGACCACAGCACATTTTCTTTACGCATTCATCTGTCGATGGACATTTACGTTGTTTCTATGTCTTGGCTATTGTCACTAATGCTGCAAAGAACATAGGTGTGCAGATATCTCTTCAAGGCAGTGATTTCACTTCCTTTATATATACCCAGCAGGTGATTTCTTATGCTGCCTGAATGGCAACTGTCTAAAAAAGCCTGTGTTATATTTACATTTATTTTGAGGGAAAGAGGGAGTGACAAAAATTAAGATGCTGAGAGTCCCAATTAGGAGCTTTCAGCGGTCCAAATGAGGAGCAATGAGGGCCTGAAGTGGATCAGTGGCAGTGCTGCTGGAGAGGAGGGGGCAAAGTCAAGAGCCCCTTTTGAAATGGAAGTGTCGATAGGATGTTGGAGACCCTTTGGATATGGGGATGAGGAATGAGTTGGAAGATGACTTGTAGGTACCACTCTGGGTGTGGATGGTGATGCTGTGAACCAGTGTGGAGAGCACAGGAGGAATGGGAGGTAGAGAGCTGGATGCCTGCGTACTGGGGAGGTTGATCAAAAGGGGTTGTCAGAGGTAATAATGAATTTAGTTTACGTATCCATTCCAGTTCCTTATTTTTACCAATGAGGAAACGGAGGCTCAGAATGGTGAAGTGGCTGATCTGAGGTCACAGAGTTAGCTGGTTAATAGAAAACCCTCTTGTTGTTTTTATGTTGTCTAGAAGGTACACTGCTTGGTTATACCCGCTGAGAGCATCTGGATAGTACTAATTATCAAGTGAAAAATATTATATACACGCTATGGCTATGTTGCTGGTGTATGTTTTTAGCTGAGTCCATGACACCAAATGGGCCACTTCATGCAGTTGGAACAGAAGACCAGATGTTGATTTAATGGTGGTATCATAGGGGTAGAAGGCATGAAAACAGAAAGGGGCTGTAGGGATCGGCCAGAATAACTTCATTTTACAGATGAGAAAACTGAGTCTCAGGGAGAGAACTATAGTTGTCTAAGACTGTACTGGTAACGAGGGATTAAAATGAAGATGCCCTGTCTTCTGACCCATCAATTTAGTGCCTCCTGTGGGAGGTTATGCAAATTATTACCACAAGCTTTGTACTAACGTTTGTGAGGCAGTTGATTGCTCTGTCGTTTAATATCCCTTGAGGCTGAGAACTGAATCACGAGCCGTATCTGCATGGCTATGGAGTGTGTGCTTAGAGACTACAAGAAATGGGGACTTACATGGTGACCTGGATCATTTTTGGTCCATGCATCCAGTATAACACTTCTTAGTTTAGAAGTTCCTCAAGGACAAAAATTCTGTAACTGCAGCACAAAGCACAGAACCTGGATCGTATTATTCAGTAAATGTGTGTCGAATCAGTGATTTAACTCCAATGGCGTTTTTTTGAACTACAGTCTTTTTCTTTCTTAACGTAAATCACCTATGATAGTTTCATCAGGTCTGTACTTTGTCCATATGTAGGCACTCATGAAGAGTCACATGGTTGTCGTTCTTTTCTTAAGAAACAGCAGACAGGGCTATCAGCTGACAAAGGCAGGATAAAATGAGTGCTGGAAAGGCCCTGGGCTGAATGTGACCTCTTGCTGGAATGCCAAAAATACAAACTTTCCAAGTCTCCTGGCCCAGTGACCTCAATATGCAAAGGTCTTTTCTTTCTAGAAACAAACTTTTTTCTTCCTGTTTCTGATCTGACACACATACCCTCACAAACTCACACACACGCACACAATCCCTATGAAGGTATAAGCCTATAGTGTGCTTTTTTGCATAGTCTTAAAAAGGACCTTTTGCCGTATATTTGAAATATAAAATCTTTCTTCTTGAGGGCTGCCTTACTCTACTATGAAAGCCCCTGGACAAGCAGATTATTGAATAACCCATGACTTTGCCCTTCATCTGATTAGTTCCCTGAAAGGGATCGTAAGACATCCTTAAAAAGCCTAGAGGCCTTCAGAGTTCTGAATGATAACAGAGGGCCTTTTTCCCCTGTCCTCCTGAAATGTCATGGCCACCCTGATCGGTATCAAAGGAAATCACTGTATGCATAAGGAACTAAAAAAAAGGAAAACAATGAAATTAAGAACTCATTGGAAAAAATGAAAGTTCATCTGTGGGTTTTGTGTCATATGAGGAGTATTATACCACTTTCTTTCATTGACTAGATGACTGTGGGAAATTTTTTTAAATGCTAGTATAACCCATGTAAGAAATATTTTCGGATGGACATGAGCTGGCCCTGACAAAGTGTTCTTCTTTCCAGTGATACATGCTTGAGCACACAGGCTCATGCACTAGGATAGGAAGCCTTGACCTTCATGCATTTTCATTAAGTGCTTACGGATCCGTTTCTCTTACAATCCACAATGCTAACGCCAGTGTGAACATGACCTACAAAAGAATTTGATAACTTGAATTAAAACTCACCGTCACGAACCCGTGAACACAAACTTAAGTATAAAGTGTTCTTAAAGGTTTGTTGACCTATATGTTCTTAGATACATGCCAGTTTCAGCATTTTATTTTTTAAGATAAGTTGACTTATTCAATACATACTTAACTTTGTTTTAATTTCTGAAACTTCATAAGACTCTGAACACAAAGAAATTCCCAAATCAGAATTAAAAAACCTTGGTCGTGCACTTCGGGAGTTTTGGGTTCAGAAAATATAAACCCAGTCTTCAACAGCTCCTGTCTTCAGCAACTCTTAGTGGATAGACTTATAAGCAATAGGATTTTGTTCATTTTGGTTGACCAGCTCAAATTCCTGTAATTTTCTTTCATAAACTCTGGTCTAGAACTCTGATTTCACTACCTTTGTCATATTGTCTTTCATAATTTTTAACATGCTGAAGAAAGGGAGGGAAAACTCAAGTACCAACGAGTTGTAAGGGACTGTGCTGGATGTTTCACATGGGTTAATTTAGTTCATCCACATAACAACCCTGTGAGGTGCATATTATTACTGCCATTTTGCAGAGGAGGAAAGCTAAACTTAGTGTGTTTAAGAAATTTGTCAATATTCATTTAGAAAATTAAGAATCAGAGCGAAACTGATTCTAGCTTTGGTCTAAGACTAATCCATTTATTTATTTCTTTGTTTGTTTATTTCTATGTCAGAGTGCTTTCCTTATCCCATAGACTGTAGACTAGTTAAGGGTATAGGCCCTCAAGTTCACTGTTGTAATCCTAGCATGTAGCTCAGAGACTGGCATTGATGTGTAAATATCTGTTATCTGTTCAGTTGAGTTGAATGGGACACTCCTGCTATATAAACTTGGGGGAGAGATAGTATTATAAGACTATGGCTCTGTGGTTAAGAGTATGCAATGTTGGTAAATGACTATGGGCTCTGGATTCAAAAAGCTCAGATTTGAATTGTAACTTCTTAAGCTTACCATCTGTATAAATTGAACAAGTTACTTAGCCATATTGGTCTCAATTTTGTCACTTTAAAATGGACCTAATAATTGTACCTTAGTGATTATTTATGGGAATCACATCACTGATGGTTAGTGAACATACAATAAGTGCTAGCTATTACTGTTATCCTTGATTAACGTTGACTGTGGATGCCTTTGTAACATACCAATCTATCGTCCCACTAAAATGTAAGCTCCATCATGGTAGGGATTTTCATGTTTTAATCATTGTATCCCAAGTATTTAGAACAATGTTGTCCAATAGAACATTCTATGATAATGGAAATGTTCTCTCTTGGGGTGTCTAATACTGTAGCCACTAACCACATGTGGTTATTGAACACTTGAAATGCAGCTAGCTAGTGTGACTGAGGAACTGAATTTTAAATTTTATTTAGTTTTAATTAATTTAAACTGAAGTAGCCACATGTGGCTAGTGGGATGCTGTATTAGCAGAGTTCTGGACTGTTACATGGTACACAGACATTTCAATAAATACTTATTAAATGAATGAATCCCCTTAGGACTCAAAGATCAACAACAGAGCTGCCTGACTTCATATTTAGTGCATTCTTTAGAGATAAGCAATGAAGCACTTTCTTGAGTGGTCTGCTCATATGAGGTCTTATTAGGTTCCCATGTATGATTCAGTTTACAAATGTAACGTGTTTTTGATTTCTGTTTCTTTTTGGTGATAGGTCAAGAAAGATTTGGAAACATGACGAGGGTCTATTACCGAGAAGCTATGGGTGCATTTATTGTCTTCGATGTCACCAGGCCAGCTACATTTGAAGCAGTGACAAAGTGGAAAAATGATTTGGACTCAAAGTTAAGCCTCCCTAATGGCAAACCAGTGTCAGTGGTTTTGTTGGCCAACAAATGTGACCAGGGGAAAGATGTGCTCATGAACAATGGCCTCAAGATGGACCAGTTCTGCAAGGAGCATGGTTTCGTAGGATGGTTTGAAACATCAGCAAAGGTAATGTGACCTTAAAGGATAAGCTTATTGTAGGCAAGATTCACAAAGAAAATGGCATATAATCGTCGTCCTTATCATCATGTTAATAGTGTGTGTTCGTTTAGCGATTTATAGTTCCCAAACTGCTTTAAGCTCTTTCTCATTTCAAGGGGATGAGTGGAACTATGATCCACCATTTAAGATGACTGTGGCTAAGGCGGCAAAGCAACTTGTGTGTGATCACACTGATAATGTTTAATAACCGTGTTCCTTTATTGAGGGCTTATTTTGCGTCAGGCATGCTTTTTGTGCATTTTCTCATTTAGTCCTCACAGCAACCCTGTTAGGTGAGTGTGGTTCTAGAGTCAATGAAAGAAAAGGGCCTCACATTCAGTGTCACTGCTTCATTCAAGTACGAATTAGTTTACCCCAGCAGCACTTACGTTCTTCTGTCTGCTGGGGATTGTGCTTGGCCCTAGAAATGAAAAGATGGCAAGAACACAGAACTAGCACGCTGGCAATACTGGAAGAGTGGGGTGAGAGAGTACATGGCAAATACCAATGTGAAGAGCATAGTGTGGCTTGGTACTATTCGCTCTCCCGGGTGGTAGAGGAGTAGCAGGAAGTGGGGCAGCCTCAGGGCTGGAAGATGCAGAATCCAGTGTGGCATGGTGAGGGGTCTTACACTTCCCATTAGGCCCCACGCTGTTATCTGACGTGTCGGGGGCACAATTTTTGCTCTACTCCCTTTTGTCTCTGTTTATATTTTTGTATCTCAGTGTCAGAGAGAAAAATAGTATCATCATACATTTGGAAAAGTTTTTTTAAAAGCACGAATTAAAAGTAAATGGTTTACTACATTTTTCTGAGATTTTCTGTGCACATATAAATATATATGCACATTTTACATTATTAAGATTGCATTCTGCATAGCTTTATATCACGATTTTTCCATTTTTATTTATTTGTGGAACACACATATTGAATACTTGTGGAGCACAGGCACTGCGCTCGTTGTCTGGGATTCAGCTGTGAATAAGATAGGCACTGTCTCTGCACTTATGGAAATTCACACTTAGGCCTTGTTGTGAACGTCTGTGTACATCACCAGAGAATGGTTGGAAAATATAGCTTGCATGGACATCATTCAGATAGGCTGGGGAGGAGCCTCTGACTGGTTTTACAGAGGGTAGAATGGGCAGATTTGCCCTGGGGACTCTGGAAAGGTAGATTGGAGGCAATTAAACCTGGAGACAGAGCCACATGGTAGTTATTGTATTCTTACGGGAAAATGACAAAGCCTTGAATTAAGGTAATGGCTTTAGAGATTACAAAGAAAAACCTGATATGAGAATATCACTAAAGTGTAAACACCAGCAGGAGTAAGCAGCCACTTGGGGTGGGAGGTGATGGAGAAGGAGGAAAAGGTGGTGGTCCCTCTTTATTTTGTCATAGTTGGGATGTTCCTTTGTTTCAGCTGTTTCATGGAGAGTCTCAGTGCCTGCCTTCTCTCAGTGCTGTCTCTAAATTGGCCTTATGTTTAGAAATTTTTACTTCTCCGTGCCTTGTTTTCCTTCTTGAGGCCCCAGTGTGCTTGTATGTTTTTCCCCTTCTTTCCTTTTAAAATCCTTTGTTTCCCCTGTTTTTTTAGGATTTTTTTCCCCTTTGATTCAGGACACAGTATCTGTCATTTTCTACTTCTTGGCTCTCGTTGAACCTTTTTGGTTTGTTTGTTTGAAGAATTTATTGTTGTAAAGAGAGATTGGTCAAGCAACATTCGCAGATATGATTAACTTATAGAAATTTAAGAAATATTACATTTTTAATAGACTGATTCTTAGATGTTAGTCCGGCTTTTTAAAATATTCCAAAATGTGGGTGAATTCATCCATTCACCTATTCCTTAGCCCCATACTTTGAAGCCTCCAGGCACAGGGGTAAAAGAGTAGAATTTTGGAGAACTCCTTTTCTTAATTGGTTATCTTACATCTGGAGGGCAGTCGGTATTGAATGACTCTTTTTTTTTTTTTTAATTTTTCTTGGAGTTTAGTTGATTTACAATGTTGTATTAGTTTCTGCTGTACCGCAAAGTGAATCAGTTATACATATATCCACTCTTTGTTAGGTTCTATTCCTATATAGGTCATTACTGAGTACTGAATAGAATTCTCTGTGCTATATAGTAGGTTCTTATTAGTTATCTATTTTATATATAGTATATAAATAGTATATATAGTGTGTATATGTCAATCCCAATCTCCCAATTTATCCCCTCCCTTCCCCCTTGGTAACCATAAGTTTGTTTTCTACATCTGTGATTCTATTTCTGCTTTGTAAACAGGTTCATTTGTACCATTTTTTTTTAGATTCCGCCTATAACCAATATTGTATGACATTTGTCTTTCTCTGTCTGACTTACTTCACTCGGTATGACAATCTCTAGGTCCATCCATTGAATGACTCATATTTATATGAGGAGGGGAGTCTTCCATCATTCATTCGTTCATTCATTCAACAAATGTAATGGAACACCTGTTATGTACCAGGCACTGGGAATAGAGAAACTTACAAAACAGACAGAATCCTGACTTCATGTATAACAGTAACAACAAAACATAAGTAAAATCTTGGGGCGGGGGGTGGGAAGGGGTTGGCGGATGGATAACCAGTAAATGCTAACAGGAAAATAAAAGGAAGGAAGACACCTATAAATTTGTGGGGAGGGTTGAAATTGCTTGTGGGGCAAAGGACGTTCTGGACATTTTCTTTCACCTCACTCTGACATTCCTTGCACAACAATTACAGTGTCAAACTCTGCTTAAGGGCATGATGGTCATTAACTTAAGGCCTGGCTGACCCGCCATGTACTTAAATACTGGATTTCTAATCCTCTAAATCCCTGCAAGTGTAAACTTTGAAGAGAAGCTTTGTATGGAGAGAGGGTGGAGGGAATTTCACAAGGCACTGAACTGCTAATATGACCAAGAGGGTACAAGGCCTCATTGTGAAAGGTAGAACCCACATTTCTCTTTCCTCCAAACATACTGCTGTTGAAATTGTCCTTCTGAATGTCTTAATAATGAAAATGGCTTCCCAGTGCCAAGTTAGTATTCAAAGTTGACACCTAGACACGCAGGAACAATACGGCAGCGTTGACAAGCTGGAGTGTAAAATGGTTCAAAAAGTCTTTTTTGAAAAAAGATCTCTGATAAAGCTCTACTTACTTTCCAAGGATAGTATTTCAGCATGTACAAAACAGAGGCCCAGATCAAACCGTCTGCCTGAAGCTAAGATGGCAGCATTCGGAGACAGCTACCAATTCATTTGTTGGTTACCTTTGGGATCAGGGAACATTTCCCATAAGATCTTTCTCTTAGAAAGTGAATCTCCTAACAACGAAAGTCCTCTTGAGTGACATCATAGTCAGTCTGGTGATAAACATCTGATTTCCTTTTTTTTACGTTTCCAAAACTTCTAATGAGCCAAAGTCCACAACGTCTGGCTTTGTCCTCATGGCCACATCCTGGAGAAACCCTGTGGGTATATCAGCTTGGCCATACCTGAAGCTGAAACTAGCAGGATGTTGAAGGAGTTTGTCACTGAGACCAGCCTCCTTCTTGCTGCTGACCCCACTGCCAAGGGAAATTCACCCTCTTGCTCTTCAATCTTCTAAAGAAACTTTCCACAAGAATTTTCCTGCCTGTGCTGTTGCTGGAATAATCGTGGTAGCCTCTAGCTGTGAATTAAGGAGAAAAAATAAAAAATAAATGTATGCTAGCATCTCTGATTTTTCACATCATCTCTTCAAATATTAAAAACCAAAGGAAAGAAAAGAAAAAGAGTCTCTCTTAAGTCAGGTTTTCTTTAGTTTTCAACCTTTGCATTCTTTCCTTTTCTTAGCCGTGTTTAGTTGAATACTGCCTGGGGATTCACTAGGGCCAGGAAATATATAACTGGGGTGATCGTATGTCCCATTTTATGGAACATTCCTTGTTTATGCCTGTGGTCCTAGCATACTTATTAATAACCCCCCCATTTCTGGTCTGTAAGTTAATTTACATGGTCAGCCTATAGATCAGGAGCTCTGATACGTCTATCTCACTGTCCACATCATATTTAACTCTAATAATGGCTCTTTTATGCATTCCTGTGCCCAAGCTCAGTCTTTATAATATGTTTTGGCAGATTTGTCTATTTAGAATGAGAGCCCTGGTCTTCCCTTGTTGGTGCATTCCCAAGATTGAGAATCCTGTCTTTCGGGTCCATCTTAATGGCTGATGGGGCCCCGAGACATTCTGACCCATTTACCTGGTGCTCTCTTGGTGCCCATTGCCTGAATCTCCACCAGCTGCTTCCTTTGGATTCACTCTGTGGCCACATCCAACTACCTTTGTGAGATTAAGTGACAGAATGTATGTGGGGTCCCTGATGTGTTACGTCTGATCCCACCACACACACATACCACATTATCTCTGTCACCTGTCCCCACAGCCCATCTGCCGGTCCGGGTGTCCCCATCTGTACCTGGCTCTGGTGCACACAATACATGCACTCAGAGGAAGAAGGGTCTGTTTCTGTATCTCAGCCGTTCCCAGGCTGCTCCATCCCGTTCTTATGCTGTAGGGTTCCCATGTGGTTGTGTTCAGAAACAGGACACCAGGAAAATGCCAGTGTAGATGGGAAGTAATGGGGCAAGTAGGATCTACCCAAGCGGTGATGAGAACAGCAATCACAGAGAGAACTGCAGTGCCCTCTAGCCATGCAGCCTCCACCTCATGCCCTACTCCAGGCAGATTTCCTTGTCTGTTTCTACCTTGTTTATAGTGACTTTTAGGCCCACCCTCTATCTCAGAATGTTCTAAGATCAATGGGTGCCCTAGAAGACACTTTCTAACATTAAACTCTATTGAAGTTTAGTCTCTTCCCTGGAGCTAAAAAGAAAGATGTTGATGTGTGTCCTGCTAAGGGAAGGAATATACCCACTAGTGTTCTCTGTAAGAAGTTATAGTTTTTAGACAGAGGAGTAGGTGTTTCACAGTGTAGTGGACATTTGTCATGTGTTTTGGGTTTCCAGTAACTGTTAAACACATTTGCTACCTTTGGGGAACTTCTAGTCATGGGAGGCTCCCCTCCCCAGGAAGAGTCCATAAAACTTTCTTCCTCTGCTTTATTTGCAGCTAGGGCACAGGCATATGACCTAGATTCCACAGATCATACTGATTCAGAAGTGAGCAACTAGAGGAAGAGGGTGCCATGCAGAACCCATTTTTTTTCTGGGGAGGACGGTGGCAGAAAAGACCTCCATCCTTGGGAGATAGTGGAGTTTGCTGAGTCCTATGCTTGACACAGAAACAGGATCACTGCTGGCCCCAGGAACAGTTGCATTCAAGTTGAATTCCTTGGAGCTTTGCAGATTACAGGACCTAGTGCTCAGTGGTAGCTGGCAGCAGTGTCCTCATCACACCTGTTCTATGTAGGATCTGAGTTTCTGGAAGCTTAGGCTCGATCTGGTTTCTCTAGACTACTGTTTCTGTAGCCTACTGAGTAATTTTGCAAGCTACCCAACATCCCTTGAATAAATGATTTCATGTTTAGCCAGCATCGGCTTCTGAATCTTGTGACTGAGAATCTGGATTAATATACATGGTCAAATACATTTAAGAAATCCAGCTTCAGGCTTCCCTGGTGGCGCAGTGGTTGAGAGTCCGCCTGCCGATGCAGGGGACATGGGTTCGTGCCCCGGTCCGGGAAGATCCCACATGCCGCGGAGCGGCTGTGCCCGTGAGCCATGGCCGCTGAGCCTGCGCGTCCGGAGCCTGTGCTCCGCAAAGGGAGAGGCCGCAGCAGTGAGAGGCCCATGTACCGCAAAAACAAACAAACAAACAAAAGAAATCCAGCTTCACTGTCCCCCTTGCTGTAGGACTTCTCAGGCCTTTGATATCCTATGTACATTCTGAATCTCCAGTAATAAAAATGGATATGTTTCTTGCTGTTTGCTGTACGTTAACTTTGTGTACAGATTTTTACGTGTATGAACTCATTCAGTCCTTAGCATTATCCTATAGAATAGGTTATTATTATTGTTACCATTTAAAAACAAGTTGAGACTTAGGGGATTTCCCTAAAGCCATAGAGTTACTACCTTATTTCTTTGATTCTAACTTATGCTTTTTGTTCCTTCCTACGTTAACATTTCAGAATCAAGGTAGGTCCTCTAGTCAGTGTGTATCTCTAAAATGATGGTGTGTCATACATATAATAGTTTTTTTCACCATCTCCTCCAAAAGGGGACTAAACCATGCAGCAGTTTGTAAATGTTTTTGGCCACATAGAACACTTAACAAACTAATAGAACACGCTTAGGAAATACTGGCCTAGAATTATCTTTTAAAGGGCAAGTTTTCTGTCTTCCATTGTTTAGTGAGCTTTTCCCATTATTATTATTAGTTTTAAATAGCTAAGAAAGCTAAAATATGCAGCAGTTAAGTAGCTAGTTTTCTATAAGCTGCTTGAAAGGTAGGATCACACATCATTTCTTCTTATAAGCTTTTAGAAGATATATATAATGCATTTATACAAACTGGGAATGCATAGATAATTGCACTTGAGTATGGGTAGACAGTTATTCTAAGTCCTTTTTAAATCATTTTTAAAAAATTTTTAAGTTGGGTAGTAGGCCATTTCTGGTTATTCCCAATTTTTAAATGTCAATCCATGAAAAAATTCTTAATAGTCACTGGTGCATTCATTGATTCAACACAACTTGTATTGAATGACTATTCAGGTCTGTGCTGTGAACAATGTGTATTAAGCCTTTTCTGGATTCAGAGCATACTGTTAGGTGCCTGTTCCTCTTAAAATGCCAGAATTCCCTAAGGGAAGTAGATAGGCCACGTTTTAGGCATCCATCTCCAAAGACTTTAGATGGGGTTGTAGGATGTGCCTCCCCTGACTTAACTGGGACACAGCACATTTAACCTTATTTTTTTAGCCGATCTGTTTAGAGCTAGTTGTACTTAGGAACATAAAAGGAAGGGCCCAATCTGAAATTGCAAAACCAGAGCAAAGTTAGAAGGTATCGTTAAAGGAAATGATGGCAATGGTTAATAGTCATGATCGTTTCATATAATGACCACTAGTGTTAGTACAATTGTTTGAATCATCGTTTTTGACAGATTCTTAATGCCCTGCATGAAAAATGGAATCATTTCTTGAAATTGAGAGTAGCTTAAGTTCAAGAGTCTCAAATTCAAGCAACTCACCTGCTTAGGAATCAGTATAAATTAAGAATAACCTTTTAATTTTTATCTTTAGCTAATTGGTTCTCCAGAGGTTTTCTAGGGCTATGCTAATAATTTGCTAAATAATATGAGATCCAATTATGACTAAGACATTGTAGGAAAATAGAAAGAGACCCTCAGAGGCTATAACCACAGCTTGGTGTGCAGGAGGCAGGAGTTGCATTTGTCATCCTCGCCTGCGTGGTTCACATTTTCATTACCTACAGCGCAGGTCCTTCCTGTTTCGTGCTTAGACAATTTTAAATAGTCTCCAGACCTCGCTCGTGGTAGTCTGTACAGCATGGTGCTAAAAACTCAACCTACCCAAGGAATCACTTTGATTTCATTACAGTCTAGTTCAAGAATCTTCTGTAAGCTCTACTTCTTGATTGAGATTTAGACACATAAGAATGTAAATTGATACAGTCACTATAGAGAACAGTATGGAGGTTCCTTAAAAAACTAAAAATAGAACTACCATATGACCCAGCAATCCCACTACTGGGCATATACCCAGAGAAAACCATAATTCAAAAGGAGACATGCACCACAATGTTCATTGCAGCTCTATTTACAGTAGCCAGGACATGGAAGCTACCTAAGTGTCCATCAACAGATGAATGGATAAAGAAAATGTGGCACATATATACAATGGAATATTACTCAGCCATAGAAAGAAACGAAATTGAACTATTTGTAGTGAGGTAGATGGACCTAGAATCTGTCATACAGAATGAAGCAAGTCAGAAAGAGGAAAAACAAATACCATATGGTGACACATATGGAATCTAAAAAAAAAATGGTACTGATGAACCTAGGGGTAGGACAGGAATAAAGACGCAGATGTAGAGAATGGACTTGAGGACACAGGGAGGAGGAAGGGTAAGCTGGGACAAAGTGAGAGAGTAGCGTTGACATATATACGCTACGAATTGTAAAATAGATACCTAGTGGGAAGCAGCCGCATAGCACGGGGAGATCGGCTTGGTGCTTTGTGACCACCTAGAGGGGTGGGATAGGGAGGGTGGGAGGGAGATGCAAGAGGGAGGAGATATGGGGACATATGTATATGTATAACTGATTCACTTTGTTATACAGCAGACACTAACACACCATTGTAAAGCAATTATACTCCAATAGAGATGTTTAAAAAAACAAAACAAAACAAATTTAGGCACCTGAAAACAGGAGTTAGCAAGCTATTACCTGTGGACCAAATGTGGCCTGCCCTTATTTCATAAAGTGTTATCAGAACACAGCCATGCTCATTGGTGCACATGTTATCTATGGGTGCTTTTCCATTACATCTACAGAGTTGAGTAGTTGCAGTAGAGGCCCAATGGCTTTCAAAGCCTGGACTCTTTACCATCTGATCTGGCCATCTACTCATTAAAGTTTGCCACTGATGCCTTACAATAGCATTAGCTTCTCTTTTGTGCTTGTGGCTTTACATGCAATAGCTCATCCTTGAAACAGTCTTGTAAGTACTTTTATTAGTCCTGTTTTACAGATGAGGGGATTAAAGTTTAAACTGGAGAACATAAATGACTAACTAAAGATCTCATAGTTGGTAGGTGGTAAAGTTGGGATTTCAAGGCAGATGTGCTCAGAGTACACCCAATCACCACACTGCACTATCGTATAGCCTTTTCCAATCTGGCCTAATTATACAATAACTATTTATGATAAACGGTTGACCAGGGATTGAGATAGACAGATAAGATAGATAAGGTAAAATGTAGCCCGGTCTCAAAGTTTAAAGTCTAATGACACATATAGAGACATGTAAATAGGTCTTCCAGGAAATGTAACAAAGTAGAGCAATTCACCTGGAAGTATTGAAGGGACTGAATAATGAAGGGGCCTTTTCTCGCATGTACATTGCCAGCCACTTGCCTTTCCCTCATCTCTGTGCTTTTGTCCTGATATTCCCTTTGTATGGACTGTACAAGGCAGAGGCAGTTGCCATTCTTTGTTCATATTGTTTTGTCCAAACACATCCAGCTCTGGGTGTGAGACAGGAAAGGGAGAAACACCCCTGGATTTAGCAGTAGGGAGTCTTTAGTAATTAATCATCGGTGGGCTCAAAGATGAGACACCTTACTTTCCGAATATCTTCTACCTCACAGAGATTCACGAGAACAAGCCTACAAGGAACCTTTGTTTAGAGACAGGATCAAGACAGAGCTCATCCCTCCTCCAGAAAAGACCGGGTCCAATAAGGCACAGACATATTTTTGTTAAATGATTGTTTTTAGTATTATTTAATTGTGCTTCTTAACAGGGGTGATCTTGTCAATGTCTAGAACTATTTTTGGTTGTCATAACTGATCAGGGAGAGGAGGGTGCTACTCATATCACGTGGGTAGAAGCCAGGGATGGTGCTAAACATCCTGTGTGCACAGCACACAGCCTCCCAACTCCCACCCCTCCAAAGAATGATTTGGCCCAAGATGTCAATAGTACTGAGGCTGCGAAACCCCAGATGTCATGCTTTATGTTAGAATTTTCTAAATCGTCTAAGGAAAAGGCACTACCTGAATAAAAGTTCCTGTTAGTTAGTTGGCAGTTTTAAGAAAAATCAAGTAGGGTGGTCTTTTGAGTTTTGTATGTTTACCAAGTATGCAATTGTATGAAAAAAGTTAGGAGTTAATTCTTGCCAAATGATGACTGTTGTTAGATTGTGGGATTCTGGGTGATTTTATTTTCATGTTTCTGGTTTCCATTTTTTTAAAATTTGATTATATTGCTTTTACAATGACAGAGATAAAATTATAAATAAAGATATAAACAAATAATAAAAAGGAAACTGTTGAGTCTTTGGGTTCAGGCTTCTCTAGTCTATTAAGGATTCTCTGCCCGAGGGTTTGATGCTAAGGGACATGGTTTGATACAAGGCAGAGTTTTGCCTTCTCTGTTCCCCACCCACCTAATACCTTAATCTCTGAATTTTAGCATTTCCAGTACTCATCTCCATGCCTTTTCACATGCAGTTCCTTCTGTCTAGATCCTTCTATGGTCTTCGCCTTAGGAAATTCCAGATTTTCCACATCTTTGTTCTCTTCCTACTCACACCATATAGCCCCTACAGATTTCCTTAAGGGACTTCCTCTCTCCCACCTACATGTCTGGGACACCAGTTAGATAGCTAACTGTTGGGCCGCCTTACATGATGTGGCTCAACCCTCTCTTCTAATGGATGGGCATTGCTTAGAGAGATGAGGCAGGGTGTGAGTCACTCTGAGTGATTGTGTCTTTCTGGTCCCAGAAAAACAACGCTGTCCTCAGCTGGACCCAGGCTCTAGGATCACCATGGATTTCTGAACCTGAGAAAGGGCCCTGAGAAGCACGGACGGGCACTTTGGCAGAGTATGGCGAGTGTGGGCTTGGATGCCATGTAGATAGGGGTCAGGCTCTTGCCTCAGACCCAAAGCTATGTGGCTTTGGGCCAAACCCTTAATCATGCTGAACTTCCATTTCTCATGTGAAAAGTGGAGATAATACTTTATGGGGTAGTTATAAGAATCAGTGCTAATAAGCGTGAAATGCCTGGAAGATTAGTATGCAGTAAATGACTGGTCTTTCTAAAGAAAATATACATGCATGCAAAAATTGCTCTCAGTTTCAGGGGCTTCCCAGACAATCCTGCCCACTGAAGCATGGACCCTGTTCTAAAGCCAGCCCATGTGCCTTCAATTGCTCAATTCCTCTCTAATGGTATCTTTAGAAAAATGTGTTCGAATTAGGGGATTCCTGGAGAAAAAGTTCTATTCAGCTAGAGCAGGAATTCTTTGTTGGGGTAGAGTGTCAGAACCAGGATGAAGGGACCAGGGAGCCTTTTCTCCTCAGATTTTTGCAAAATGCCTCTGTCGATGGTACATTGCTGTCCACCGATCCCCTTTGAGGATCACTGTGTGTGATGAGAGATGTTGCCCCTGGGAGTGTGTTGCTCTTCTGCATGGTCTGGAAACAGGAACCAAAAGCAGAAAAAATGATGGGCTTAGTTAGAGGAAATTGGAGACTGAAGGGAGGGCGGTATAAGCTCTATTCTGAAGGACAGAAGAAGAGTTCAGAAGGACTTGATGAGTTTCCTGGTGCGTCTAAGAAAGGGAGCCAAAATTAGAGGTAGGGAGAGTCTGAAATCTTTGTAAGATTTCCATGTTTGCACTTTTTTTTTTCTTTTATTTTCTTTTTGGCTGTGTTGGGTCTTCATTTCTGTGCGAGGGCTTTCTCTAGTTGTAGCGAGCAGGGGCCGCTCTTCATCACGGTGCGCGGGCCTCTCACTATCGCGGCCTCTCTTGTTGTGGAGCACAGGCTCCAGACGCGCAGGCTCAGTAGTTGTGGCTCACGGGCCTAGTTGCTCCGCGGCATGTGGGATCTTCCCAGACCAGGGCTCGAACCCGTGTCCCCTGCATTGGCAGGCAGAGTCTCAACCACTGCGCCACCAGGGAAGCCCCCATGTTTGCACTTTTAAAAAATCCTGTTCTAGCTCCCCATCATAATTATTTCTGTAAAAACCTTTTAAGGAAAAAAGGCCTATCTTTCAGAATTTCAAAGACGGGAGGATGCTTCTGAGGTTCTATCCTATCTTGAACTTAACCTGCAGCAGAGGTGAGCTGTATGGAAAAGTGTAGGTGAAGGAGGATGGAAAAAGCAAGTAGAATCCTGGTGCGTTTGGGAATGAAAATATTGCCTGGGTGCAGTGGAGTTCAGATCATGATGGAATATGGTCTCTGGTCTTCACTAGTAGACCACAGTTCCCATTCCCAGTCTCAGGGAATGATTAAATACAATCAGACTCTTCTTCTGGAGTCAGATTTCTTCCTGGATCTCTACCTGCAGCCGTGTCTTCCTTCCCAAACTTCAGACTTCCATGTCCCTCTGGATCTCTCCCTGGATCTCACCTAGATAACTTCAAATCCAATATGTTGGAAACTGAATTTATTAGCTCTTCTGCAAATCAGATCATCTGGTTAGGAGAACTTACATCCACCCAGACATCCAAGCCATATACCCATAGAAACAGGTTACTCATCCTTCAGAAACCCCAAGTTCCTGAGCACAGAAACCCCCATAGTGAGGCTCTTCTCTGCCTCTCCAGGTCTATCCCTGGCTACTTTGTCCCTCCATTCATCACCTAGTGATACCAAACTGCAGCAAGTTCACAGCTCGGAATTCCCCCTTCCTGGAACATGCTTCCTACACTTATTCACCTGTCTTTCACTCTTCCTTCAGAACTAGGCTCAAGCATCATCTGTTACTGGCTCTCAGGTAGTCTCTCCTATCTCTTGCCACATATGTTAAACTTCTTTCTTTATGGACCTGGTCCCTGCGCTGCACTGTGAAATCCTCCTGGTTACCCACCAGCACGTTGGCTTGTACATGGTGGGTGATCACATGATCAGTGTTTATTGGATGGAACAGAATGGTTTGCAGCACTGCTTTTCAAGCACTTATTCAGAAGATTCCTTTACCGTATTATACTTTTCCCTGCCCCTTGTGGAGTATTTCTGTCCTTAGAGAACTGTGAAGAAGCAGAAAACTTAATTTACTGCTGTATTTCCCAGGAGGACTCCACATTATGTAACTCCTTTTATCCAGAAAGCTCTCTAGACACTTTGCACAGCAGGGAGATTACAGTGCCCCACAGTGTGAAGCGGGAAGTAGAGAAGAAAAATGAAGATGAGGGAAGCAGTCCCCCTTAGTGCCTTGGGCCCAAACTGGGAACTGCAGGATTCTTTGCGTGGTGATTCCACATAGCATGCTGCAAGAGTCTGTCATCAGCCTGTAGATTTTATTAGCCAGCACATTCCTCCTTCACACCCGAGAACCGGAATTTAGTGGTTTCCTCCTCATTGAAATTCTCATCATCTTGTTTTACACGCACCTCTTGTTTCAGCTACTGTCATTTGAGCTGCACACAATATCATATTTGTCCTTTTTTAAAACTAATAAACAGAGTTCCAGAGAGGCTTTTCAATGATTTTCATTGCAGAAATGAGGCCTAGACTTCAGATCTGGTCTAGAACTCTATACAATGACGTGATTCTTGAACAGAGCTGTACATCAGGAACACCTGAGGAGCTTGTTACAATGCACTGCAGATGCCTCGGCCCTACTCTCGGAGATGTCTGGAGGGGCATAGATCGTATGTTTTTGCAAAACAGTCCTTTGGTGATTTTGATGTGCACAGTGGTTAAGATGCATTGTGTTAGACTTTGTTCACTCGCTCACTCATTCATTCATTTATTCATTCCTGGTGTATTCCTTGAATACCTACTGTGTATTCAGGTAGGCACTTTGCTAAGCACTGAGGCACTGGCGATAAAGGGCACAGTTTCTTCTCATTAAGAAGTTCTCAGTCTCCTGGAAGAAAACCCATAAAAATGAATAATTACAATACAGTAGGAAGTTCCATTAAAACTGGTGGATTCGCCATATGACCCAGCAATCCCACTACTGGGCATATACCCTGAGAAAATCATAATTCAAAAAGAGTCATGTACCACAGTGTTCATTGCAGCACTATTTACAATAGCCAGGACATGGAAGCAACCTAAGTGTCTGTCGACAGATGAACGGATAAAGAAGATGTGGCACGTATATACAATGGAATATTAGTCATAAAAAGAAACAAAATTGAGTTATTTGTAGTGAGGTGGATGGACTTAGAGTCTGTCATACAGAGTGAAATAAGTCAGAAAGAGAGAGACAAATACCGTATGCTAACACATGTATATGGAATCTAAAAAAAAAAAAAATGGTACTGAAGAACCTAGGGACAGGACAGAAATAAAGTCGCAGATGTAGAGAATGGACTTAAGGACACAGGGAGGGGGAAGGGTAAGCTGGGATGAAGTGAGAGAGTAGCATGTACATATATACACTACCAAATGTAAAATAGATAATAGTGGGAAGCAGCCTCATAGCACAGGGAGATCAGCTCGGTGCTTTGTGGCCACCTAGAGGGGTGGGATAGGGAGGGTGGAAGGGAGACGCAAGAGGTAGGGCATATGGGGATATATGTATACATATAGCTGATTCACTTTGTTATACAACAGCAACTAACACAGCAACGTAAAGCAGTTATACTCCAATAAAGATGTTAAAAAAACCAACTGGTGGATTCTATAAGAGCTGTGAGAGCACTTGAAGGAGAAGGTGTTACCTCTACCTGAGAATGAGGCAACTTCCTTGATATTTGATCTGAGTCACCCAGGCTAAGAGAGTCCCCAAAGGAAGATCCCAGGGGACCACTGGGAGGAGCTCCTTTTTAACAGGTTTGTGCAGAGGTGCATATGGAAGCCACCTTCAGGAATCGGTGGGTGTCTTAAAAAGCAAGGACAAGGCTTTTCATCTTTTTAAAACTTTTTCTTTTTAAGGTAGAGTTTATTAATTAATTTATTTATTTTTGCTGTGTTGGGTCTTCATTTCTGTGCGAGGGCTTTCTCTAGTTGTGGCAAGCAGGGGCCACTCTTCATTGTGGTGCGCGGGCCGCTCACTATCGCAGCCTCTCTTGTTGCAGAGCACAGGCTCCAGACACGCAGGCTCAGTAGTTGTGGCTCACGGGCCCAGTTGCTCCGCGGCATGTGGGATCCTCCCAGACCAGGGCTCGAACCCGTGTCCCCTGCATTAACAGGCAGAGTCTCAACCACTGCGCCACCAGGGAAGCCCGATGAGCTGAGTAGTTGCAACTACTCAGAGTTGAGTAGTTGCAACAGAGGCCTGATGGCTTTCAAAGCCTGAACTCTTTACTTTTACTTTTTTATTGAAATATAGTTGATTTACAGTGTTGTACTATTTACAATAGCCAAGGCATGGAAGCAACCTAAGTGTCCATCAACGGATGAATGGATAAAGAAGATGTGGTATATATATGCAATGCAATATCACTCAGCCATAAAAAGAATGAAATAATGCCATTTGCAGCAACATGGATGGACCTAAAGATGATCTTACTAAGTGAAGTGAGCCAAACAGAGAAAAACAAATATCATCTTTATCCTAAGATATCTAAGTAAGAACATGTCACTATTGCGGTTACCTAGCTTTATTAGTCATCAGAAAATTGTCAATACAAGACCACAGAGACTTACTATTATGAATAATAGTAAAAATGTATATTTATGAAATACATTCTTACTCTTCTTACCAGGCCTTGTTTTAAGTGCTTTACTGAATCATTTCACTTACTTTCCCCAAACCATTGTGAACTAGGTGCTGTTATTATGTCCATTTTACGAATTAAGGAGCTGAGGCTTAGAGAAGTTAAATAATTTATGCAAGACCGTATGGTTAGCAAGTGGCAGAGCCAAAATTAGAACCCAGATCCCTCTGTTCCTGTTATTTTTTCACTTCCATATGTCTACATAATAGTCTAATATTGCTATTCCTTGATGTGATACTTTTAGACATACCCACTGATAACCCACTATACTAAATGAGGATTTACCTTTCTTACTTGACTGCTAACTCCCATCCCATTTTACCAGTAGATTTCTATCACTTCCTGTAGCTGAATTATAACAAAAATCATAGTACGTATTATGAGATAGGAAAACATTATTCACTCACATAATTTGCCATCTTTCTTCCTTAGGGTTTTTGGGGAAATGTCCACCATATTATTTATTCTATCAAGACTACTTTTGTCCTGGTGGCCTCCATTCCAGAGTCCTCTATTTTCTTCATCCAATTTGACTGCCCTGGAGCCCCAACCCAGCTGTAATCCTGGGACTTTTCTTTGTCATTCTCCTGAGTAAGATAGCTTGCTGCCTGGGTCCCAGTTTTATATTCTTGTTTTACTGGAACATAACTTCCTGCAGCTGCTTAGGAAGAGCTGAATGGGCATTTCTGAGTCCTTGATATCTTCAAGAATGTGTATTTAACCCTCACACAATTTTAACTGTTTATATGGGTATAGAATTCTAGGTTGAAAATGATTTCCCCTATGCCTTGAAGGCATTGCTCCATTGTAGTATGGCATTTAGCACTGTGCTTTAGACATTTCAGACCATTCTGGTTCTTAAAGCTTTGTACGTATGCTGTTTTATTTTTTAAGGCAGTTTTGGGGATTATCTCTTTACTCCTGGTTATTTCTTTGGTAGTTTTCCCCCCTTCCTATTTGTTGTTGTTGTTGCTGTTCTTTCTTTATGGAACTCCTAGTTTGATGTAACTTTTTGAATTGAGTCTGTGAACCTACTACACTTTTTTTCTCATATTTTCAGCAGTTTGTAAGTTTTATTTTAGCCTTTATATATTTTGACTTAATTCCTATTCTTTTATTATAATTTTTTATTTCAGCAATCATAGTTTGAATTTGGAAGAGATTTCCTATTTGCTGATTGTTCTTTTTTGTAGCATCCTATTCTTAGTTAAGAATGTAATAGCTTCCTGTATTTGTGGAGATACCAATTAGTTTCTTAACTTTTTTTTGGTTTGTTTCTCACATTACCTATTTCAGTAGTTATTTTTCAGCCCATTTTGTTCTTTTCTTTTATGTTGATTGTTCCCCTTAAACATCTGATGATTCTTGGAAGAACATTCATGTTTAGAAACAAGACCATCAAAAGCAGATACCAAGCTCTGTGTGTATAAGTAGGCTTGTTGATTAGAGGCTACGTTGATTACTGACTAGTGGGTTTCACTTTAGGTTAGTAGTCACTGGGGACTCCTAGATGTCAGCTCTCAGAGGTCTTTTCTCAAAAGAACTCTTTTCTCTGCTAAGGGTGAAGATGCAAGAGTTCTGTGAGGGGAAAAGTAATAGCCCAGCTGCCATATTGACAGACTGTTAATTAATTCCTTTTTCAATCCCATACCACCCACATGGGGAAATTAGTTGGTATGTCTTTAGTCTCAAGTCTTTTCTCTTTGGTTTATTCAGAAGTTAAACCAGTATTTGAATTGGGGTGTCGATGACTAGCTGCTGGTATTCTACATGGAAGTATGGGGAAGGGATGTGGTTGACATTTCCCATTCTGACATTCAACTAGTCCTCCTGATTTCAACCACTCCCAATATTTGAGTCTTGGGACTCTTTTGGATTCTGTGGGAATTATTGAGTTCTCTGATTGTTCATATCTCCCTCTACAAACCCTATAGACCATGCTATGTACCTCCTAGTAAATCTACTACTCTCCGTTACTTTCAGATTTCTAAAAATGTGTTGAAATCTCTCGAATGCTTGTGTACATTTCCTCATTCTTTTAATTCCTGAGATTCTATTTGAAATGTTTTGCTTCTTTGAAATCATTTTTTCAGAATTTTGGTAAAGAAAATAAATAAATATATTCCCTCAGTCTGCTGTCTTTAACTGGAAGGTGCCCATGGTCTTTGACCTTTTGCTAATTGTTTATTTCTGACTCAATCTTAGTCATTATATAATTTAATTCATGACAGTTTCTTTTAAAATTAAGGTTATTTTATCTTCATTTTAAATGTGGAAACTGAAGTACAGCAGGATTTAAGTCACTTACCCAAAGGAGTACCAGAGCTAGGATTTAAACTCAGGTCTGATTGATTCTGGATCTAGCTGGTGCTTTCTATCCCAGCTTTCTCCTTCTAAAAGAAAAATCATGGCAAAGCCTCTGTCTCCTCTCTCAAAACCATTGTCAGAACCTTCTGGAAGGGGTTGCTTCCTTGTTTCAGGAGGGGTTTTGTTAATGAGACACGTTTGCTTTCTCCCTTCTTGTGCTTCTTCATTTTCTTCAGTGTTGATTTTGCTTGTCCCTGTTCGGTGGTCCTTCACCTTCTTTGACGTCTCTTGTGTGCCATCTCTGAAACACCCTTAGATTTGTGGGCAGCAGCCCTGCCTTTCCAAGGCCTTGTTTCACCTCTGTCTGCTTCACTGACTAGTGAGGTATTGATTTCTTGGGAGAGCTTTCTGGGATTGGCGGGTGGGAATCAATAGCCCATTAGACATAAGTGGAAAGTAGCAGCAGCCACTCAGCACCCTGCTCACTGACCTAACGTGCTGGGGTGCTGGTCAGAGATGAGGTTAGCCTGACGTGTCCAGGGGTATTCCGAAGTGATTAGATTGTTCTAGGAACACTGTAGCAAAGCCACTGACAGAAAAATCAAGAGCTTTAAATCCGTGTCCTTGAACTAAATGAAGAGGAATCATTTCTGAGAATAAATTTGCCTGTCACAGGTTGCTTCAGGGGAAGGAAGTTCTGTTGAGAACTTTTCTAATTCTTGGGTCACTTTGAATTTTCTAGTGTAGGCACAATCTTTGTGAATCGTAAGGCAAGTCATTTAGCTTTCATGTTCTTCAGGGTTTCCAAAATGAAAGAGAAGGTGGGTGTCAGTAGTGGATGCCTAGCATTACCTATACAGTGTGTTTCTGAAACATTGTGTGTAAATCCCATTTTTAAATGCAACCTCAAGGGGCTCATTATGGCAGCTCTCCCTGGGTGAGTCCCTTTGAAGAGGAAGAGTTCCTTTGGAAAGAGAATTATCACTGTCTGTTTTATCTGGTTATAAGTGTAGTTCTTATGTTTCAAATTTTTGTAAAGAAGGACATACACAAGCAGTAAATTCAAATTAGCAAAATCTGAAGAGGTCTTGTGTTACCACTGTCATAGAAACCCATACTCAGTTCCCCAATTATCATGTCATTATGTCTTCTACGTTGCATGGAAACACAGGAAAATTAGATTTGGAGAGTACTTCCAAATCATCTTGTCTAACTCCATATTTTATTGTTTCATTTATTCATTCTTTAAAGAATCACTGAGTAACTCTCCTCCATGTGACAGACACTGTGTTAGGCAGAAGGGCTCTACCTGGACAAAAAAAGATAAAATCCCTGCCTTCTTGGAGCCTGCATTGTAGTGGTGGACACAAGTAATAGAAAGATAAGTAAGTGCGATGTACAGTTTGTCTGGTGGAGCTAAGTGCTAGGGAGATCATTAATGCAGGGAAGGAGTCTAGAACTTAAGTGGCATAAATGCATCGGATCGTAGGGAGGAATTCACAGAGAGGAGAGCAATTTTAGACAGGTGACCAGGGAAGGTTTCACTCAGGTATTTTTAAAATTAAAGATTAGAAAGAGGGACAGTATTGAGTCATATAGATTCCTGGGAGGGGAATGGCCCAGGAACAGGGTAGAGCACAGGTAGAGGCACTGTGGCTATGCTTTACTAGGAAGACAGAGATGAGGTAAGATGTGATGGGATCCTGTTCAGTCTTTAGAACATTGTAACAACTTTGGGTTTTGCTCTGAATGAGAAGGGAAGACGTTGGGTGTGATCAGAGATATGATTTGATTTAAACAGTCATTCTGGTGGCTATATTGAGCTTGGATTATAGTGGGAAAGGTTGGAAGCAGGAGATTAGCTAGGACTCTATTGCATATCTAGAGAAGAAAAATCATGGGAAGTAGTCAAACCCTATATGTAATTTTGAACATATAGCAGACAGGATTAACTGACAATTTGGAAGAAGATTATGAAAGAAAGAGAAGATTTGGGAATGGCTCCACAGTTTTTGTCCTGAGCAACTGGAAAAGTTGAGTTGCCACTTTCTGAGCTAGGGGTCCTGAGATGTGGATGGGTCCATGGGGAGAATGATCAAGACTCAGTTTTGTGTATGTTAAAATCTGGACGACCTCTAAAAGCAGATGTCGAGTAGGTAGTTGTATATGATTCTGGAGTATAATAGAAAAGTCCAGGCTGCAGGTAAGAGGACCAAGGACTGATCTCTGGTCACTCCCAACATTTAGACAAGAAAATAAGGCCACAGAGAGAGGAAGGTGTAGAAGGAATACATACTTCAAAAAAGAGAGTGGACTCTTCTCAGAGTAGTATAATCCTAATAAGATTACATTGAACTAGCCTGAGTTTTCATCTTCTTTTCCTGTGCTACTCTTCTGGGTTAGTACAGTGGGAAGATGTTGGACAAGGAAAAAAACAAAAACAAAAACCAAAAAACAGATTGCACAGCATTGGTGCTCCCTCTATACATATATCATCAAAAATTAGATTTATTCACTGTGTTTCTGCTAGTTAGTGGGTCTGAAAATCAAAGTAGGCAAGTAAGATGACTAAGCGATTGTCTCCCTCTATGCTGTCAACCGTGAACTTCCTTTTAGGTATCTAAGGTATGATTGGAGCATGGCTTTCACTAGGTTTTAGACTGGCTGGAGTTATTCAAATCTAACTAAATCTAAATTCAAGTTTCAGGTCTATGAAAGGGCCAGAATATTTAGAAAGCTTGTAAATGAAATTCATCATGTAGATTGAAAGTCTGCTGTTATTTGCCAAGAATGTTCAAAATGATAATATTTAACATTTGTAGAGCACTTTGAAATTTAGAATGTTTCCAGCATCTACTTACTTGGCTTTCGCAAATGCCCAGCACAGAATGCTTTTTCACTCTTTTGTAAGCCTTCTCTTTGTTAAGAGCTCCTGCCTGTTCATGTGAAATGGCTTTAAAAACACTTACCATCTGGTTCTCCTACCTGTATAGTCTGTAATCTGTCCATATGCATTTTTTGAATGTAGTGTCCAGATCTGTTGACAACATACCAGACATAGAAGCATGGTATGATAAGGCTTTAACTTACCTTGCCTAAGTCACATTTCTATTTTTGATAGTATTGTACTGTAGTAATTTCTTTGAACAGCTGGATCAAACTGTTGACACATGATGCACTCATGGACATCTAAAAGTCCCCCCTTTTTTTGCAAATAATAGACTGTCAGGTAAGGTCTTATGCATTTAAGCTATTGATAATTTGAACCCAAGTGTAGGATTTTATATGAATGTCTGTTAAATTTTATTCTGAGGCTTCAATCTATGATTCCAGTTCCGCTTTTAATCTATTATTTTGCTTACCAAAGTAAAGTATGAATTTCAGGAAGGGTTATGTCCATCTAAATTTGAAAGAGACTCTAAGAACAATGACAGCTGGCTGTTGGCTCGGGGTTGCTTTTAGGTTCTAGAGGCTGACCTCAGTTCCTAGCCACGTGGCTTTTTCACAACATGGCAGGAGAATCTCTTTACAGTTGGCTACGGTGGAGTCTTATATAAGGTAACGTAATCAAGGGAGTGACGATTCCATCATGTTTACAGGTCCCATCTACACTCAGTGGTCATGTACCCCAGGAGGTAGAAATCTCGGGGATAGCCTGCAGTAATGGCTTCAAGGCAGTAATAAGTTTTCTGGAAAGACTGAGAGCAAAAGTCACGTAACAACTGTGTCTGCACTCCCCCTCTTTTTTGAAGTTCAGAAAATAAATTTTACTAGAAGCCCCACCCAGTTGACTTCTGCTTATATTTCATTAGCCACAACTACCCTTAGCACAAGGAAGACAGGAAAATCAAATATTGGTTATCTACAATCAGGATTCCGTCAGAAAGGAAGAGGAAATGTTGCATATTATGTAAATAGAATAGCCAGGGCAGGAATGGAAATGCCAAATGGAGAAAACAAATCTTGTCTAGTTTAGGAGAAATGGAAGTTAATGAAAAATATCACAAAAAAGCTCCCACACAGGATTAATCACTGTTAACATTATCATATTTCTTAACTACATCATATTATATGCAACTTTTAAATTTATCATGAGAACTTTTTCATGGTAAGCTTTTTGTAAATATAATTTAATAACTGAATAATGTTCCATCTTAAGAATACACCATAATAACTCTTATAATTAATCCCCAGTAATTAACCCTATCTTTGGGTAGCTTTAAACTTTCACTATTATAAATAATGTCATGATGCATACTTTTTACATAAAATAGTTTATACATTGAAGATTATTTTATTAGGCTTTATTCTTAGTAGAATTACTGGATCAAAGAGAATGGACATTTTTATGGTTCTTATTATATAACTTCATATCTTCTTTCCAAAACGATGAGCTAACTTATACTTGCCAACAATGAATAGAAGTGTTTGTATGAAAACACTCTAAAATCCCAATTTCATCATCGTGTCAGTCTGTTTCTTATCTTTAAGTCAAAGAAAACTTTGCTAAGTATGCCTTTTTTGACTTCCTCCAAACTTCTGATAAAAAAAATGAGGTTAATTCTTCATGAGGTCAGAGGTTTGAGCTATGCGCCACTACCTTAGAAGCTATTCTTGTTTAATGTAATTAAATAATTAGTAGTCCTCAGGCACCATTTGAGACAATTAAATTTACCCATTTTACTTTGGAGCCAACATATAGCCACCTTGTCCACAGGACATTATGGGGGCATTATACTACACCTAAGATGCGAAAGGCAGTGTTCTGATCATTCAATCTGAAATCTTTCTTACAGGAGAAAACGAAGTTAGTTTGCTGTGTTAGCTCTGCCTTCTCTAGGTCATCTGTTTGCCTCACACCACATCCTTCAAGCATTAGTCTTTCCCTTTGTGATAACACTTTGCTCTGAATAAACCCCAATACCGTCTTCTTCTGCCTTTAGCACCTTCTGCAGGCATGTCCTTAGACTTGGTTTGAGCTTCCTGACCCAATTTGGGTGAGTTCAGACCACCCTTGAATCTGTTCTGAGTTCACTTCCCTTCTCCTTCTAGCTTTTAGGCATGTTATTTTTAAACCTGATCTTACCTGAGATATTCCTGTAGTCAAACTGTTTTCTTAAGATCTCTTTCCTGTTTCTTTTTCATTGGGTTACTCATGATTGTATAGTTAGAATTTCTGTTTTTGAGCTTCCTGTCGTTTTTTTCTAGATTCAGTCTTATGGATAGTTTTTCATCTGTGAGGAAAACCTACATAATTTTCCATTCCTTTTTATATATTTCTATTTTATAGTTCATGAAATATTTATAGATGTTCTCTTTCCTTCCTGTTGTATGGGTAAAATAAAGATATTAAGACTTCCTACACTATTCATGGTTCAAAATTAATCACTCTCATTTTCTTTGTTCTGCACCTTTGAATGTGAATATTAAAAAATACATACTCCTTATGAGGAACTTTAACCAGAATTATAAAATTAAAATGATCTGTAATCAAACCACCAATTGATTTCACTTTTTAGCATTTTGTCTGTTTCCTTTCTAACCAGAAATGTGTATATATTAAACAGAATTCCATCCTATCCCTTTTAAGCCATATTTATCCTTAAAGTGTCAACCCACAGAATTGGCTTATTAGCTACAGACCTATAGCTACATATACATAATGCCAGCGGGAGGAGGGAAAAAAAAGTAAAAGGTACCCAGGTCAGCAAAAAGAGCTAAATTGTCTTCAGAATAATATTTTATGATGCAAGAAAGCATGTAATACATCTTAAGTAGTTCTCAGGAACAAAGTCAATATTTTTAAAGTTTACATTTGAACCAGAAACATCCTTTATCTGGAAAAGTTATTGTCCTTTTGAATCTATTTAATTCAGTAGAATTCTATGAAAAAAATAGAAAATCAGAACTGAGGTTAAGTTTTAAGCTCCGAGAAGCCTCTTTTGTTCCCTTTTCTTTCCAGAAGAAAATGATTAAGCAACTACTTTATACCTTTCTGAAGAGGTACTTCTTGTCAGGCCATTTATGGTTCAACTTCGCATTTCTCTTTTTGTATGTCCAATATAAGAGCCTCAATTGTCCACTTATTCTGCATATGTTGAAGTTATCAGACGCCACTAGATATATATCTGTTTGATAATGCACAACTTTGTGGAAAAATATTTTTCTATTCCTTTTATAAATCATTGCTTGTATCTGTCTAAAATGTTAATGCATATATCTGCATTGTTGTAGTTGATTGCAAATGTCCATAAAACGATAATAGTAAATACCACTGAGGGTTTCTTGATTTTTGCAGTGATTCCTCCGTGGCCAGTTTTCTTCTCTTACTCCCACCATTCCCCTTCAGCTCTTCCTAAAGTTTGTCCGAATGTAAGTTTCCATCTCCTACGTATTCTGTCTCTGAAATCACAGAAATTGGCCAATAGTGTCTACATGACCTAAATGGGGTCCCTTCTAGTACCGCTTCTCTCTGGGACTCAGAGTTGCTTTAGTCTCAAGCACGAACACGTGACTGAAGCCAAACTTATGAGCGTTCTTCCCCAGGATTCCTCCAACTGAGTTTGAGGGTAGGAGGCCTTTTCTCTTGGGTGGCAAAGGTGTGAGGATGTAAGCCCAGAGGCTGCTGGTAGCTATCTCCCTTTTTATATGCAAGAAGCTGCTGGGCAGATAGAGAAAATGAAGCTGACCTGATGGTGTTTCAGAGTCTAATTTCATTTTCTAGGTTCTCGGTGTGGCCTTAATCTTTTAGCAATTCTGTTACTTCTGGGAGCTACCCTTCAGAGGACCTGGGCAATTCAATGAGTTTCTGATTTTTGCAACCAAAAACTTATGGCTAATCATGTAGATGGAGCATACTCGCTCTAGTAAATGACTGGTTAAATAAATGCCTCATACTTAAACTTTCAATGTGAGAAACCTTTCTCATTAAAAGAGCATTATTCTCAGGACTCTCACGAGTTTAACTATATTGGTCAAGAGCTGGAGGTAGTCTCAAGAGTCACCTTCAGTCCTGTTTGGAACAAGGCAGAGTATAAATTCTATCCCTCTGCTCCTGATGAAACTGAGTCAGAGAGAAGACTTGATCTGTTTATAATGACTGAGCTAATTTGTAGCAACATCAAGGCTAGGACTCAGGTCCCTTAATTCTCTGTCTAAAGCTGTCCTGAGTTTAAAGGAACTTCCCTATAATAGATTTCCCTATACTAGAGCAGCTTACAATGTGTGTTTTGTGATTTTTAATTGGTATTAGTCCATTTTTCTTTCCCTTTTACCAGCCAGTTCATTCATAAGTTACTTGTTGAGCACGTACATCAACAGGCCCTGTATCGACTGCCGGTAATATTCCAAGTGCATAAAAGTGCCACTTCTGATTTCAAGAATTTTACTGTCTGGTGAGAAGGTAAATTTCTAGAAATCATTGCAATCATGCGTGATTAAAGTTACTATGGGAAACGGCTATGGAAGCACCTAAGAGAGCTATCCAACCCTACCCAGCTCTGAACCTGCCTTTTCTTGACTCACGTGTTACTGTTGCAGGTCTTTCTCTTCTGCTCCCAGTTCTGCCCTGTTGCTTTGGTTTCCCTCATGTCCAACCCCCATGATGCTAAAGTTCCTCTCCATTTAATGCAAGAAGTGCCATCACGTACCGCATTCTGTGACTGTCTAGGATTCTGAGATAAAGAAACATCTTGAATTATTTTTAATTCAAGAAACATTTTGAATTATTTTTAATTGTGATAAAGAAACATTTTGAATTTTTTTTAACTGAACATTTCTAAAATTATTTAACCATAGATGCTTTTCTTTTTTTCCTGTGCCATCTTATGAAACTTCGGAACCTGCTTTGAGATACCGTATTCTAACAAAGAAGGATGTTTGTCCCTCCAAACATTCCCATATAAAACTTTAGTAATATGCAATGTTGTTTTATTTCCTGAGTGTTGTATTTTCTTTTCAGGGCCTATTGTATGCCTACACTCTTGCTGAGTGCTTTTAAGTATCTCATCTCGTTTTATACACATTCACAACCACCTTGTGAAGTTGGCATTATTTTGATCACAGATTATAGGTAAAGAAACTGAGGCTCAGGGAGAGGTTATGGTGACTTCCCTGAGGTTACCCAGTAGGACTGGCAGAGCTAGGATAGTTCTGAGTCTTTCTTTTTTTTTTTTTTTTTTTTTTTTAACATCTTTATTGGGGTATAATTGCTTTACAATGGTGTGTTAGTTTCTGCTTTATAACAAAGTGAATCAGCTATACATATACATGTGCTCCCATGTGTCTTCCCTCTTGCGTCTCCCTCCCTCCCACTCTCCCCCTCCCAACCCTCCAGGCTGTCCCAAAGCCCCGAGCTAATATCCCTGTGCCTTGCGGCTGCTTCCCCCCAGCTATCTACCTTACTACGTTTGTTAGTGTGTATATGTCCATGACTCTCTCTCGCCCTGTCAAAACTCACCCCTCCCCCTCCCCATACCCTCAAGTCCGTTCTCCAGTAGGTCTGCGCCTCTATTCCTGTCTTATCCCTAGGTTCTTCATGACATTTTTTCCCCTTAAATTCCATATATATGTGTTAGCATACGGTATTTGTCTTTGTCTTTCTGACTTACTTCACTCTGTATGACAGACTCTAGGTCTATCCATCTCATTACAAATATCTCAATTTCATTTCGCTTTAAGGCTGAGTAATATTCCATTGTGTATATGTGCCACATCTTCTTTATCCATTCGTCCGATGATGGGCGCTTAGGTTCTTTCCATCTCCGGGCTATTGTAAATAGAGCTGCAATGAACATTTTGGTACATGACTCTTTTTGAATTTTGGTTTTCTCAGGGTATATGCCCAGTAGTGGGATTGCTGGGTCATATGGTAATTCTATTTGTAGTTTTTTAAGGAACCTCCATACTCTGAGTCTTTCTATTGCACCTTTCCTCTTCCATAAAGAAATATACAAACAGTAAAATTTCAAATTGACTAACAGATTCTAAAACTTGGGAATGTACCTGAGTTTCATCCAAAAATTCAAAGCGGGATTCAAATGAAATCCCAGTGAATCAGATAGATGTCAGCAGCTGAATACCTCCAAGTGAGATGCGTTTGCTCTGGACGGGCAGAAGACCTGAGATAGAGATGGAGTAAGAATAACCCAAGCAACGTACATTGAGGGGATGGCCTGAGGCTTAGTTTGGCTGGAACCTAGCCAAGTAAGGACAGCCAATGGAGATGAGGGAGGAGAGTTAAGTTGTGGCCGTGCTTGTTGGCCCTCAGTGTGGTGGTCTGCATTGATTCTGAGTAGGCAAGGTGAGGCAGCAAAGTTTTCTGAGCTGGGAATGGGGATGAGGTATGGCCATCACTACACTTTTATGAGAGTAGTCAGGAGACAGTTTGGCAGGAATATGGAGGACAATTGCCATGGGAAGAAAATGGAGGCATGTGATCAGAGAAGAGATTACACAGGGCCTGACTCAGGGTGAAATGTCAGAGTGATTGTGAGAAAGGAGGATATCACCATCATCATCTTGAAGCAGAGGTGGAAAAGACCTGGGCTAATGAGATAATCACAGCATGGCTGACTCCACAGTGTATGAAAACTCAGAGTGTAAAGACTTTGATGAATGGTGCCTGGTCCAGGGAAAGTGCTCGATGATTATTTGCTGAATAATGAATTATTTCATTTAGTTACATGATATTTCAATATTACACGATAGGAACTTCAGATTGATGTATCTCCTCTTTTTTTTCCTATTACAAGTTCGTAGAATGAAGAAAAGTTATTGCATCAGGAAGAAGTGTTATTCCACATCAGGAAGAAGAAAATTATTTAGCACATGCTAACTACTGCTTCAGGGAGGTTGCCCAGGCTAAGAATGACTTGATATGTGACTGAGGAATCTAGGAGTTAGACAACAGGGGTTAGTAGGGAGGAGTAGACATAGATTCTAGGGTTGGGGCCAGAGTTCTGGTAGCTAGCTAGCATCATGACATTCTAAATACAAAAAGGTGATTAAAAGATGAATTTGTTTAGTTTTATCAACACATTCACTTTCACTCATAGTTCTTGTTTCTATATGTTTTCACCCAAGATAACATTATTCTAACAACGGTGGCAGAATGTTGCCTACCACATCAGTAAACAAAGAATGTTGCAGCCATCAAGCCATCACATTACAGCTGCCCGGACAGTGAGCCCTGAGGGACTTCAGGATAGAAAAAGGACACCCCCCATCTAGCAGTCAGACACCGCAGCCGCCCCAGACTGTCCACCCTGAGGAGTCTCAGGATGAGAAAGCACAGGATACTGGCCCCAGACAGCTGAGGTGCATATCAAAGGAATGATTTCAGTGAGTCCAGACCCTTGCATCTTCCCAACATAGAAAAACGCTAAATTCCTTAACTTGAAATGTCTGATTTTCTTTAACTAACAGTAATCTTTTGATGTTCTGACTACTTGATCTTTGTTGCAAAAATTCCTGTGTATCCAGGCTCCACCTTTACCTCTTCAGAACAGTCCCTCGGAGCTATCCAAGAGGCTGTGTCCCAGGCTTAAGTTTTGTCCACAAATACAACATAATTCTCGACTTTTCGGTCAACAGTACTATCTGGAAAAGCAATGATTTCAAACTCTCTACTAAAAAGTTAGCTGAGGGCTGGGCAAAAGGATCATATATAAAGAAAAAACTAATGAAGTCGTTAAGCTAGAATTGACCTTTCATTCAGTTTCATAAAGTTCTTAAGAGGAAAGGATGATATTAAAATAATTATGTATAATATAGTCATAAAAATACATAATGTTACTCAGCTTCTACTTTTGCCCAAAATAAGATATTTCTAATCTTGGTAATTCTGTCAAGTGGGTGTTATTCTCTCTAAATTGTAGGTGAGGCGCAGAAAAATTAAGCATTTGTCTAAGTTCATCTAGTTATTAAAAAGCACAGGTCACCTGAAATCTTTTTTTTTCTTCATTTTTTACAACTTTATTGGAGTATAATTGCTTTACAATGGTATCTTAGTTTCTGCTTTATAACAAAGTGAATCAGTTATACATATACATATGTTCCCATATCTCCTCCCTCTTGCGTCTCCCTCCCTGCCACCCTCCCTATCCCACCCATCCAGGTGGTCACAAAGCACGGAGCTGATCTCCCTGTGCTATGCGGCTGCTTCCCACTAGCTGTCTGTTTTACGTTTGGTAGTGTATATATGTCCATGCCACTCTCTCACTTTGTCACAGCTTACCCTTCCCCCTCCCCATATCCTCAAGTCCATTCTCCAGTAGGTATGTGTCTTTATTCCTGTCTTACCCCTAGGTTCTTCATGACATTTTTTTTCCCTTAGATTCCATATATATGTGTTAGCATATGGTATTTGTCTTTCTCTTTCTGACTTACTTCACTCTGTATGACAGACACTAGGTCCATCCACCTCACTACAAATAATTCAATTTCGTTTCTTTTTATGGCTGAGTAATATTCCATTGTATATATGTGCCACATCTTCTTTATCCATTCATCCAATGATGGACACTTAGGTTGTTTCCATCTCCTGGCTATTGTAAATAGTGCTGCAATGAACATTTTGGTACAAGACTCTTTCTGAATTATGGTTTTCTCAGGGTATATGCCCAGTAGTGGGATTGCTGGGTCATATGGTAGTTCTATTTGTAGTTTTTTAAGGAACCTGCATACTGTTCTCCATAGTGGCTGTACCAGTTCACATTCTGACCAGCAGTGCAAGAGTGTTGCTTTTCTCCACACCCTCTCCAGCGTTTATTGTTTCTAGATTTTTTGATGATGGCCATTCTGACTGGTGTGAGATGATATCTCATTGTAGTTTTGATTTGCATTTCTCTAATGATTAATGATGTTGAGCATTCTTTCATGTGTTTGTTGGCAATCTGTATATCTTCTTTGGAGAAATGTGTATTTAGGTCTTCTGCCCATTTTTGGATTGGGTTGTCTGTTTTTTGTTATTGAGCTGCATGAGCTGCTTGTAAATTTTAGGGATTAATCCTTTGTCAGTTGCTTCATTTGCAAATATTTTCTCCCATTCTGAGGGTTGTCTTTTGGTCTTGTTCATGGTTTCCTTTGCTGTGCAAAAGCTTTGAAGTTTCATTAGGTCCCATTTGTTTATTTTTGTTTTTATTTCCATTTCTCTAGGAGGTGGGTCAAAAAGGATCTTGCTGTGACTTATGTCACAGAGTGTTCTGCCTATGTTTTCCTCTAAGAGTGTGATAGTTTCTGGCCTTACATTTAGGTATTTAATACATTTTGAGCTTATTTTTGTGTATGGTGTTAGGGAGTGTTCTAATCTCATACTTTTACATGTACCTGTCCAGTTTTCCCAGCACCGCTCATTGAAGAGGCTGTCCCTTCTCCACTGTACATTCCTGCCTCCTTTATCAAAGATAAGGTGACCGTATATGCATGGGTTTATCTGTGGGCTTTCTATCCTGTTCCATTGACCTACAGTTCTGTTTTTGTGCCAGTACCATACTGTCTTGATTACTGTAGCTTTGTAGTATAGTCTGAAGTCAGGGAGCCTGATTCCTCCAGCTCCGTTTTTTGTTCTCAAGATTGCTTTGGCTATTCGGGGTCTTTTGTGTTTCCATACAAATTATGAAATTTTTTGTTCTAGTTCTGTGAAAAATGCCAGTGGCAGTTTGATAGGGACTGCATTGAATCTGTAGATTGCTTTTGGTAGTAGAGTCATTTTCACGATGTTGATTCTTCCAATCCAAGAACATGGTATATCTCTCCATCTATTTGTATCATTTTTAATTTCTTTCATCAGTGTCTTATAATTTTCTGCATACAGGTCTTTTGTCTCCTTGGGTAGGTTTATTCCTAGATATTTTACTCTTTTTGTTGAAATGGTAAATAGGACTGTTTTCTTGATTTCACTTTCAGATTTTTCAACATTAGTGTACAGGAATGCCAGAGATTTCTGTGAATTAATTTTGTATCCTGATACTTTACCAAATTCATTGATTAGCTCTAATAGTTTTCTGGTAGCATCTTTAGGATTCTCTATGTATAGTATCCTGTCATCTTCAAACAGTGACAGCTTTACTTCTTCTTTTCCGATTTGGATTCCTTTCATTTCCTTTTCTTCTCTGATTGCTGTGCCTAAAACTTCCAAAACTATGTTGAATAATAGTGGTGAGAGTGGGCAACCTTATGTTGTTCCTAATCTTAGTGGAAATGCTTTCAGTTTTTCACCATTGAGGACGATGTTAGCTGTGGGTTTGTCATATATGGCCATTATTATGTAGAGGAAAGTTCCCTCTATGCCTACTTTCTGCAGAGTTTTTATCATAAATGGGTGTTGAATTTTGTCGAAAACTTTCTCTGCATCTGTTGAGATGATCGTATGGTTTTTATCCTTCAATTTGTTAATATGGTGTATCACGTTGATTGATTTGCGTATATTGAAGAATCCTTTCATTCCTGGTATAAACCCCATTTGATCATTGTGTATGATCCTTTTAATGTGCTGTTGGATTCTGTTTGCTAGTATTTTGTTGAGGATTTTTGCATCTATTTTCATCAGTGATATTGGCCTGTAGTTTTCTTTCTTTGTGACATCCTTGTCTGGATTTGGTATCAGGGTGATGGTGGCCTCGTAGATTGAGTTTGGGAGAGTTCCTCCCTCGTTATATTTAGGAAGAGTTTGAGAAGGATAGGTGTTAGCTCTTCTCTAAATGTTTGATAGAATTCACCTATGAAGCCATGTGGTCCTGGGCTTTTGTTTGTTGGAAGGTTTTTAATCACAGTTCCAATTTCAGTGCTTGTGATTGGTCTGTTCATATTTTCTATTTCTTCCTGGTTCAGTCTTGGCAAATTGTGCTTTTCTAAGAATTTGTCCATTTCTCCCAGGTTGTCCATTTTATTGGCATAGAGTTGTTTTAGTAATCTCTCATAAGCCTTTGTATTTCTGCAGTGTCAGTTGTTACTTCTCCTTTTTCATTTCTAATTCTATTGATTTGAGTCTTCTCCCTTTTTTTCTTGATGAGTCTCACTAATGGTTTATCAATTTCGTTTATCTTCTCAAAGAACCAGCTTTTAGTTTTATTGATCTTTGCTATCGTTTCCTTCATTTCTTTTTCATTTATTTCTGATCTGATCTTTATGATTTCTTTCCTTCTGCTAACTTTGGGGTTTTTTCGGTCTTCTTTCTCTAATTGCTTTAGGTGCAAGGTTAGGTTATTTATTCGAGATGCTTCCTGTTTCTTAAGGTAGGATTGTATTGCTATAAACTTCCCTCTTAGAACTGCTTTTGCTGCATCCCATAGGTTTTGGGTCGTCATGTCGCCATCGTCATTTGTTTCTAGGTATTTTTTAATTTCCTCTTTGATTTCTTCAGTGATCACTTCGTTATTAAGTAGTGTATTGTTTAGCCTCCATGTGTTTGTAGTTTTTACAGATCTTTTCCTGTAATTGACATCTAGTCTCATAGCATTGTGGTTGGAAAAGATACTTAATACAATTTCAATTTTCTTAAATTTACCAAGGCTTGATTTGTGACCCAAGATATGATCTATCCTGGAGAATGTTCCATGAGCACTTGAGAAAAATGTGTATTCTGTTGTTTTTGGATGGAATGTCCTATAAATATCAATTAAGTCCATCTTCTTTAATGTATCATTTAAAGCTTGTGTTTCCTTATTTATTTTCATTTTGGATGACCTGTCCATTGGTGAAAGTGGAGTGTTAAAGTCCCCTACTATGAATGTGTTACTGGTGATTTCCCCTTTTATGGCTGTTAGTATTTGCCTTATGTATTGAGGTGCTCCTATGCTGGGTGCATAAATATTTACAATTGTTATATCTTCTTCTTGGAGCGATCCCTTGATCATTATGTAGTGTCATTCTTTGTCTCTTGTAATAGTCTTTCTTTTAAAGTCTATTTTGTCTGATATGAGAATTGCTACTCCAGCTTTCTTTTGGTTTCCATTTGCATGGAATATCTTTTTCCATCCCCTTACTTTCAGTCTGTATGTGTCTCTAGGTCTGAAGTGGGTCTCTTGTAGACAGCATGTATATGGGTCTTGTTTTTGTATCCATTCAGCCAGTCTGTGTCCTTTGGTTGGAGCATTTAATCCATTTACATTTAAGTTAATTATCGATATGTATGTCCCTATTACCATTTTCTTAATTGTTTTGGGTTTGTTATTTTAGGTCTTTTACTTCTCTTGTGTTTCTTGCCTAGAGAAGTTCCTTTAGCATTTTTTGTAAAGCTGGTTTGTTGGTGCTGAACTCTCTCAGCTTTTGCTTGTCTATAAAGGTTTTAATTTCTCCATCAAATCTGAGTGAGATCCATGCTGGGTAGAGCAATCTTGGTTGTAGGTTTTTCTCCTTCATCACTTTAAATATGTCCTGCCAGTCCCTTCTGGCTTGCAGAGTTTCTGCTGAAAGATCAGCTGTTAACCTTATGGGGATTCCCTTGTGTGTTATTTGTTGTTTTTCCCTTGCTGCTTTTAATATGTTTTCTTTGTATTTAATTTTTGATAGTTTGATTAATATGTGTCTTGGCGTGTTTCTCCTTGGATTTATCCTGTATGGGACTCTCTGTGCTTCCTGGACTTGATTAACTATTTCCTTTCCCATATTCGGGAAATTTTCAACTATAATCTCTTCAAATATTTTCTCAGTCCCTTTCTTTTTCTCTTCTTCTTCTGCAACCCCTATAATTCGAATGTTGGTGCATTTCATGTTGTCCCAGAGGTCTCTGAGACTGTCCTCAGTTCTTTTCATTCTTTATTCTGCCCTGCAGTAGTTATTTCCACTATTTTATCTTCCAGGCCACTTATCCGTTCTTCTGCCTCAGTTATTCTGCTATTGATCCCTTCTAGAGTATTTTTAATTTCATTATTGTGTTGTTCATCGTTGCTTGTTTCATCTTTAGTTCTTCTAGGTCCTTGTTAAATGTTTCTTGCATTTTGTCTACTCTATTTCCAAGATTTTGGATCATCTTTACTATCATTATTCTGAATTCTTTTTCAGGTAGACTGCCTATTTTCTCTTCATTTGTTAGGTCTGGTGGGTTTTTATCTTGCTCCTTCATCTGCTGTGTGTTTTTCTGTCTTCTCATTTTGCTTATATTACTGTGTTTGGGGTCTCCTTTTTGCAGGCTGCATGTTCGTAGTTCCCGTTGTTTTTGGTCTCTGTCCCCAGTGGCTGAGGTTGGTTCAGTGGGTTCTGTAGGCTTCCTGGTGGAGGGGACTAATGTCTGTGTTCTGGTGGATGAGGCTGGATCTTGTCTTTCTAGTGGGCAGGTCCACATCTGGTGGTGTGTTCTGGGGTGTCTGTGGACTTATTATGAATTTGGGAAGCCTCTCTGCTAATGGGTGGGGTTGTGCTCCTGCTAGTTGTTTGGCATAGGATGTCCAACACTGTAGCTTGCTGGTTGTTGAGTGAAGCTGGGTGCTGGTGTTGAGATGGAGATCTCTGGGAGATTTTCACCATTTGATATTATGTGGAGCTGGGAGGTCTCTTGTAGACCAGTGTCCTGAAATTGGCTCTCCCACCTCAGAGGCACAGCACTGACTCCTGGCTGCAGCACCAAGAGCCTTTCATCCACACAGCTCATAATAAATTGGAGAAAAAGTAGAAAGAAAGAAAAAAAGAAAGAGGGTAAAATAAAATAAAATAAGATAAAATAAAGTTATTAAAATAAAAAATAAGAAAAAAAAATTTTTTTAAGTAAAAACAAAACAAAAAATGGACAGATAGAACCCTAGGACAAATGGTGAAAGCAAAGCTATACAGACAATATCTCACACAGGAGCGTACCCATACACACTCACTCACAAAAAGAGTAAAAGGGGAAAAAATAATAAATCTTGGTCTCAAAGTCCACCTCCTCAATTTGGGATGATTCGTTGTCTATTCAGGTATTCCACAGATGCAGAGCACATCAAGTTGATTGTGGAGATTTAACCGGCTGCTCCTGAGGCTGCTGGGAGAGATTTCCCTTTCTCTTCTTTGTTCGCACAGTTCCCGGGGCTCAGCTTTGGATTTGGCCCCGCCTCTGCGTGTAGGTCGCCGGAGGGCGTTTGTTTTTCACTCAGACAGGATGGGGTTAAAGGAGCCGCTGACTCGGGGGCTCTGGCTCACTCAGGCCGGGGGGTGGGGGCGATGCGGGGCGAGCCTGCGGCGGCAGAGGCCGTCGGGACGTTGCACCAGCCTGAGGCATGCCGTGCGTTCTCCCGGGGTAGTTGTCCCTGGATCTTGGGACCCTGGCAGTGGCGGACTGCACAGGCTCCCCATAAGGGAGGTGTGGATAGTGACCTGTGCTCGCACACAGGCTTCTTGGTGGCGGCAGCAGCAGCCTTAGCGTCTCGTGCCCGCCCCTGGGGTCCGCGCTGTTAGCCGCGGCTCACACCAGTCTCTGGAGCTCCTTTAAGCAGCGCTCTTAATCCCCTCTCCTTTTGGGAGGTCTGAGGTCTTCTGCCAGCGTTCAGTAGGTGTTCTGTAGGAGTTGTTCCACGTGTAGATGTATTTCTGGTGTATCTGTGGGGAGGAAGGTCATCTCCACGTCTTACTCTTCCGCCATATTCCCAGGACCTGAAATCATTTTTGAAGCAACAAGATATGAAGAATTATTTTTAAAAGAATGAAATCAGTACTCCAACGTAGGTCCACTCAATTGCAAAGCCTTTAGCAGTTCAGCTCAATTTTTATAAACTGGTTCAGTCAGTCTTCCTTCGTTTTACCTAAAAAGAATGGTGTCAGGGCTTCCCTGGTGGCGCAGTGGTTGGGAGTCCGCCTGCCGATGCAGGGGACACGCGTTCGTGCCCCGGTCCGGAGGATCCCACATGCCGTGGAGCAGCTGGGCCTGTGAGCCATGGCCGCTGAGCCTGCACGTCCGGAGCCAGTGCTCCGCAACGGGAGAGGCCACAACAGTGAGAGGCCCGTGTACCGCAAAAAAAAAAAAAAAAGAATGGTGTCAAATCATAGCTGGAAAACAAGATAAGAACAGGCAGTTTGACTTGTTAAGTAAATTCTGTTGTGAATATGTTTTCCTTTTCACTCCCTACAGAAATCACCCACATCTGAAATTATTTTTAGGTTGAAACCTGAACTTGTTACACTTTTGAGGACCTCATTGATTGGTTCATCCATCCATCCATCCATTCATTTATTCATTTGTTCAATCATTTACCCAGTACATTCCAGGTGCCTACTTCCTGCAGGCACTGCCCTAGACACTAGGCCCCAGCAGTAAGGCCCCCAGTAGCCCCCTGTGCTGTGAAGATACAGACAAACGAGCTGTTACATATTGCCCAGTGCTAGATTCCCGAATAGAGTGGTTCTTGTCACAGTCTGGGGGAGTTAGAGGCAACTTCTTATGAGAGGTGATTACTGAAGAATGACTTAAAGGGAGAAGGTGAAGAGAAGCAGACACAAGAAGGGAGCATGTATTCATCTGAGGATGTGTATGTAATGTCTAGGTGCTTCATCTGTGTGTAACATTTAATTCCAACACGTACCCTGTGAAGTGTAGCTGTCATTAACCTCATTTTACAGATTAAGCAGGGAAGTCTCAGGGTCTGGTCTTGCCCTTGGTCCTGCAGTGAGTGGCAACCAAGTTTCAAAGCTTGACTCCAAAGCTTATTCTCTTTCCGTCACTTCCTGGGACAGCAATGTTCTAGTCTCAGTTCTTGGATTTGGCACATAGAGGTGTCAGAATGAAAACATTTAATCACAGTAAAAATGAATTGTAAAGCGTACTTTCTTCTTGTAGTTAGCATTCCATAAATATGACTTTGGATTAAGTCCAGCCATTACTGTGACTAAGTAGCTTATCCTATATGTGTTTCAGTTTTCTAATCTGTAAAACAGGTTAATAGTATGCCCACCTCCCATGGTGTAGTAAGGTTGATGAGATTATTTATATATGAAGTGTACATGCATAGGACCTGAGTGAAGTTTCCATGGCAAGTGTACAATAAATGTCAGCAATTATTACTATTAACATTTTGTGTCTAGTGGGCCATTTATCTTCTCAAACTGATGAATGAGAAAGTATTTTGACTGAGGGCTTTTGTCTTTATTAATAGGGTTTATTAAATCAGGCTAAACGATAGTTTTTACACTTATGTTTATTCTTTACTCTCTTTTTGAGATGAGACTTCAGTCTTCATTCCTTCAGCAAACGTTTATAGAGAGGAGTATGACACAGTAGGATAAGAGCAGGGGCTCTGGGCTTGAGTCTTGCTTTGTCATTTAAGAGCTCTGGAACTTTCTGGGGTCATAGTAGTGGCTGAGCATGGGCTAGAGAGTCAGGTGCCAAAAGTTTGACTTGCTGGCTGTGTAGCCCTGGGAAAAAATTTTAACCTCTCTGTGCCTCAGTTTCTTCACCTGAGTTTTCATGAGGATTGACTTAGTTAATACAGTTAAAGCACTTAAAAGGTACCTGGCCTATAAAAAGTTATCAACAGGTATCAGCTAATTTTGGTAACGTTGTTTAGAGTTCTCTTATTACACTAGGCTCTGTACTGGGAACCGGGAACACAAACATAATGACAACAGGCAGTTATGAGTCAATGGTTAAGTGCCAGGTGGGTAGAAAGTGCCAGGGAGCATTTCAGATACATTTCAGAGTGCTGAGAGATGGCTACTCAGAAGACATAATGTTTCTAGAAGCAGCAAGAGCTAAGAGGTAGCCTATGTGATGCTAGGCAAGTCACTTTCCTTCTCTGTTGCCTTAACTTCCTGATGCATCAAAGATAGCAGGTTGAATTAGTGATGTCTAATTTCCCTCCCTCTTTAATATTGGGTGGTTCTCTCTAAGTTTGGAGATGCTTTACAGCTGAAGTGGGGTTCCAGATGCTGCTAGAGTGGTGAGAAGGAGATAAGGGAAGAGAGTTTTAAGGTAGGTGGCCCTGGGACTGTCGAGAAGAGGGGGAAAAGAGGGTGTGAGATGGACTTTGACATCTAGTGTGTAAAGGACAGGGGCTGAGCTAGGGCGATGGTGGGGATGGGGGAGGCATTGTCAGAGGGACACAGTCTTTGGAGTTGATTTTGTGAACTTTCCTCTTCCTTCCCATATCTCCATGCTGACAATGGGACTCTGTCCTGCGTTGAAATCAGAGACAATATGGCTCCATCTGTCCTTCCCAGTGCCTATTAGATAGACTGAAGTCTGGTAGCTTTCAGATAATAGGACAGGATTAGGACCTGGTTTGTCTGAATCACACTCTCCACGTCTCTCTTCCTTTCATGGAGAAGTGTGACAAAGTGCAAAACCATGGGCTCTGGATTTAGGTAGACCTTCGCTTGGGCACTTACCAACTGTTGGCCAGAGACTTTAAGACATCAGCAAGGAGAAGAAGAGAAAATATAGAACCTTTGAGGATTGGATTGGGAGCCCGATTTTGCCCCTTACTCTCGCTGAGACTTTGAGTCTGTCATTGGCTTCTCTGAACCTCACTTTCCTGTTCTGTCAAATAAGGGCAGTACCTCCCACCTTGGCTTTATTTTGAAGATTAAATGAAGTGCCAACTTCTGAGAACAATGTCTGAGATATAGGACTCAGTTTGGAGGAGCCCCAGTAGAAGCTCATGATTGCTAATGGGAGGAAGCAGTTACCCAAAGAAAAGGAGGAGTGATATGGGGGATAAGGAAGGAAAAAAGTGCCATACAGACAAAAATAAAGGTGTCCACTGTGCTTGCCCCTCATTAGACTTGAACTACGGTAAATGAGAGCTAGCAAAAGGTTTGGCACTTATGTGCTCCATAAACGAGTGCTGAATCTTCTTAGAGAAAGTATTTTCAAAACACCTGTTCTGTGTGAGACTTCTTACACTGGTGTTATTAACTAGTGGGCCACCTTCTCTAATTAAAATTTCACAGGGCTGAGGAATTTCGTGCCCTAACCTCAGAGCTTCTGGTACACTTGGTGTTATGTTGGAGGTTGATGTATTTGGAAAGATTACGGGAGGGTGAATTCTCTGCCAGCTTCTAACTAGGCAGATGTGAAGGTTTTCTGCTGGGATGTTTTTGCTGTCTGGCACCGGGGGTCAGAGACTAAATAATTTGCCACCAGACAGATGTTCTGAAGAGCTAATTAAAAAACTGACATGTACACAAGACCTCAGATAGATTTATATGCCTTCTTCTCTGGGAATATCCGAATCACCACAGCTTAAAATCACTGTATTAAATGTTATTTCCGGAGAGTTCACAATTGGAATAAAAAGGAGCATCTTTCAAGGCATTCTTTATATGAGTGTGTCTCAAATCTGGATGCACATTTTAAAAAATTTTTATTGAAGTATAGTTGATTTAAAATGTTGTGTTAGTTTCTGCTGTACAGCACAGTGAATCAGTTATACATATACCTATACTCACTCTTTTTTAGACATTTTCCATATAGGTCATAATATTGAGTAGAGTTCCCTGTGCTATACAGTAGGTCCTTAATAGTTATCTATGATATATATAGTAGTGTGTATATGTCAATCCCAAACTCCTAATTTATCCCTCCCCACCTCTTTCCCCCCGGTAACCGTAAGATTGTTTTCTACATCTGTGACTCTATTCCTGTTTTGTAAATAAGTTCATTTGTACCATTTTTTTAGATTCCACATACAGGTGATATCATATGATATTTGTCTTTCTCTGTCTGACTTGCTTCACTCAGTATGACAATCTCTAGGTCCATCCATGTTGCTGCAAATGGCATTATTTCGTTCTTTTTATTGGATGCACATTTTAAAGAAGTGGAAGATCTTTAAAAAAATGCTTATGCTGGGCCTCATCCCAGACCAATGTCTGGGAGGAGGGTCCTGGTAATAGATTTTTTTGAACTCTCCAAGTGACTTGAATATGTAGCCAGGACTGAGAACTACTGATTTAGAAATAAAAGTATTTTAATATCTGTTTTAATCCTTGGAGGTATGACCATGTAATGTATGGGAGCAGAATAGAAAGTGCAGTTAGGGCGCTCTTGGTTGGAATGACGGATTGACCGAGATCTTGTTTCGTTCTGGTTAAGTTACTCAACCTTGTTAAAGGTTAAAGTTTCCTTACCTTTAAAATATGACTGGGCTTCCCTGGTGGCGCAGTGGTTGAGAGTCCGCCTGCCGATGCAGGGGACACTGGTTCGTGTCCCGGTCCGGGAAGATCCCACATGCCGTGGAGCTGCTGGGCCCATGCGCCATGGCCGCTGAGCCTGCGCGTCCGGAGCCTGTGCTCCGCAATGGGAGAGGCCACAACAGTGAGAGGCCCGCATACCGCAAAAAAAAAAAAAAAAAAAAAAAAAAAAGATTCTGAGCAGAGACACAAACATGAGCACACATCAACCTAAAGTAGTCAGCACAATAGACCGTCTTGTCATATTGCAAATATGTAAATAAATCACAGTCAGATTCAGTCTAAGTGTACGTGTCTTGAAAGCCAGAGGATGTATAATTTACCTTTACAGCAAAAGATGCTCCTGGAGGTGTTATTACAGCTCTCTAGAATAAACATCAATAAAAATTCCCAGGTAGTATTTTGCACTTGTACCAGCAGCTCTGCTTCTTGACAGTCGCCTAGAAAATGTGGGCTTGGCTCTGTCTGCTTGGCTGCCAAGCAGCACAGTCAATTATATTGGGATCTAATTGCCCAAAAGGTCCAAACCTATAGTTTTTTCAGGCAGGGTTTGATTATTCATGCTCACTTTGCACAGAAGGGGAGAGGGAAGTTAGTTCTGTATTGCTGTTCCTTCTGGCCGAAGTCTTGGCTGTGATTTCAGCAGTGGTGTACAGAAAGACAGAAGGACCAGCAATGCAAAGTAGCCTTGCCTGAGGCCCTGACTGCAACTTCTTACCTTTTTTTTTTTTTTTTTGTGGTACGCGGGCCTCTCACTGTTGTGGCCTCTCCCGTTGCGGAGCACAGGCTCCGGATGCGCAGGCTCAGCGGCCATGGCTCACGGGCCCAGCCGCTTGGCGGCATGTGGGATCTTCCCGGACCGGGGCACGAACCCATGTCCCCTGCATCGGCAGGCGGATTCTCAACCACTGCGCCACCAGGGAAGCCCTTTCTTACCCTTTTAATGCTGGAAACACACACCCTGCCCATGCTGTGTTCCTTTATTTATTTGGGGGAAATATTTAGGGGGACTTGAGATAAGGGGCTCCAAGCATGTGCCCTAAACACTATAATCTTGCCTTTTTGTAATGAGTATATAGTAAAGATCACGGCAAATATTAGTGTTTACTGTTCTCCCTGGACACACACCTGGCCCTACCACTTACCAGTGTGTGTCTTGGGACGAGCCACTTATGCCTACTCAATCTCAGTTTCTTCAGCTGCAAAGTGAAGGAATAGAATACACACATTATCATGTTCTCCTGATAATTAATTGAGGAGAATATGTAGATAACATTTATTGAATGTATGCCCTATCCCCTTCACTGTTCTAAGTGTCTCACATGTTCTAAGTATTAACATGTATTAACTTTAAATTGCCTATAAAGTAGATCTCTTGATTCCCTTTTTACAGAGGAGGAAACTTAGGTGTGGAGTGGAGTGGTTGAAACAGTTTTCCCAAGGTCACACAAGCAGAAAGTGGGAGCTGAGACTAGAGTTTGGCTTCAGACCTGTCCTCTAGACACTATACATTGTACCCTTTTGTAGAAAGCATGTGATCAATATAAGTACTTGCTCCTCTTCCTGGCTTCCTCTTGAAGGTTCCAATCTGAAATAGGTATGCCATGGCAACCAGCACCACGGTACACATGATAGGTATTTCCTAAGTGCTCACTGAAAGATTAAGTAATTAAAAAGAGTGCTAAGGGTCCATATAGTTTTGTCTAGTATCGGATTGTGTTTATTGACACTTCAGTTGCAAAAAAGCCTCAGTGACTCTATCTGGCCAACTTAGCGTTCAAGGCTCTACAGTAACCCGGCTCCAGATGCCCTTTCCAACCATATACCTCTGCTGTTTACCTTGCTAGTATAAGCTCAGTCAAGGACAGAGCTTATTTTAACCTCTTTATCTTTGTATGCCTCATACTTAGTGGGACTCTAAATAATATTAATTGAATGACTGTGACTCAGTCATCATGGACTGCTACCCTGTTCCTATATAAAATCTAAAAGCAGGTACAGCTGCTCCTTGGTTCTGATGGTTTCCTTGGTCCAGAGCCCCAACCTGCATGATCTCCTGCCTTAGTCCTGACACCAGCCAGCCTTTACTCAGTGGGTTAAAGGTCACAATTTCACCAGCATCATCTTATCTTTTACTAAAATGATCCTGCTAGGCTGCCACTAATTGGGCTTAGGTTTTAGTTGTCCTTCCCATAATGATGATGGATTTTCATTCATTTGTCCACACTTCACCCTCTTCGTTAGTAGATTTTGCCAATTTGTACATTAATGAAAGAAAACCCTATTTAACTATGATGTTAATATTTGAGTGGAGGTATTAAATATACTACTGTCAAATCTAACTTGTATGTGAAGGAAGGCCCTTTTTGATGCTCAAAACTTGCTTTATGAAAGAGAGGGGGACTAAGATTTATTTTGCATCCACTGGGCCTAACCCTGTAGTAAGAACTTTTATTTGTTATTGCACTTGATTTTCAAAAGTCTTGAAAAGGAATATAGCTTGGTAAGAGCCAGGCTTTGATGTCAGAAACACCTGGGTGTGAGTTTTGGCCCTCAAACCCATCTGCTGCATGCTTTTGTGGGGGAGGTCTCTTAATCTCTCTAAACTTAAGTTTTCTTACCTGTAAACAGATACGATGATATCCTGTGTTTGGTATTTGGGGCTCGTTCCCCAACACACAAGCAATAGGCAAAAGAGAATCAAAGTATATGTTTATTAATGGCTAGGAAAACACCTTCATTAGTGAGATGTGCTGGCCCTAGCGGCCAAGGCCTGGGAGGCGAAGTGAGGCTACACTTCCCCACTCTCCTTGAATAAGAGGCAGTGGAAGACCATGGGCCAGGTTTCTAACTGATCACATAAACAAGTGGCTGGACCCGAGTGCAAAGCATTGACCTGGGTCTGTCCCAAAGATCCAGACTCTGCCTACGTCAGATTACTTCCTGGGAGCAGGTAGTTTCAATGTGATCCCTGGGCCTGATGCTAGGAAGAAGAAGAGTGACAGAAGGCATGGTGAGCATGGGTGATGGGAAGAGGGCAGAAGTATGGCTACTCTCTATGGACTGGTTTCCATGGCGTAAGGCAGATACTTCAGCTGAAGGGAGAAAGGTCACTCTCACCTCTACCCCAAAAATAACAATGGAATAAATAAGAACAAAAAACGAATCCTTGTCTTATAGGGCTTTAAATAGGTTTAAATAAGATTATGTATATGAAGTGCCCAGCACTGTGAAAGCACCAATAACCCCTGCATCCCATAAAGAAAAGCAATTTTTTATTAGATAAGTATTCTCATTGAGAACGTCATACAGATGAGGAAAGGGAAGCTCAGAGACGTGAATTCTGGTCTGGTATAAAAACGAGTAACAGCAACATCACAAACAAACAAAAAAGCAACCAGAGCTTCACCTTGTTTTAGATTTAGAAACCCTCAGAGGAATTTTTATTAAGGCTCTGTAAATGGGAGAGGTTTGTTATTTCTGGAACTTGAAAAGTTACCTTAAGCTTTCATAGCAAGTGAGCTCAGGGTTGGGTTTGAATGATCGGAAATGTGCTAATGAATATTTACACCTAATTGCATCAGCCACAGATACCATTTGGAAAACATCACTACCTCTTACATCTTCCATGTACTATGATTTCATGCAATGATCTCAAAAGATATCAGCAACGCTGACATACATACAAAAACCAGGTATAAATAGTTATACTTCAGATTGGGCAACAAGGCCTTGGGGCAAAACAGTTTGACAAAAATGTCCTTCTCTCTTTCCATTGAATATAAGGAGACACATCAGAGAAGTTCTACAAATTGTGATAAAGACAGTCAAATCTGACTTTACAAGAGAGCAAGGTTTTTTGTTTAGTATATTAGTAGTAAATATTCTGTATTTCTCAGTTTTCTGACTAGCAGAGAAAAGGCAACTTAATCTATAGTTACTGAATAAATATATATATATATTTGACCCAGTAATCTCATTCTTTTCCTATAACTCTATTGAGATGTAATTCATATGCCGTACAATTCACCCCTTTAAGGTGTACAATCCAATGGTTTTTAGTATATCCAGAGTTGTGCAGGCATCACCACAACCAATTTTAGAACATTTTCATCACTCCAAAAGGAAACGCCACCCACCCTGCATCCACTAGCAATCACTCCAATTCCCTACAACCCCTCTCCCCACCCGGCCCTAGCCAACCACCAACAATCTGTTTTCTGTCTCCTTGGATTTGCCTGTTTTGGACATTTCATGTAAATGAATCGTACAATATGTGGTCCTTCGTGACTGGCTTCTTTCACTTAGCATGATGTTTTCAAGGTTCATCCATGTTCTGTGATTGCATCATATTCCATATTGCGTGTATTCCATTCCTGTTCATGAGCGTCCTCAGCTTTTCCAGTTTTTCTGTTTTCTTTCTTTATTGGTTATGAAAATTTCTACAGTAAACATTCTTGTACATCTTTCCTGAGGCACAAATGCTTTTATTGCCATGGAATGGATTCCCAAGAATGAAACAATATATTTTATTTTTTATTTTATTTTATTTTTTAACATCTTTATTGGGGTATAATTGCTTTACAATGGTGTGTTAGTTTCTGCTTTATAACAAAGTGAATCAGTTATACATAAACATATGTTCCCATATCTCTTCCCTCTTGCGTCTCCCTCCCTCCCACCCTCCCTATCCCACCCCTCCAGGCGGTCAGAAAGCACCGAGCTGATATCCCTGTGCTATGCGGCTGCTCCCCACTAGCTATCTACCTTACGAAACAATATATTTTAGATTCAAAGGTTTGTTCCATATTTTCTCCAAGTTGAAGCTTAGTTCATTCTTGAAACTAGATTCATATTTCTGATTTCATATTTTTCTTTGAAGAGTTATGTCCACCTGGATTGTCTAAGTAATGTCACCGTAATAAACAACCCCAAATCTCAGTGGCTTAAAGTCATAATTCCCATTCATCCTACATGAATCATCATAGGATACTTGGTTCTTTTTGAACCTCATTCATAGACTTAGGCCAAGAGAATTTCCATCTCTGTGCTTTTTATGTTTGCAGAAGCAGGGAGAAAAGAACATGGTGAATTGAGCATTGTCTCTTATTGCTTCTACACGAAAGTGAAAGTGAGACACATCATTTATCCTCCCATTTCATTGTCCCATGAAAGTCACATGTCCATGCCTAACTTCAAAGAGGTCAGAGCAGGGCACTCCTACCATTTGACTGGAAGGCAGAGAGCCAGAAGTACTTGTGAAACCACTAATGACTGCTGCAAGAGGTGTCTTATTATTCCTATTTCATATCAAGTTCACAAAAGTAGTATGTGGGAGAGTGCAATTATGAACCTAATTTACATTGAAGACTTACTGTGTCTTCTACAGTATTATTCTATAATGTAAGAGTATGTCAAAATAAGACAATTGCCCTCTAACTTAAATTCAGTCTACTAAGTGAGCCCACCAAACACTATTCCTCCTAAGTGACAAAACAAATACATACTTCACTTTTGTGAAGGACTAAAGAGTAAAGTTCTTAGAGGTAATAAATGAGAGTGAAGGGAATAGAAAGAGGATGCATGGATAGGGTTTAGGAAGAGATATTTAAATACTGCCCTTTTGTCTCATATAAATCTCTGCCATAGCATCACTGTAGAATATTGAATAATAAGAGCTGTTTTCTCCCCTTAGGAAAATATCAACATTGATGAAGCTTCCAGATGCCTGGTGAAACATATACTTGCGAACGAGTGTGACCTGATGGAATCTATTCAGCCTGACATCGTGAAGCCCCATCTCACATCTCCCAGGGTTGTCAGCTGCTCCAGCTGTGCTAAATCCTAGTAGGCTCCTCTGCTGGCCTATGATGGAAGTGATCCAATCATCTCATGAATTGTGTCTCAGTTCCTACCATTTTGGGCAAATATCAGGATAGGGATACACCTGGGGCAAAGCCAAAGATCTGTGCCTGTATCTTTCCTCTAAGAGAAATAGCAAATGTTCTTCTTATGTTTTTCTCAGCATCAGCACAGTGTTTACAAGCTTTTAAAATATTTAGTTTGTTACAAAATTCTGTCTTGTAGCTGACCATAATTGTGCAGGGCCAGAGTCGGCCCGATTATTTGCTTCTTTGAGTCAGCCAAGGCCTCAGGTCTGAAAGAGAAGGGGGAGAAGAACAGGCTAGCTGTCAAGTTAAGCATTGGCTTTCACTTTGCCCCTGGTGTCTTTGTTCAGATTTCAGTACATCCTCTGCTGGTCTGACAGGCCTACTAAGTAGAAACAGTATTTTCTCCAGAGATGACCTCAATTCTCAACAGACCTAAAGTTGTCTCTGATTTAGCTCTTCAGAGTCATGTACACAGGCTTCCTGTGCTTTTGTTGCTTTTACTGTCCCTTGCCATGCCCTGAATGTTGGTTTAACTGAAAACTTTATGAAAAGACTGCCCCTGGTATGTGCCTTTCTTTTAGCTTTCTCTTTTAGTCCCACTCAAGCTGTGGGACTCTTCTGTGCGTGTAATACATATTATATATATTTTCACAAGTGAAAATAAAACATTAAAAGATGCTGTTTCCTTATTTCTGCAAGTGCTTTAAGTTTCTTAGTATTCTAAACTTTTTTGTTGACTGTGTGTCCATAGTTCTCAAGACCCATTTCTAAAATTTAATTTCCAAAAAGAGATGCGAAATATGCACTTAAAGGAATGGTACTATTAAAACGGAGATGAATTCAAAGCATCTATATCTACAGTTCACACTGGCATTTAGGTCAGGAAAGCAAGCAGTGCATATACACATTTTTGGTTAAGCAGAGGAATATATCCTCATGTATTCTGGTCAGGAAAGGTGCCAAGCTAATCAACATACAGAGAAACAACTAAACTATGCATGGTGATATCTTGCTTTACACAATGGCTGTGGTGCAGGTATGCTGCAGGTAGCTACTACTGTTTAAAGGCACTATTTTTCATTAATATTCATAATGCACTCACAGGAGCTTTGTAACAGATGTTTTTGGGTATCCTCTCCTTATTATCTTGGCAGTCATTGTTTCCATAAGTACCAGCCACACAGCTTCCTATTATTTGTCTTTGTGACCTTTTCCCTAAGGGCATTCTCTGGCCTCTGGAGCTCTTGACGCATGAGGCAGGCAGGCCAGTGAGTTAATGTCTCCAGAGCAGCCCAAAACCAATGATAGCAGGGACTGGGGGGTGAATACCTTAGGTTCTTTGTCTCTTGGGAAGACCAGTTCTGAGGCATGCTCTATGCAGCCTCTTAGACAACCCCAGTGGTACTAATAGTCCTTGGTTCCCACAGGGGAAACCTTCCCACCTGCTGCAACCTTTATTGGCTTCATTTCCTTCTTTCCTCACTTCCCCAATCCTCTACTGGTGCTTCCTAGGTCAGTTTCCAAATAAACTACTTTCACTCAAATTCTGTTTCAGGGTCTTATATGGGAACCCAAACCTCGCCTAAGTTAGTTGGGACAGAGGTGGTTTAGGAAGCAGATCCTCAATACCAGCGTTTGAACTGAATGATTCACTACCAGCTGGTAGCAGGGACCCCCTTGCTGGTGGATAATGTAGGGGAGCTAATCCCTGGCAGGCTATAGCACCATAATTACTAAGACTCTCATGAGGTGGATTGGGATGGACTACAGACAGAAGTAAAATCCTATTGCTCTTGTATTTGAAAGACATGAGATTGCAGAGCTAACTCCCATAAAACTCCATAGGGAAAAAAATTACAGACTTGGGTCAGCCAACGCTCAACTCAAGATCTGGTGTAAAAATTTAAAGACCTCCGAGCAACAATCAAAATGACCTTTGTTTCCTTCAGCTACAGGATAGACCATGCTGAAAATCAGGCCTAAGATTTAATTTTAGGAAAAGTGGATTTATAAAGGAGGCCGAATTCACAGAGCTAGCAAATCTTCTCCACTATAATCAGGATCTTTATAGGGAAAGAGTCAGACACTGAAACATTGGAGGAGATATTTGGGTAGATGCTCTTAAGAGTCTTGAACCCAGAGAATCTTCTGAAACTCTGCTCCAGAAAAAGAGGCCCTTACCCTTTCCGGTTGGAGAACAGTCGATTACCATGTTAAAGCCTCACCTCAGTAGAATGTTTTATATAGTGATATTTCCCTTCTCAAGCTCTGCTCCCATCTCCCCTCATTGCTTCTAGACAAATAATTAGGATCAAGTCTCAGTATGACTTGAGTAGAAAAGTATGATCTATGTTGTAGGATGAAATGGATGATTAATCAAGTGAACTACAGAACCTGGCTAATAAATGCTAGTAGTATCTGCAAAACATTCAGAGGAATTGGTCTTGAGATGCTAGATCAGGGAGGACAGAATGTAAGAGCAGATCATTATTTCTGTGAGAGCACTCTTTCATGAGTTAATATTTAACATTCTGGCAAGTACACCTGGAGCTGATCCCAATGTGCTACTGGAATAGCTCCTTGAAGCTTGGAAAGAATGTTGGCCTAAAATAAATGATGTGAAGTTGCCGGAACTACCTTGGCAAAGCACTGGAGAAGAGTAACAAGGTCTCAGAGAGGTGGGCATGTTATAATGTATTTATTCTGTAACGTCAGAGAAACGACAGGTTGATTATGTTTCCCAGGAGAGTCCAGAAGACACTCCCTTCGCTAAAGCAATAAGGAATGTCCCCAGAGAGGTATGGCAGCTTCAGTGAGAAGCTCAGTGGTGACTGTTCTCTGTAGACCAGGTTTGAGATTGTAAATATGTTGTTGTGTTTTGCTGGGAATGACACCCTACATGGTTAAGGTTCAAGACGTGGTTGTACTATTAAATGACGTTAGTATATGTAGTGCTGAGTCCTGAATAGCTGTCATCGAAAGGTGGAAGTAAGAATGAAGCCTCCCACTTAAGCACATGGGCCTCCCACTTAAGCAAATGGGCCTCCCACTTAAGCAAATGGGCTTCCTGTCCTACTGTAGAGCCCAGGGAACTATATTCAATATCCTATGATAAACCATAGTGGAAAAGAATACGAAAAAGAATGTGTATGTATTATATATGTATAATGGAATCACTTTGCTATACAGCAGAAATCAACACAACATTTTAAATCAACTATACTTCAATAAAATAAATTTAAAAGAAAAAGAAAGTGGCCTTCCCCTTTTTACAGCTTCCAGTTCTGCAGAGTTAGAAGTCTTGATACGTCTACCAGGGCACACAGTAAATTTACAGCTTCAGCTGCTGCCTGATTCTTCTCGGCTCTTATGCCCACAGGCCAGCAGTCAGAGAAGGCAGTTACTATACAGACAGGGGTAATTCATCCTGATTATGAGGAGGACATAGGGTTGCTGCTAAATAATGGAGCAGGGAGGAATATGTCTGGAAATCGTGCAACTCACTGGCCTGTCTGTTGATGCATCCCTGGTGAGAAACAAAAGGGCAATGGCAGCAACAATATCTTAATGAGGACAAGTAACCAGGGACTCAATCTCTCAGGGATAAAAGGCTGAGTTATTGCATCACACGATGAACCTAGACGAGAAGCAGTTTGGTTGAGGGCATGGAGGTAATAAAGGAGGGAAACGACAAATATCGATTATGGTTTCAAGATTAACTACAACAGTTGAGGCTATAGGCCTCCTCTTGTGGAATTGTGACAAGTGACCTCCTAAAATAATCAGTGAAAGGACAGGATGAACTTAACCTGCAGCATGAGTGAATCTGGGTAGTGCAAAGTATGGGCTATGGTAGGCCATAGCAAAGGAAGTGTCCATACGCCCTCAGCGTATGGCCTCCATTGCAATCCCCTGAAATCCCCACAGCTCTGCCTTAAAATGTTCTCTGGGTGCATGAAGCATATTTGTCTTGCATGCTGGACAGGCGGGAGTGCTACAGAGTTAACACCTCCAGGAGCAGCCTCATCTGAGATAGACATAAACTGGTAGATAAATACTCCAGGTTCCTCACCCCTCAGGTAGGGTGAATCTGAGCCTTGCTCTATTCACTTAGAGATCCCCAGCAGGCGGGATTGGGGCAAAATTCCACACAGTGGTAACCTGCATTACCACACCCTTTTTGGTTTCCTTTCCTTCCCCGTCTCACTTCTCTACTCCTCTACCAGTGCTTCCAAAGATTAGGTAGGAGACTCAAACATGTAAACAATTGACCATGTGTCAAGAGAGAAGTCAAATGTTCAAACCAAGATATCTCTTCTGAAAACACGATTTGTTTCTAAATGTGGGGACTGCAGCTCCAATTGTATTTAAGGAAATAGAATATATGTTCCTACCATCTTCTTCCTGGATCACTGGGATCTAGCCACTTTGGACTACTTTGTTCAGCTACCTCTTCCTATTATTTGTGATATTCTTTTCTTTTCTTTGCCTGGGAACCCACCCATTCTTTAAGGATCAGCATCATGGCACAACCTTACAGCCTTGTTGATCTTTGTAGGTAATACCAATTTTTTCCAATTTGCACAGCTCTTGCTTGATTCAATCATCAAACACATGCTGCATTATAGTGATATATCAACTGTTATTTATTGAACACATACTGTGGGACAATCACTGATCTATAACTTTACCTTTATTATGTCGTTCAATTCCTTCAATGACCCACCACGAAAATACTCATCTCCTCAATTTATGTATGAAGAAACTGAAGTACAGAGATATTGAGCAACTTGGCAAAACTCGTGCAGAAACCAACCGGCAAAGCAAGGATTCCAACCCAGCAGCCTAATTCCTTAATTAGGGTGACATGTCTAGAGTGCAAATAAATAGGAATAAAGCTATGACAAGGAAAAAGTAAGGCCATAGGAGAAAGCAGTATGAGGTCCTTGTTTCCCCCATTGCAATATGTTAATCCCACTATGGAGTACAGTCCTGGTTTTATTCCAGAGGAGGGATCCTAGGAGGTACCTTTATACCACTGTTTTCATCCACCTATTAAGTCATCACTTCTCCATTCATGACTTGCACTCAGATGTTGGAACTAGCATTATACATGTGTTTAAATTCAGCTGCATCTCAGCTTTTTCTGTCTGAAAATATTCTTGTCTTTCTGGGATCTCCAAGCACCACAAACTCCCCAAAATTATAAGAGAAAAAAGCATGAGAAATCCCAATAAACAGGTCAGAAGTGCTGATGGACTAAGCCAAAGCAACTCTCAAAGATGAGGGCAAATAACTCTGAGAAGCGTACGTACATTATTTCACTGCATTGATGAGTCTGAAATTTCCCATTTCAACAAATCAACTTACCTTTTTCTATTTGATTGCTTTTTCAGAATATTAATCCCCAGGCACAAGCCTTAGTATAGTCCTAAGTGCAGTGTCCTCACTGAAACTGTAATGGTAGACATAAGACTCTGGAATTCAAATTTCCAGCTGGCCCAGATTATGCTTTCTATTAGGACAAAATTTGCTTTCAAAAGAATTTGGAGAAACCTGATGAAAGTTCTTTTTTTAATGTGAAATGTCAAAGAGTTGCTACTACTTGTAATACAATGCAGTGTGTTCTGCTTCGTCTTGAACTTTTAAGAAGTTACCTTATGCCAGATGTATAACATCAATCAATTTGCATTTACTGAACAAATAGCTATCAAATGACTGCTCTGAGCAAGTTGCTGTGTTTGGTGCATTTAAGTAGATCACATGTCAAGGTCTCTACTAAAATGCATAGTGCTTAATATATGTTAGTTTCTTTCCTTTCTCTGTGTTAGTTGTCATGGAAACATGAGGAATAAAAGTCATGGGTCTCTGCTCTTTAAATTTGCTCTTTCCTTGGGGAAAGGGAGGTGGGTTAACAAGACAAGCAAAAGATCTGTCTAGATCAAGAAAAGAAGGTTGTTTCTGTTTCTACTACATAGCAGTCTTCATTTTTATTTTACTGTTATAACTGTTAATAGTTATCATTTATTGCTCAGTTCTATAGTATATCTTTTCCAAACATAATGTCATTTCATCATCACTACCACCCTATTGAGGGGAGAGTGATTTCCCATTTTATGGATAAGAAAACAGAGTGATAAAAAACAATATCCACACGTATTATGTGATTCTGGCAGGATTCCTAGTCCACGTATCTGCCTTTTTGGTCTCCTAATCAAAGGACCTCATTCCTCCCAGCTAAAGTGACAGATCTAGAGATGAGCTTGTGATCCAACTGAACCATGCAGAGTCCTCTCCTGTGCCTTCCCCCATCCCCCACCAACACTTTAGGAAAGGGGTCATAGGAAATGGCCATTATTTTCTTACCCCATGTGGCATGTGACAGTTAGATGGGCACACACCAATACACAGAGAGATGAAGAGGCAAGCTTGAGAGAGAGAAGGGCAGGGAGAAGTGAAAAAGAAAACAACCCATGTGACTTAGATGGGACTTGGTCCAGCTCTATGTGATTCCTGATTTAACTTTAACTTGCTAGTTTACATGAAGCAATAAATTCCTCTTTGGTTTCTTTGTTCATCGGTTTAAGGCATATTGAGTTGCTTTTCTGCCACGTGAAATTCAGACTCTACTGACTAATACAGCCACACAATTAAAAGTGGAGTTAGATTTGTACCCATGTATCTCTGTACATGGTCCTCAAGGTCCATGGTTTTTTGAACCATTTTTTAATTGGGTTATAACATATAAGTTTTATGTATACAGTATTATACTTTTATTTCTGTATACACTACAGTGTGCTCATAACCAAAAGTTTAGTTTCCATTTATTATCATACAGTTGACCCTCATTACCCATGCCCTCCCCCCACCCCCTTCTTCTCTGATAACTACTATTCTGTTCTCTGTATATATGTGTTTGTGTTGTTTGCTTTGTCCATTTATTTTAAATTATTTTTAGATTTCACATATGAGTGAAATCATGCTGTATTTGTACTTCCCCATCTCCTGATTTATTTCACTTAGCATAATGCCCTCAAGGTCCATCCATGCTGTTGCAAATGGCAAGATTTCATCTTTTTTAAATGGCTGATTAGTATTACATTGTGTACATAGTATTATATTGTGTCTGACACATCTTTATTGATTCATCCATTGATGGGCACTTAGGTTGTTTCTATATCTTGGCTGTAGTAAATACTGCTATGATGAACACAGGGGTACAGATATCTTTTCAAATTAGTGTTTTCATATTCTTTGAGTAAATACCCAGAAGTGGAATAGCTGAATCATATGGTAGTCTTATTCTTAATTTAAAAAAAAATATTTATTTATTTATTTGGCTGCATCGGGTCTTAATTGTGGCACGCGGGATCTTTCATTGCAGCGCGTGGGCTCTTTGCTGTGGCATGAGGGCTTCTCTAGTTGTGGCATGTGGGCTCTAGAGTGTGCAGGCTCAGTAGCTGTGGTGTGCTGACCTAGTTGACCTGCAGCATATGGGATCTTAATTCCCCGACCAGTGATCGAACCTGCGTTCCCTGCATTGGAAGGTGGATTCTTAACCACTGGACCACCAAGGAAGTCCCTATTCTTAATTTTTTGAGGCAAAACCATAGTGTTTTCATAGTAACTGCACCAATTTACATTCCCACCGAGAGTATATGAGAGCTCCTCCAGGTCTGTAAAGTGTATTTACAATAATAACTCCCACTTAAATAGGAGATTTTTATAAGCATTGGAGGCTTTACTTCAAATATTCTCAAATATTCTATTAGTAGGGAAATATGTAAAGACATGACTGATAGAAGAACGATGTTTTATGCTAATAGTAACTAAACAGTCAGTAACTCCAAAATAAATAGGTAAATAGTGACAAGAGGTTTAGAGAATAAAAATAAAGCTTACAAATGTTTTTTGGTAATCGATGACATTGTGAAGTTACTATAGAGGAAGTTCTAATAGGCATATCATACCACATGTAGTATTTAAATTAATGTTTAAAAATTAATACTAAAATGCTCTTTTTTAAAAGTTTCTAATTTAAATTAGGAATTTGGGATTAACAGATACACACTACTATATGTAAAATAGATAAACAACAAGGACCTACTGTATAGCACAGGGAACTCTATTCAATACCTTATAATAACCTATAACGGAAAAGAATCTAAAAAAGAATATATATACATATATATATACACATGCATATATAAAACTGAATCACTTTGCTGTACACCTGAAACATTGTAAATCAACTATACTTCAATAAAAAATTAAGTTTTAGGGTTTCCCTGGTGGTGCAGTGGTTGAGAGTCCGCCTGCCGATGCAGGGGACACGGGTTCGTGCCCAGGTCCGGGAAGATCCCACATGCTGCAGAGCGGCTGGGCCCGTGAGCCATGGCCGCTGAGCCTGCGCATCCGGAACCTGTGCTCCGCAACGGGAGAGACCACAGCAGTGAGAGGCCCACGTACCGCAAAAAAAGAAAAAAAAATTAAATTAAATTTTAAAAAGTGCTTTAACCAGACGGTGTTTTCAATCAAGAATCAGGAGATAGTTATTCCTAAAATTCCATAAAGTTGTGGGAATCTCTACTTTAGTGAGAGAGAGAGAGAGAATACTGAGAGGGATCCAAAAAAGATGGAAAATAAAAATTTTGGAAAGAGGAAATAAAAATAAAAGATGGAAAATAAAAATTTTCCTCCAGCTCCGTTTTTCTTTCTTAAGATTATTTTGGCTCTTCAGGGTCTTTCATGTTTCCATACAAGTTGTAAAATATTTTGTTCTAATTCTGTGAAAAAATGCCATTGGTAATTTGATAGGGATTGCATTGAATCTGTAGATTGCTTTGGGTAGTCTAGTCATTTTCACAATATTGATTCTTCTAATCCAAGAACATGGTACATCTCTCCGTCTGATTCTTTCATCTTTGATTTCTGTCATCAATGTCTTATAGTTTTCTGAGTACAGGTCTTTTGCCACCTTAGGTAGGTTTATTCCTAAGTGTTTTATTCTTTTTGTTGTGATGGTAAATGGGAGTGTTTCCTTAATTTCTCTTTCTGATTTTTCATTGTTAGTGTATAAGAATGCAAGAGATTTCTGTGTATTAATTGTGTATCCTGCAACTTTACCAAATTCACTGATGAGCTCTAGGAGTTTTCTGGTAGCATCCTTAGGATTTTCTAGGTATAGTATCATGTCATCTGCAAACACTGACAATTTTACCTCTTCTTTTCCCATCTGTATTCCTTTTATTTCTTTTTCTTCTCTGAGTGCCATGGCTAGGACTTCCAAAACTATGTTGAATAACAGTGGTGAGAGTGGACATCCTTGTCTTGTTCCTGCTCTTAGAGGAAATGCTTTCAGTTTTTCACCATTGAGAATGATGTTTGCTGTGGGTTTGTCATATATGACCTTTCTTATGTTGAGGGAGGTAGGTTCCCTCTATTCCTGATTTCTGGAGGGTTTTTATCATAAATGGGTTTTGAATTTTGTCAGAAGCTTTTTCTGCCTCTATTGAGATGATCATATGGTTTTTATTCTTCATTTTGTTAACATGGTGTATACAGTCAACCAATTTTAGAGGTCAGAGACATTTAGAGACTCTTCCCAGGACCCACAGCTGGCAAGTGACAGAGCCAGCCCTCAAACTCAAGACTGGCTGACTTAAAGGACTTTGTTTCACCATGATTCTGTGTGACCATAGTTTAGATGGCACCAATTTTTAAGATTGTATATTTATTTTGTGTATGTATCAGTTAAGGTTCAGTAGAGAGATAGTCATCATACAGTAAACAAGTAACATTTAATACAAAGAATTATTAGCTAGCAAAAAGGATTAATTAAAGTTAAAAATAACCTTAAAGAATACAGGACTAGCAGGTGCAGGGTAAAGCCGCCACTTCTGTGGCAGAGGAAGAGCGTCCGAAGAAGGAAAACATTTGTCAGAGCCTCCCTACTTCCCGCCCTTGCCCTTTCTGCCTTGTGAGGTTGCAGTGAGAAGTGGACCATCAGTGAGGAAGTGGGCTCTCACCAGATGCCGTTTTGGATGACACCATGACCTTGGACTTCCTAATCTCCAAAACTGGGAGAAATAAATGTTTATTGTTTACAAGCCACCCATTTTATGATATTTTTGTTATAGCAGTGCAAATGCCTAATAACTTTCTCTCCTTCTTCCATGAGAGTATATATTTTTGCTGGGCATTTGGACACTCAGATAAATACATTTTCCAGCCATCCTTGTAGGTGAGCACGGCCACGTGATAAAAATTTGGCCCATATAAAGTCAACAGAAATTATGTAGGTAACTTCTGAGTGTTGTCTTTCAAAGAAAAGAATGTGTTTTCCCCTTCATCTCTGGAATGTAGACATGAAGTGGGGAGCTGGAGCAGTCACCTTGAGCTCCAAAATGGAAGCCTCATATGGAGAAGAGAAGAGTAAAATGATAGAAGGATTCTGGGTCCCAGGTAATGTTGACTTGCCCTAAGAATCGTGAACCACCTACCTGAGTATTGTTAGAACAGGGAAACATTCTATTCTGTTGAGACTCTTCAAGGTGTCTGGTAAACGCTACCATGTGTTCTTATAATCCTCTGCTTTTTCTAATCTTTAAAGTTGAGATGATGATAATAGTACCATACTTGAATGTTCTTTCTTGTAAAGATTCAACGACAGCAACAATAGCTGTGTCAGATGTTTACATGACACTTCCTCTGTACCAGGTACAGTTCTGAGAGCTCTACTTGTAGAAAAACGTCTGGCACATAGTAAGTGCAGGTGTTTGCTATTGTTATTTTCTTACTTTCTCCATGATCCCCAGGTTAACCACTGCAATTTATATTTCATTCTATTTTCTCTGAATCTCATGGGGAATTATAATTGTCAGTGTCCAATTATTTCTATATGGGCAGAAATAGAAATAGTTATATAAATAAATAACATAATTAAAAATATGACTATAGATCATATAATTTAAAGAACAGAATTATATATATTCTTAAATTTCTTTATTGGTCACCTGATAACCAGCTGTTGAAAACATTAGCAAGCTTGTGTCCATGAGAGTCAAAACATTTTTTGCTGTATGAAAGATAGCAATCTCTTTATAACATATTGTCTCTTATAATGAAATTAAACATATCTATTATAGAAAATAAGTAAAACTAATATAAAAATCATGAATGATTCCACTACCCACTACATAGGATTGTTTTGAATATGATGTTTTGTGTCCTAGATTTCTTCTCTTAATAATTGGTAGTAAATACTTTTAAGTTCATTAAATATTTTATACAGCATACATTTTGAGGATGAATAAATATTCTGTTGTATTACTATATATCATGTGTTTTTTTAACCAAACCATTAATGATGGACATTTAAGTTATTTCAGTAGCTTTGCCTTTAAATAGTGCTACAAAGATAAATTTTTATGCACACCCATGATCAGTTCCTTAGAATAAATTCCTAGGAGTGAAATTGCTGAATCAAAAGTTAAGCAAAATTTTAAAGCAATCTTAAAATTACTTTTGGAAAGCGTGTACCAATTTCTTCTCTCATCAGTGATGTTTTGAAATATCCAAAGGGCACAATAAGATATGATCATATCTCCTATTTAAACTCACAAGCATAGCAGATCCCCTGCAGAAGGTCTTCCAACATATTTGGGGGAAGGGTGGTAAATATATGAAAAGAAGAGAAAGCTTTGCAGACACGAAACACGTGATGTCAGATTACAGCAATGTCACTTTCAGTTGGAGGAGATCAGATTAAATTCAAATGTGAGTCTCTTCTCTTCCCCTCTTCTGCAATACCCTTGAGAAAAATCAGTTTGCTCTATAATAGTTGAAGAAAAGTGTTAGGGCAGCAAATAAAAATAAATTTAAGAGAAAACAGGGTTTCCTAAGAACTGTTTTGTCTACTTGAAAGATAAAACCTGGGGGCTCTTGCAAAACCTGCTTGCCCATAATATCAGTATTACTAAAATGAATAAGTCATCTTTGTGATTTATAGTTAGTGTTATAGTACATCTATGCTACCAAAAGTGCCATTACAATTTTGACTACTGAATTATCTTAGTTTGTTTTAAATCCATGGCCATAAAAGGTACTTCCCAAGACTACTGAGGTTGTTCATACCTTAACTTTCCAAAAACTAGAATTCTGATAACAGAATAAATACAGACATGACAGTTTCCTCCCCCGAAATGCTCAGTCTTCTATTTTAATTAAAAAGGAAACCAAGGGGCTTCCCTGGTGGCGCAGTGGTTGAGAGTCCGCCTGCCGATGCTGGGGACACGGGTTCGTGCCCCGGTGCGGAAAGATCCCACATGCCGCGGAGCGGCTGGGCCCGTGACCCATGGCCGCTGAACCTGCGCATCCGGAGCCTGTGCTCCACAACGGGAGAGGCCACAACAGTGAGAGGCCCGCGTACCGCAAAAAAAAAAAAGGGAATCAGGTTCTTTGATATATTGCATTCGTGGAACATAAAATATGAAATATCAAGGACTATTGTGCTGTGGATTATAATTTTAACATGCCATTTTAAAATACTTTCTTATACTATTTTTTTAAGGTTACATGCCATCTCATTCCCTTCTTTCATTTCTTTTGTTCCCTCCGAAGAACGCTAGACTCCCATAAAAGAGGCATTCTATAACTGCTTTTTAATTTACTTTGACCTTAAATTAGAGTTTAGGACATTTGTCAGTACTGTGCTATCCTCATTCTTGGGGATTTGGGTTAGAGGATGGGGTGGGATTTTTACCTTAAATACTTTCTAATAAAACAGTAAGAATAAAATTCTTAATCATGGAGTTGCTGAATGTATTGAATGAGAGAATCTATTTGAAGTAGAGTCCCTGAAATCTTGAACTAAGGGAATGTTAACTATTATTATTCTGATATGAATTAAAATTCAAATTATCACAAGGCAAAAGTAATACCTTGACCCTATGTGTCAAGGGTCTGTTCTGTGGCAACCATATATTTAGATTTAGAGAGATCAGACCCCATCATTCTTGTTCTAAGAGAATGTGAAGCACCACAAGTGTTGGAGGAGAATCATCTGGCATATCTTAATGTATGCCTCCATTCATTAAGCTCCCTAGATGGGAGCTCTGTGTTTGTGAGGTGTATGTGTGTGTATGGGTGTGTGTGCCTGCACGTGTGCCGCTGTATTGTGTTTTAATTCAGCTATGCTTACACTTTGGATTCGTTTGCTCACCTTAGGAGATTCTAACTGACAGCAATGGAATGTTAATGTGATTTAAACAGAATTTCCACCTGTGTCCATTTGAAGGTCTCTTTCTCCCTCCCTTCATGTGATTTCTGGGATGTCACACACACACAAAACTTGAGAGACTCAGGTGGAGGTAATGAATTCTGTGAAAATTGAAAAACAAAATAATATAACAAGGAACAGGATTTCCTTGAACTCTAGAGCATAAAAGTCACTGAATATTTAATAATAAACCAGCCTTCATTTTAATCCCAGATTCTATTTTTCATCATGTTATTGCACTTTTATATATTACACATTATCAGTTTGCATAAGAGAAAATTACATAGACAAATTTCTTATTCTATTGATATGGCATTTGATTTTTTTAGATCTATTTGGTTTTTAATAATCATTAAAACAAATAGAAATTATTAAAGATCTTTATTTGAAACAGAACAAAGACTTAGGGAAGCATTTTCATTTCTATTGTTCCACTCTATGCTCAATTAAAAACAACCACCACAAAAAGATGTAGGAGAGAGTTAGCTTCTCTACAAAGAATCTATTTTCTTACAAAGAAAATTTTTTTTAGTATCATGCCTGTTAAGAAGACACAAATTGAAGATGGACTATTTTTAAACAATGTAGGGGTCTGTTCTGTTCTCTAGGACATGATGGAGATGCTAGGAATAAATACAATGCATAGGATGCCCTGAGTCATTAACTGCTAAGTCAGAATTCTAATAGGAACAGCCTACTGAGGTCAGCTAAAAAGTACACTAACGGCCCTGGCCTTGGATTTGATTCTCTTGTTGCATCCCAGAGGTGCTTTTGTAAGACATTAGTAAAAATAGAAAACCCAACCTTTTTTACACATCATCCCCCAAACGAGGCTGCTTTAAAAACTTTGAGTGAAAATGTCTTTAGGTTTTTATCCAAGCCACTCATTTTACAGATGAAATTGAAGTTCAAGGAGGTTCAGTGACATATGTGAGGTCACGCAACTAGCTAAGATATAGAAAGATGGCTAAAAGCTACATCTCCACTGTTCCACTAATAATATCTCCTTCCATTGAGAGTCTGTTAGGTACCAGCCATTCTACTAACATTAGTTTACTTAATTGGCATTGCAAACTTGCAATGTAGATTTAAATTCACGTTTGACAAGTATAGGAGCATAGGCTTAGAGAGGTTACTCACTTGCGTGAGGTCACACAAAAGTAAAAATGGGTTCAAATCCAGTTCTGACCCTTAGCATAGAGTCTTTCTGGTACTCTGCTCTAACTCCTTCATAACAGCCCCTTGATTCCATCCTGCTCTCTCTAGTATTGAAATAATATTTCATTGTGCTCCTGGCTGGTTTGCTGTGTACCAAATTTCTGATAAGAAGTCAGGCAGGCACTATCAAATATGAATGTATATATGATACCTATATATAAAAAACATACATACATATAAAACATATGTATTATACAGTAATATGTATTACATATAATATCCACATCTGCATCTCTAACATAGCTGGTCTATACAGGCTCAGAAGTGGCTCAAGGCAAATTCCAAATGCGCTTAGCCATTCTCCTTGATAAGTCAAATCGAAAGGAAAGTTGATGGCTGCGTAGAGGGGCTGACTCCGCAAAAGAGGGTCCTGAGCAATAGGGTACTGATAAAGTGACAATATTTTGTTAAATGCTTTTGTATCTTTATTCAATTTTCACAAGCAATGATTTCTTTTTCTTATATAAATAAATAACTTATTATTCATCTCTAATAACAATAGAATCAATTTCAGCATAACAGTATTCCAAATATCTACATCTTGACATCTTAAAGTTAACAATCCTATGTATCATCATTTAGAAGGCTTAATATGCTCTAACATATTTAAAATATTTTTGCTTGTTTCTTTTTTGTTCAGGTTCATTGAGAAATAATTGACATACGTCACTGTATGTGTTAAGGGGTACAGCAAAACTGTTTGATTTACATATGTTGTGAAATGATTACCACAACTGTTTTAGTTAGTGTGCATCATCTCATATAGATACAATAACAGGGAAAAAATTTTTCCTTGTGATGAGAACTGATAGGATCTATTCTCTTAACAAGTTTCCTATATATCACACAGCAGTGTTAAGTACAGTCATCTATGTTGTACATTACATTTCTAGTACTTATTTATCTTATAACTGGAAGTTTGTAATTTTGACCACCTTCCTCCAATTTCCCCTCCCCTCCCACCTCTGGTAGCCATAAATTTGATCTCTTTTTCTATGAGTTTGCTGGGAATTTTTTTGTTTTTTTAGATTCCACCTGTAAGTGAGATCACATAGTATTTGTCTTTGTCTGATGTATTTCACCTAGCAAAATGCCTTCAAGGCCCATTCATGTTGTTGTAAGTGGTAGGATTTCCTCATTTTTTTAATGGTTGAATAATATTCTGTTGTATATGTATATCAAAACTTCTTTATCCATTCATCCATTGATAGACACTTACGTTGTTTCCATGTCTTAGCTATTATGAATAATGCCACTATGAAATGGATGTGCAGATATCATTTCAAGTTAGTGTTTTCATTTTCTCAGGTTATATTCTGGGAAGTGAAATTGTTGGATCACATGACAACCACTTATTTCACTGATAAGAAAATTAGCCCTGAGATTCAAATGTAATTAAGGTATCGGTTATTCAGAAGCATAATCAGAACTTCTCCTCCTCCTTCAGAAGCCCATCACTGCTTTTCTAATTATTCAGGCCTTCTATTAGTGTACGAATTTCTTTAAATGTGGACGTGGTATAGGTTGGCTATGAAAATGTAGAGCCAACAGAGGAAATGAAAGGATGAAGGAACTCAAATCTTAAATGCCCATCGACAGACAAATGGATAAAGAAGTTGTGGTACATATTTACCATGGAATATTACTCAGCCATAAAAAGAAACGAAACTGAGTTATTTGTAGCGAGGTGGAGGGACCTAGAGTCTGTCATACAGAGTGAAGTAAGTCAGAGAAAAACAAATACCATATGCTAACACATATATATGGAATCTAAAAAAAAAAAAAAGAAGAAAAAAAGAAAATGAATTTTTAAAATATGGGGATCCAGGTCTTATTCTTTTAAAAAAATTTTTCTGTTTAAAATTTTCACAGGTAAAATTCTGTTTTTTATTTTAAAAATACAAAATAACAGACTAAAAGAACAGACAGCCCCCACCAAAAAAACCCACCTTCATCATATTCACACTACTGAAAGATATACTCTGTTGATATTTTGATACATATATATATATTTCTAGACTATCTCCTATGTATACACATTTTTCTTTTCTTTTAAAAAAATTTTAAAACTTAGTATCAAATTATATATACACTGTTACCCTAAATAATAAGATAATTTCTTCTATGTACAGAACCTTTTTTTTTTTTTTAAACATCTTTATTGGGGTATAATTGCTTTACAATGGTGTGTTAGTTTCTGCTTTATAACAAAGTGAATCAGCTATACATATACATATGTTCCCATATGTCTTCCCTCTTGCGTCTCCCTGCCTCCCAGTCTCCCCATCCCACCCTTCCAGGCTGTCACAAAGCACCGAGCTAATATCCCTGTGCCTTGCGGCTGCTTCCCCCCAGCTATCTACCTTACTACGTTTGTTAGTGTGTATATGTCCATGACTCTCTCTCGCCCTGTCAAAACTCACCCTTCCCCCTCCCCATATCCTCAAGTCCGTTCTCCAGTAGGTCTGCGTCTTTATTCTTGTCTTACCCCTAGGTTCTTCATGACATTTTTTTCCCTTAAATTCCATATATATGTGTTAGCAAAGACAAAAAGCATTTGTCTTTTTCTTTCTGACTTACTTCACTCGGTATGACAGACTCTAGGTCTATCCATCTCATTACAAATAGCTCAATTTCATTTCTTTTTAAGGCTGAGTAATATTCCATTGTGTATATGTGCCACATCTTCTTTATCCATTCATCCGATGATGGGCGCTTAGGTTGTTTCCATGTCCTGGCTATTGTAAATAGAGCTGCAATGAACATTTTGGTACATGACTCTTTTTGAATTTTGGTTTTCTCAGGGTATATGCCCAGTAGTGGGATTGCTGGGTCATATGGTAATTTTATTTGTAGTTTTTTAAGGAACCTCCATACTGTTCTCCATAGTGGCTGAACCATTTCACATTCCCACCAGCAGTGCAAGAGTGTCCCCTTTTCTCCACACCCTCTCCAGCATTTATTGTTTCTAGATTTTTTGATGATGGCCATTCTGACTGGTGTGAGATGATATCTCATTGTAGTTTTGATTTGCATTTCTCTAATGATTAATGATGTTGAGCATTCTTCCATGTGTTTGTTGGCATTCTGTATATCTTCTTTGGAGAAATGTCTATTTAGGTCTTCTGCCCATTTTTGGATGGGGTTGTTTGTTTTTTTCTTATTGAGCTGCATGAGCTGCTTGTAAATTTTGGAGATTAATCCTTTGTCAGTTGCTTCATTTGCAAATGTTTTCTCCCATTCTGAGGGTTGTCTTTTGGTCTTGGTTATGGTTTCCTTTGCTGTGCAAAAGCTTTGAAGTTTCATTAGGTCCCATTTGTTTATTTTTGTTTTTATTTCCATTACTCTAGGAGGTGGGTCAGAAAAGACCTTGCTGTGATTTATGTCATAGAGTGTTCTTCCTATGTTTTCTTCTAAGAGTTTGATAGTTTCTGGCCTTACATTTAGGTCTTTAATCCATTTTGAGCTTATTTTTGTGTTTGGTGTTAGGGAGTGATCTAATCTCATACTTTTACATGTACCTGTCCAGTTTTCCCAGCACCATTTATTGAAGAGGCTGTCCTTTCTCCACTGTACATTCCTGCCTCCTTTATCAAAGATAAGGTGTCCATATGTGCGTGGGTTTATCTCTGGGCTTTCTATCCTGTTCCACTGATCTATCTTTCTGTTTTTGTGCCAGTACCATACTGTCTTGATTACTGTTGCTTTGTAATATAGTCTGAAGTCAGGGAGCCTGATTCCTCCAGCTCCTTTTTTCGTTCTCAAGATTGCTTTGGCTATTCGGGGTCTTTTGTGTTTCCATACAAATTGCAAAATTTTTTGTTCTAGTTCTTTGAAAAATGCCAGTGGTAGTTTGATAGGGATTGCATTGAATCTGTAGATTGCTTTGGGTAGTAGAGTCATTTTCACAATGTTGATTCTTCCCATCCAAGAACATGGTATATCTCTCCATCTATTTGTATCATCTTTAATTTCTTTCATCAGTGTCTTATAATTTTCTGCATACAGGTCTTTCGTCTCCTTAGGTAGGTTTATTCCTAGATATTTTATTCTTTTTGTTGCAATGGTAAATGGGAGTGTTTTCTTGATTTCACTTTCAGATTTTTCATCATTAGTATATAGGAATGCCAGAGATTTCTGTGCATTAATTTTGTATCCTGCTACTTTACCAAATTCACTGATTAGCTCTAGTAGTTTTCTGGTAGCATCTTTAGGATTCTCTATGTATAGTATCATGTCATCTGCAAACAGTGACAGCTTTACTTCTTCTTTTCCGATTTGGATTCCTTTTATTTCCTTTTCTTCTCTGATTGCTGTGGTTAAAACTTCCAAAACTATGTTGAATAAGAGTGGTGAGAGTGGGCAACCTTGTCTTGTTCCTGATCTTAGTGGAAATGCTTTCAGTTTTTCCCCATTGAGGATGATGTTTGCTGTGGGCTTGTCATATATGGCCTTTATTATGTTGAGGAAAGTTCCCTCTATGCCTACTTTCTGGAGGGTTTTTATCATAAATGGGTGTTGAATTTTGTCAAAAGCTTTCTCTGCATCTATTGAGATGATCATATGGTTTTTCTCCTTCAATTTGTTAATATGGTTTATCACATTGATAGATTTGCGTATATTGAAGAATCCTTGCATTCCTGGAATAAACCCCACTTGATCATGGTGTATGATCCTTTTAATGTGCTGTTGGATTCTGTTTGCTAGTATTTTGTTGAGGATTTTTGCATCTATGTTCATCAGTGATATTGGCCTGTAGTTTTCTTTCTTTGTGACATCCTTGTCTGGTTTTGGTATCACGGTGATGGTGGCCTCGTAGAAGGAATTTGGGAGTGTTCCTCCCTCTGCTATATTTTGGAAGAGTTCGAGAAGGATAGGTGTTAGCTCTCCTCTAAACGTTTGATAGAATTCACCTGTGAAGCCATCTGGTCCTGGGCTTTTGTTTGTTGGAAGGTTTTTAATCACAGTTTCAATTTCAGTGCTTGTGATTGGCCTGTTCATATTTTCTATTTCTTCCTGATTCAGTCTTGGCAGGTTGTGCATTTCTAAGAATTTGTCCATTTCTTCCAGGTTGTCTATTTTATTGGCATAGAGTTGCTTGTAGTAATCTCTCATGATTTTTTTTATTTCTGCAGTGTCAGTTGTTACTTCTCCTTTTTCATTTCTAATTCTATTGATTTGAGTCTTCTCCCTTTTTTTCTTGATGAGTCTGGCTAGCGGTTTACCTATTTTGTTTATCTTCTCAAAGAACCAGCTTTTAGTTTTATTGATCTTTGCTATCGTCTCCTTTATTTCTTTTTCATTTATTTCTGGTCTGATTTTTATGATTTCTTTCCTTCTGCTAGCTTTGGGTTTTTTTTGTTCTTCTTTCTCTAATTGCTTGAGGTGCAAGGTTAGGTTGTTTATTCGAGATGCTTCCTGCTTCTTAAGGTGGGCTTGTATTGCTATAAACTTCCCCCTTAGAACTGCTTTTGCTGCATCCCATAGGTTTTGGGTCGTTGTGTCTCTATTGTCATTTGTTTCTAGGTATTTTTTTATTTCCTCTTTGATTTCTTCAGTGATCACTTCATTATTAAGTAGTGTATTGTTTAGCCTCCATGTGTTTGTATTTTTTACAGATCTTTTCCTGTAATTGATATCTAGTCTCATGGCGTTGTGGTCAGAAAAGATACTTGATACAATTTCAGTTTTCTCAAATTTACCAAGGCTTGATTTGTGACCCAAGATATGATCTATCCTGGAGAATGTTCCATGAGCACTTGAGAAAAATGTGTATTCTGTTGTTTTTGGATGGAGTGTCCTATAAATATCAATTAAGTCCATCTTGTTTAATGTATCATTTAAAGCTTGTGGTTCCTTATTTATTTTCATTTTGGATGATCTGTCCATGGGTGAAAGTGGGGTGTTAAAGTCCCCTACTATGAATGTGTTACTGTTGATCTCCCCTTTTATGGTTGTTAGTATTTGCCTTATGTATTGAGGTGCTCCTATGTTGGGTGCATAAATATTTACAATTGTTATATCTTCTTCTTGGATCGATCCCTTGATCATTATGTAGTGTCCTTCTTTGTCCCTTTTAATAGTCCTTATTTTAAAGTCTATTTTGTCTGATATGAGAATTGCTACTCCAGCTTTCTTTTGGTTTCCATTTGCATGGAATATCTTTTTCCATCCCCTTACTTTCAGTCTGTATGTGTCTCTAGTTCTGAAGTGGGTCTCTTGTAGACAGCATATATAAGGGTCTTGTTTTTGTATCCATTCAGCCAACCTGTGTCTTTTGGTGGGAGCATTTAGTCCATTTACATTTAAGGTAATTATCGATATGTATGTTCCTATTCCCATTTTCTATATTGTTTTGGGTTCGCTACTATAGGTCGTTTCCTTCTCTTGTGTTTCGTGTCTAGAGAAGTTCCTTTAGCATTTGTTGTAAAGCTGGTTTGGTGGTGCTGAACTCTCTCAGCTTTTGCTTGTCTGTAAAGGTTTTAATTTCTCCATCAAATGTGAATGAGATCCTTGCTGGGTAGAGTAGTCTTGGTTGCAGGCTTTTCTCCTTCATCACTTTCAGTATGTCCTGCCACTCCCTTCTGGCTTGTAGGGTTTCTGCTGAGAGATCAGCTGTTAACCTTATGGGGATTCCCTTGTGTGTTATTTGTTGTTTTTCCCTTGCTGCTTTTAATATGCTTTCTTTGTATTTAATTTTTGACAGTTTGATTAATATGTGTCTTGGCGTGTTTCTCCTTGTATTTATCCTGTATGGGACTCTCTGTGCTTCCTGGACTTGATTAATTATTTCCTTTCCCATATTAGGGAAGTTTTCAACTATAATCTCTTCAAATATTTTCTCAGTCCCTTTCTTTCTTTCTTCTTCTTCTGGAACCCCTATAATTCGAATGTTGGTGCGTTTCATGTTGTCCCAGAGGTCTCTGAGACTGTCCTCAGTCCTTTTCATTCTTTTTTCTTTATTCTGCTCTGCAGTAGTTATTTCCACTACTTTATCTTCCAGGTCACTTATCCGTTCTTCTGCCTCAGTTATTCTGCTATTGATCCTATCTAGAGTGATTTTAATTTCATTTATTGCACTGTTCATCGTTGCTTGTTTCATCATTAGTTCTTGTAGGTCCTTGTTAACTGTTTCTTGCATTTTGTCCATTCTACTTCCAAGATTTCGGATCATCCTTACTATCATTATTCTGAATTCTTTTTCAGGTAGATTGCCTATTTCCTCTTCATTTGTTAGGTCTGGTGGGTTTTTATCTTGCTCCTTCATCTGCTGTGTGTTTTTCTGTCTTCTCATTTTGCTTATCTTACTGTGTTTGGGGTCTCCTTTTTGCAGGCTGCAGGTTCATAGTTCCCGTTGTTTTTGACGTCTGTCTCCAGTGGCTAAGGTTGTTTCAATGGGTTGTGTAGGCTTCCTGGTGGAGGGGACTAGTGCCTGTGTTGTGCTGGATGAGGCTGGATCTTGTCTCTCTAGTGGGCAGGTTCACATCTGGTGGTGTGTTTTGGGGTGTCTGTGGCCTTATTATGATTTTAGGCAGCCTCTCTGCTAATGGGTGGGGTTGTGTTCCTGTCTTGCTAGTTGTTTGGCATAGGTTGTCCAGCACTGTGGCTTGCTGGTCGTTGAGTGAAGCTGGGTGCTGGTGTTAAGATGGAGGTCTCTGGGAGATTTCCACCGTTTAATATTATGTGGAGCTGGGAGGTCTCTTGTTGACCAGTGTCCTGAAGTTGGCTCTCCTACCTCAGAGGCAGAGCCCTGACTCCTGGCTGGAGCACCAAGAGCCTTTCATCCACACAGCTCTCTTCAATTTGGGATCATTCCTTGTCTATTCATGTATTCCACAGATGCAGGGTATATCAAGTTGATTGTGGAGCTTTAATCCACTGCTTCTGTGGCTGCTGGGAGAGATTTCCCTTTCTCTTCTTTGTTCTCACAGCTCACAGGAGCTCAGCTTTGGATTTGGCCCTGCCTCTGCGTGTAGGTCGCTGGAGGGCGTCTGTTTTTTCGCTCAGACAGGACGGGGTTAAAGGAGCCTGTGATTCGGGGCCTCCGGCTCACTCAGGCCAGGGGTTGGGGGATGGGGGAAGGAGGGGCACTGCGTGCGGGGCGGGCCTGCGGCGGCAGAGGCAGCGTGACGTTGCGGCAGAGGCCGGCGTGCGTTGTCCCGGGGAAGTTGTCCCTGGATCCCGGGAACCTGGCAGTGGCGGGCTGCACAGGCTCCGCGGAAGAGGGGTGTGGAGAGTGACCTGTGCTCGCACACAGGCCCCTTGGTGGCGGCAGCAGCAGCCTTAGCGTCTCCCGCCCGTCTCTGGGGTCCGCGGTTTTAGCCACGGCTCGCGCCCGTCTCTGGGGTTTGCACTTTCAGCCGTGGCTCGCGCCCGTCTCTGGAGATCCTTTAAGCAGCGCTCTTAAACCCCTCTCCTCGCGCACCAGGAAACAAAGAGGGAAGAAAAAGTCTCTTGCCTCTTCGGCAGGTGCAGGCTTTTCCCCGAACTCCCTCCCGGCTAGTCGTGGTGCACTAACCCCTTCAGGGTATGTTCAAGCCGCCAACCCCAGTCCTCTCCCTGAGCTCCGTCCAAAACCAAGGCCCGAGCCTGAGCTCGCAGCCCCGCCCGCCCCGGCGGGTGAGCAGACAAGCCTCTCGGGTTGGTGAGTGCCGGTCGGCACCGATCGTCTGTGCAGGAATCTCCCCGCTTTGCCCTCCGCACCCGTCGCTGTGCACTACTCCGCGGTCCCGAAACTCCCCCCTCTGCCTCCCGCAGTCTCCGCCCGCGGAGGGGCTTCCTAGTGTGTGGAAACTTTTCCTCCTTCACAGCTCCCTCCCACTGGTGCAGGTGCCGTCCTTATTCTTTTGTCTCTGTTTTTTCTTTTTTTCTTTTGCCCTACCCAGGTACGTGGGGAGTTTCTTGCCTTTTGGGAGGTCTGAGGTCTTCTGCCAGCCTTCAGTAGAAGTTCTGTAGGGGTTGTTCCACGTGTGGATGTATTTCTGGTGTATCCGTGGGGAGGAAGGCGATCTCCGCGTCTTACTCTTCCGCCATCTTCAAGGTCCCCCCCTACAGAACCTTTTTTTAAAAAACAGTGCTCACTCCCTTTCTTCCTTCCTTCCCCCCTTCCTTCCTTCTTCACTTTCTTCCTTTCTTTATTATTTTTGTTGTAATAGAATTCTTTCTTCAAAAGCAATTTATTTATTCAACAAGTTGTCAGCAGTATGGAGTTGCTGTGGATAAAGCAGTGAGTAAAGCAAAGTCCCTGTTCTCATGGCGGTTGCATTCTAATGGTTAATAATGAACAATATGCAAATATATATATGTTAGATGTTAATGAGTTTCAAGGAAAAAAAATAAAGACACGTAAGAGGGAGACAGAATGTTCATTGGGGTCCCATTTATATAAATTAGTCAAAGAAGTCTTCTATAATGGGGCAACAATTGAGCAGAGATCTAAGCAGAGTTTCTAACAGAAATTAAGCCATGAAAATGCCTGAGAGAAGAAAATTCCAGAAGGAAAGAATGAGAAATGCAAAGACACTGAAGATTTGCACATACTTGGAGTGTCTAAAGAAACCTCAAAGAGGCGAGTGTGACCTGAAGACACTGAGCAAAGGGAGGACAGTAGCATATGAGGTAAGAAAGGAACTGCGGAGACAGAAGAAGTTGTAGTACTTTTTACCTTGACTTTTAATTGGAATAAAATAGGGAGTGATTAGATGGTATTGAGAAGAAGAGTGACATGATCTAATTACATTTTAAGAAAACCCCTCTGGATGCTGAATGGGCAAGAGTTTATAGGGTCAGAGATAAGCAGAGAGACCAGGTAGGAGATCACTGTGATGATTCAAGGGAGTGACGATGTTGGCTTCAGAGCAGCAGTGGAGGAAGATTTGAGAAGAAATGAAAAGATGTGAAATAAAGAAGGAAGGAAGATGACTTGATGAAAAAAATATAAATTGCCTGCCAGCACAAAGAACTCATTTGAAGTTGGTGGTTATGAATTTAAAATGAGATCAGCAAGTATAGTTGCTTCTTTTTCTCAGTCACATTCTGCTGTGCAGGTTCAGGTTCAAGTAGGAAGAGATTTAGATTCAACCTGAATTGGTGATTTAATAAGAAAGTACAACCAAGGAAAAGAGGCAAAATGGGAATGGGAGTGCATGTAAGAGAGTTAATATAGTAACTGACAATGGAGTTTAAGTGGATAAGGTGGAAAGTGAAGATGTGAGGAGATGAGGGACAGTAAGGAGGTGGTACTATAGGTTTAGATGGGGTCAAAGGATTGTTTATGGAAAGTGAAACTCGTTACTAGTAACAGCGGGGCTAGGGGAGACCTCAGAGGTGAGTGGCTGAGGTAGGTAGAAGGACAAGATCACTAAAGAAGATGAGGTCCATGATATTAGAAAATTTATCTATGTGCCTACTGAAGTCACACACAAAAAAGATAATAGCACAGGTGTAATCAGAAAATGGTGGCGAGCCGCAGGACAAAATCTTTAAATAAAGAGGAAGAGCGTTGTTTTGGAAGTTTTGTGTCTCTCCAGGAAGGGGAGAGAATAGTGGTATGTTGGAAAAACACTCAAGCTGGCTTCATTCATTGACTCATTCACTTGGTCTTTATTGAGTCCTCCAATGTGTCAGGGAGTGGTGATATCAAAAAGTATAAAAGAAAGATTCGGCTTCCCCGGGCTTCTGACTAGTGAAAGAGACAGGAAACAGATCATTAAAGCTGTGTTCTATGTGATCATGAACATGTAATCACTAGTCATGAAAACAATAACGAAAGAGTCAGGGGAGTTGGAGTTGGAGAAACCTTCTCAGGTGAGGTAGCAAGGAGCCCTTTGAAAGACAAGTGTATCTTTCAAGACAGATAAAGAGGTTAGGACATCTGGCAGAGTCAGAAAGTGTATTAAAATGAAGTGAAATGTGAGGGGAGAGTTAATTGGCAGATCACTTACTGTGTAAGTAGTATAGAAGCTGTCAAGCTGGGTCTGAAACACGAGTCCAAACCACGGTAAGGATGTCTTATGTTGTGAGCAGTTGGAGTCACCATCGGTTTTAAACAAAGGAGTGACCACCAGGTCTAGATTTTAGAAAGCTCTGCCTGTCGTATGGAAGATGGATTGAAAGCAGCACTGGGGGTGGAAGACAAATTAGGATGTTATTATAATAATCCAAGTAAGAATTGGTAAGGGCCTCAGTCAGCAGGAATAATGGCTGTGAGTGTATAAAGTTGCAACAGATATTTTTTTAAAGTGTATCATTAAATGTTTTTCAGTATATCCACAAAGTTGTCTGACGATGACTACAATCAGCTTTAGAACTCTGTCATTACCCCTGAGAGAAACCCCATAACCATTAGCAGTCACCTCCAATTGCTAACCCCCTCCCCATTCCTTAGCAATCACTAATCTACTTTCTATCTCTGTGGATTTGTCTATTCTGCACATTTTTTATAAATTGAAACATACAATATGTGGTCTTTTGTGACTGCCTTCTTCACTTAGCATTCATGAGCAAGTTCTTTTGTGCACATATGTTTTCAGTTCTTTTGGATATATACCCTAGGAGTGGAATTTTTGGCTCACACAGTAACTTTATGTTTAACTTTTTGAGGTACTGCCAAATTCTTTTCCAACATGGCTGTACCATTTCACATTCCCACCAGCAACATACGAGGCTTCCAATTTCTCAACATCCTCATCAACAATTCTTAGCCTCTCTTTTGGACTGTAGCTCCCCTAGTGGATGTGAAGTGGTAATTCATTGTGGTTTTGGTTTGCATTTAACTGATTTCTAAGGATATTAAGTATCTTTTCATGTGTTTATTGGCCATTTGCATATCTTCCTTGAAGAAATATCTATTCAAATCACTTGAGCACTTTAAATTGGGCCCCTTGTCTCTCTATTATTTAATTATAAAAGAGTTCTTTATATAATTCGATATAAAAATCTCTTATTGGGTATATGATTTGTAAACATTTTCTCCTATTCTATGGGTTGTCCATTTACTTTCTTGATGGCATCCTCTGAAGCGTAAAAGTTTTTTATTTTGATGACATATGATTTGCTTATTGTTTCTTTTCTGTCTTGTGTGGTTGATCTCATATCTAAGAAGGTCTTGTCTAACTCAGGGTCCTGAAGATTTATTCCTATTCTTTTTTTTCCTAAGAGTGTTTATACTTTTAGCTCTTATGTCTAGATCTATCATATATTTTTAGTTAATTTTTGAGTATGATATGAGGAAGGCATCCAGCTTCATTCTTTTGCATGTGGATGTCCAGTTGTCCAGCATCTATTGTTGAAAAGACTATGCCAGCACTTGATTTTGCCTGAGAGACTAAGCCTCCATGGAGGGTGACCCCTAGAGCTGGGACTCATTGCATAAGCAGCCTCCATGCCCTCAGAGGCCACCCGCCTCTGGTGGCTTAAGGGGATGCTGTTGCAAGGAAATGTTGGAAGAAAGAAGAAAGGGGTTAATGCAGGCATCCCTGACCCCCGGGCCATGGACCGGTACCAGTCTGTGGCCTGTTAGGAACTGGGCCACACAGCAGGAGGTGAGTGGTGGGCGAGTCAGCGAAGCTTCATCTGTATTTACAGCCGCTCCCCATCACTCACGTTACCACCTGAGCTCTGCCTTCTGTCAGCATTATGGTAAGTTGTGTAATTATTTCACTACATATTACAAGGTAATAATAATAGAAATAAAATGCACAATAAACGTAATGTGCTTGAATCGTCCCAAAACCATCCCCCCTTCCAGTCTGTGGAAAAATCGTCTTCCATGAAACTGGTCCCTGCTGCCAAAAAGTTTGGAGACCACTGGGTTAATGGAACAGAAAAGGAAGCACTTCAGAAGTAACCCTCTCCCTATTTCCCTCCTCCCTCTGGGTTAGGGGGTTGCAGAAAGCACTGGCCCAGGAGATAGATGAATATGGGAGAAAATGGACACCAAGGTGACCATATAACACTTGGACACATCAGTGGAGCTAGTGGAGCAAACTCAAGCTCCAATGATCTTCTATCCCTTCTGAGATGGGGAAGTTTTCTCTAAGTAGGAGAGGATAGTCTTGGGCCAATGGGGTAAAAGAGACCTCCTGGACTGGGTCCTTGCTGTTACTGTTTCTTTTTCTTGTTTCTCTTTCTGGCCCTTATTTGGCCCAAGTTTTAATTGTTTGTATTCTGACTTCGGAGTTGTAAGAGTGCTTGAAATACTCTGAACACAAGTCCTTTATCAATTTGATGAATTGCAAATATTTTCTCCTAATATATGGCTTGCTTTTTCACATGATTTTTAGTGTTTTTGGAAGAGTAAAAGTTTCCAATTTACTTGAAGATCAATTTATATTTTTTTCTTTTATGTTTCATAAGTTTTATAACCAAAGAAATGTTTGCATAGCCCAATTTCATAAATATTTGTTTTTCTATGTTTACTAAGAGTTTTAGCTTATATTTTTAGACCATGATCTTTTTCAAGATAATTTTTGCCAAGGGTGTGAGGCAAGAGTGGAGAGGAAGAAAAGCAAGTTTGTGACAAAAAAGTCTTTGCTACAATAGACAATCAAAAGAAAACATTCTATAAGATGTAGTGCTGTACATAGATGATAGAAACCCTGCTGTTTTTGCCTGAGGAGGTGGAAGGGGTTTCATCAGGCCAGGTCAGCTGGTGTCTCTTGGTGGGAAAGTGATGCAGTGGAGTTCCTCTACCAGTGCCCCTAATATACGCGGATGTTCATAGCAGCCTTATATGTAATAGCAAAAATCTGGAATCAACCCGGATGTCCTTTAGGTGAGTGTTTAACCAATCTGTGGTTTAGCCATACCATGGAATACTATTCAGCAATAAAAAGGAAACAACTACTGAAACATAGAACAACTTGGATGAATCTTCAGGGAACATGCTGAGTGAAAAAGTCAATCACAAAAGGTTACATAGGGTATGATTCCAATTATATAACTTTTATATCTTTTATTTTATTTATTTTATTTTTGGCTTGTGAGATCTTTGTTCCCTGACCAGGGATTGAACCCAGGCCCTTGGCAGGTAAAGTGCAGAGTCCTAACCACTGGACTGCCAGGGAATTCCCCAATTATATAACTTTTAGAAAGTTATTTTAGAAATGAAGGACAGATTAGTGGTTGCCAAGGGTTAGGGTCAGACATGGGAGAGGTGGAGGTGGGAGAGGCAGGAGTGATTATAAAAGGGCAAAGGAATGATGGATACACGAACCTACACCAGTGATATAACTGTACAGAATTTCACACACACACAGGGGAAATCTGAATAAGATTGGTGGATATATCAATGTCAATATGCTGGTTGTGATATTAACTATAACTTTGCAAGCTGCTACCGTTATTAGAAACTGAGCAAATTTTACAAGAGATCACTATGTATTATTTCTTACAACTGTATGTGAATCTATAATTATCTCAGTACAAATTTCAATTAAAAATGAGAAAATTGAGCTAGGGATTTTAACAACCATTATCTCACCAAAGATATACATATGACATATAAGTACATGAAAAGATAGTTAACATCACTAGCTATTAAGAACATGCTAATTAAAACCACATGAATGTGTTGGAGAGAATATGGAGCAACAGGAATCCTCATGTATTGCTGTTTGAGATGCAAAATGGTACAGCCACTTTGGAAGACGGTTTTCTAGGTTTTTCATAAAGTTAAACATACAGCTGTTATATGAACCAGATATCTCACATCAGGGTATTTACCCCAACTGAATAAAACATGTCTAGGCAAAAAATTGTATGCTAATGGTCATAGCAGCTCTATGCATGATAGCCCCATTGGGAATTGGGAACCCAATTATCCACCTACTGATGAATCGATAGACAAAGCATAGCTTATCTATAGGATGAAATACTACTCGGCAATATACAAAACGAATGGACTGTTGATAAATGCATCAACGTGAATAGATTTGAAAATCATTATGTTAAATGAAGAGAGCCAGATGCAAAAGACCTCATGCTGTAATGATTTCATTTATACAGCATTTTAGAAAATGCAAAACCATATTGACACGAAGCAGATCAGTGGTTACTAGAGGCTGAGACTGACTACAAAGAGACATGGGGACTTCTGGGGCTGCTACAGATGTTCCGTATGTTGATCGCAGTGGCAGTTACATAGCTATATGTATATTTGTCAAGACGTATGAAACTGTACACTTAAAATGGATGACATGTGTTTTATGTAAGTTATCCCTCAAGAAACCTGATTTTATAACATCTTTCGGAAAACCATGAGTAGATTCTCCTACAATTAAATTGGAGATTTCTGAATGTTGTCTTATTGGCTTCGTTTGCTTTAAATCTCAGAATTGGAAGGGATCTTAGACATAGATATTTGGGTCACTCTCTTGCTTTACATAAAATGAAATTGAAATCTAGAGAAAAAAGTCTTTCTTAAGGTCTCACAGCTAGTTAATAAGAAGCTTGGACTGGAAACCACTCTTCTGAATTTCTAATGTGTATTCTGAGGTTTTTCATTATATAGCGGTTTCCTCTGAGGGTACAAACTACGCCTTATCAATCTTTTCTCTTGAACTCTATTTCCACCTGCAGTCACCCAGCCTGGGCCTTTTGTATATGGCACAGAGTGTTGTATTTACTTTTGAATTAACATCAAAGCCTGAGACACAGAAGCTGAGAGGAAGGACACTAAAAGGGGGAAAGGTTAGTGCATCATCATTCATTATACATCCAGTACCACAATTTCACTGCATACAAATGACAAGGAAGGTGTCTTATCAGTTCTATTTTTTAAATTTTGATTTAATCCAATCAATTTAATTTCATATATTATATGGGTCAATTCTAGAATTTTCATTTGATTGCCTTTTATAAGAGCAAATTTTAGCTAATTTTTAAAATCTTTTTGTCATTCCTTTTCTCTTCCTTAGTCGTGTTAATCAGAGTGAAGTTCCCATTACCTCACTCCAGCAGCTGAATGACTTGTGGGTCTGGTTCTGCTCTCTGATTTAATTATTCTATTGTTTTTAGTCATGCAGACTGTACTTTGTTGGTCTTATTAATTTTTAAAGAATTCTGATTGCCTATTAAAAAATACAGAGACTCCAGATGGTGTTATCTTTCACCTTTTTCTTCCTAGGCAGTTGGCGGTGTGTGGGGGGGTGGTTTAATCCAATCACGGGCAGTTCTAAGGAAAGGCTAGGTTGCAGCGCTATTAGGGGTTAATAATTTATCCCAGTTCTCCCTATTCCCCTAGGATCTTCAGCTGGGCACCAGATATATTTTTTACTCCTCCTTCTTGTGAGTACAGAAATCTCATTTCTGTTTTTGAGACTACCGAAATCCCCTGCTCAGCTTTTCAGACACTTTCCACGTGGGTCTTAGCCCCTGCCCCATGTAGCCTGGTATTCAGCACAAGTCTCAGGGGGAAAGCTGGAAGTGAGTTTGAAGCCCTTCAAGTCTCCTCCAAATACTTTGCCAGTTTTTCTGCGCCCTCCACAGTTTCAAAGCCTGAATTGTGAGCCTCCTGTCTGTGCCCAGAATCAACAAATGTCCCCCAGGGTAAAGGAAGTAAAAGAGGGTGAGTCCATGTGAATGAGGCTTTTTCATTCTACAATTTCAGTCCCTTTAGTTCTAGTTGCATCAGAAGCTTTCTAACAGACATTTGCTATATTTTATTGTGTGCTTTATTTTTTTTAGTTTCTCTTGTCAAGAGTCCTGCCCCACCATTAGCTAGTTCACTGCACCTCAAAATGCAAGTCTAACGCATTGAAGTAAAATTCAACATGTAAAATGTCTATAATTAAAGCACTTTAAAGAAATTTGCAGAAAACTGACTCTGGGATTCAGGATTTAGAAGATTAATATAGTGACTTTTCATGTTTTTACAAATCGACGTTTTGTTTACGTCTGTATTAGCAATAATATTTACCATTTCTGTTGACATTTATTGTACACCTGGAAGCATTCCAAGAACTTTATATACATAATCTCTAATCCTCTATCAATACCATGATGTGGGATAACTATTCCCATTTTACAAATACTGTTGTTGAGACATGGAAAGGTCACGCAGCTATTGAGAGAAAAAGCAGAGATTTGAGACTGAATCTTCTCCCAACCACTAAGTCAAACTACCTCACATATGAACCATTTTGACAATGAACTGCCTGTTGCGTGATTCACAATTACTTTCCTAATGACATCGTAAACTTCCCAAGACTCATTAATTTGTTGTTTGTCTTAGGTGCAGAGGGTTTCCTGCTACTCCCGCCGGGGTAGCAGAAATCTTTGTATTGGTGCAGGATCCTAAACCCTAGAGAATCCCTTGCCCCTTCCTTTCCCAAGGTTAGATGTTGTTTTCTTCTGCCACTGTTCCAGAAACAGCAAGTCTTGCCAGGCCTTGTTCACCTGAGGGTTTTCCATCCCTCCACCACGGGCAGATGGATTTTGCTTCTATCCCTCTCTATGGAGTAGTATATCTCTGCGTGAGCCCAGGTGGGCTGTGCGTATATGTATGTGCATATGTATGAAAAGTTTTTTTCTACCCCTCTCTCAATGATTTAAAGCTTTTGCCTTCTATGGGGGACGTGTCCTGGAAGACAGGAAAGATTTTGTGCTTATCCTTCAGGGGCAGCGAGTGTGACTTTCATGCCTGCACCACCTAGCAGGGCTGTTTCCACTCTCCTGCACTACTTCCTTCTTTCTTTTGAGCATCTAGTCAAGGCCCATGAGAAAGAGCTTTCAAGTGTGTACTTGTGAATTCTTCTTGAGTCTTTTGGGCTCCGAGGTATTTTAAACTTTCATGCTAGCCCACGTTTGGCCTTGAAAAATTCATTTAAAATTTAGCTGAAGTTTTCTTACCCGTTTTATGGCAGCCACTTCTTCCTCCCATATTCTATAAACAGTGACATAGTTCCTGTGTCCTGTCTCTCCTTGAAGGAGCTTCTCACTCTTCGAAATTCAATCCAGGTCTTACGGTCTCGGAACCTCAGCTATCTGATGGGCTTGAGAGAAGTTATAATTTTGTATATTGCTTGTTTTTTTCTGGTTGTTTGGGTGGGGGGAACATTCTTTTTCAGCTTTCTCCACCCAGAGTGAAAGAGGAATTTTTGTCCATTGTACTCATCTTGATATCCTCATGTCTGGTAACCAGAGATGACTACTATGTCGTTTTTTATCTTAATCTTCAGTGTTTTTTTAAAATTCTCTCCCTCTTTCTATCTCTTTTTCTCAGGTGATATTAAAACTTAGGAAAACATTGCCTGTCATATAGAGGACATTCATACTTTTAATTTCTGGAGAAGTTTTTTAAATGGGTCTGGTCCATGTTGCTTCCTAGTACCCTACTCAAGAGATCCTTATATGAACTGAACTGAATTGCCTCAATATATATATTTTCATCAAATTTAGAATGAATTTGTGCCAGAGTTAAAGGTATTTGATTTTAATTGGTCCCCCCAATTTATTGATTTTATAATTCCCTGATACAGACAGCATTATTTTGTTTAGCCAGCCTGATTAAAAATGTTGAGTTGCCATTTTAGGGGAAGCTTATAGTAATATAAAGGGCTGATTTGGGTCAATGTACTTCTGTAATAGCTTTACAAAATTTTTTGACTTTTGATATAAAAAGTGTCACTCTGTTTGGTTTTGTTCATATATTAGTTGAATGAAAAGGAAGAAACTTAAAGCTTAAATATAATGACATCTCATAGGGTCTGGAAATCCCTAATTTTCTGTTTCAATCCTAGTTTGCGTCCTAGCCTTAAAATTTACTATTTTAAGATGAGGTTCCTTAAGGTTATATAAGTTGTTAAGTTATTGATTGCTTTATTTCTAGGTCACAATATCAGACAATGCCTTTATATATTAAAGAAATAACAGAATTTTTAAAACAGTTACAAAACACTCAGAGTATATTATATTACACTCAGATGATATATTATCCAAAGTAAATATGACTCAGTTAGCAACACATAGATATTTTATGCAGACCCATGCATGGCTTAAAATGTGTATACAATAAGTAACGGTATATCTGTCTAGACCTGGCATCATACCATAGTTGACATCATACCATATTTTTCAACTTTAGTCTTGGATCACATTCTTTAACCTCCAATCTAAATACTGAGATTTCAGTTGGCCCTTTGATTGAGTGTTTTGGGAGATTTGGGAGATTTAGCCCAAGTCTTCTTTCTTTTGATACACAGTGGGAAGATACTGCCATTTGAAGTTAGACTAAAATTTTAACTCTGATTCCTCAAAAGTAAAGTTGGGAAGGGAGTGGAAATAACCTCTCTGAGGATTAGATGAGATAACGTGTGAAAAGCATGGAGGTTAATATGTGGCCATTTTAAGACTCGATGTTATTTTCCTTTCCACTTACCTGTCTTTAATATAGGGATCACAGTGGTCTATGAGAACAAGTATAGCTCTAGAGTTGGACAGAGGCTCAAATTCTAGCCCTATTACTTAGTAGTGCTTTGTGTTATTAGGAAGCTACCTAACTTCCCTGAGCCTCTATTTCCCCATTTATTAAGGGGGTGTAAGGAGGAATATTGTCTATCTTAGAGTACTGTGAAGATTAAATGACAAAGTCTTGGCACAGTATATAGAAGGCATTCAATGAATGTTAAAGAATACCCTGCTTTTAGATATTTATTCCAAATTTTCTCCTTCCCTTTTCTTAATTTTTAGATACAATTCATCCCCTGTCAATTTGGACCTTTCTCTTCTAGCATCTTCTGTGATGTCAGCCCAACCATAACTTTGTATAGAAATATTAATAATAATAATTGGTTCAACTTTTTGAATACTTATTAGATACCCAAAAATATTTTAAGCACTTTATATACATTATTTCAAATTTAGCCCTCCTAAAGGAAAACTTAACTTCTAATAAAAGAAATCAGTATGGTGTTTGCCTCTGGGATGAGGAAGGCAAGAATTAACTGAAAAGGAACTTTCTTCTTTTTTTTTAATGAACTTTCTGAGGTAATAAAAATGTGCTATATCTTGATGGAAGATTATATGCGTTTGAAAAACTCATCAACTGTACACATTAAATATGGCTATTTCATAGAAGACAAATTACACTGCAATGAAAAATTGAGAGGAAAAATTAATCTTCTTAAAAACATCCTAAGGAATAGAAAATTTTATATCTACTTTTTCAGATGCAAACACTGAGGACCTGAATGTTCAGGTAATTTCTTTAAGTTCACATTTACCGGTGGCTGTACTGAGGTCAAATCCAGGTATGTTTAAATGCACAGCCCAGAAACTTAACCAACAGGCTCCACTTCCTCCAGGGAGACTGGCACATCCTGCCATGTTTCGCAATTCAAACTGTATTATTTTATCCTTAGTAACTGTATCACACAGACTAAGACAGAGCAAGATTCTTAAAAATATCCTGACTTCTTATAGGGATATGTGTTACACAACACTCTAGAAAGAAAACATACCTGTTCCAAAATGTTTGTGTAGGATGATGAGACCCAGGATACATCTAGTGGAATCAGTTTCTCTCCCTCATCAGCATGCATTTCCAAGCATTTTGAGAGTACTAGTTTGGCTGCGGTAACCTCAAGCAGCATATTCTGCCCAGGTCTGCTGTGCAGTGAGCCAGCAGGAGTCAGGAGGATCTCAAAGACGGGGCTTTAGCAATCAAGTAAACCTGTTATCTCACCGTCTGTTAGAAAGCATATATTTAAATTTCCAAGTCAGAAATGTCAGCAAAAGTCCTTGGCTGCTTCGGTGATTACAAAACAAAGCAGGCTCCATGACTGTGCAGGGCTTAGGTCACTTCAGGGTTATTTTCTTCCTTAAATGAGGCAGCAACTTCTAAATTTACAATCACCTTGCTCGATACTTCTCCTTCCGACTTCCCATTAAAATGCCTATAAAAAGATACAGAAAACTGAACCTGAAATGTAAATTTTCAAAAGGACAATTGATCAGATCAAAGGGACATATGATTCAGTTATACGTACATATATATTATTTTTCAGATTCTTTTCCTTTATTAAAAGATATTAAATATCGTTCCCTGTGTTATACAGTAGGACCATGTTGTTTATCTACTTTACATATAGTAGTTTGTATCTGCTAATCCCAAACTCCTAATTTATCCCCACCTCCCCATTCAGGCCTTTTTAGCTACTCATTTTCTCCCACTACCAAATATTCTATCTTGTCCTCACTTAAATTAGAAAAACTTGTTTATCTATTGTCTATACCTGTTTCTGAGGCTGCATTGACCCAGGTCAACTAGCTTGCAAACTATCCAATAAGACTGAGAAAATAAATGTATTCAGATTCTCTAGGGGCATATGTGATATTCAAGATTAACTAGATAAAAATACTAGATTGAAATATTCTTAGCCGCAAGTGTACATATTATAGTATAAAATTTTTCAAAAACATTTTAGAACATAATTTAATATAACTTTTTAATTTTCTTCAATTTTATGAGATCTTTCTAAAGCTACAATTCACAAAACATGTGCACAAGTCACTTGTTCTACTAAAGATGATTTATGAAAACATGATTCTGTAGTTAAGTAAGATTAGAAGTCAGTGCACCCTATAGTTTTCCTATGAAAACTAACATTGAACGTCAGTAAATAATAGCTCTGGTAAGTACTGCAGTAAAAGGATCTGTTTAATGCTTAACCACAGTTTCTCTAACTTGCTTGAATACAAAATTTTCTTTTTCAGGCAACACCTGTCAAAATTCTATAGACACATAGAACATAGAATTCTATGTTCTAAATGTTTAAAATGCATAGTATTTTGAACATATTGGATTATCACCAAATGGACTTATCATTTCAGTGGGTCCTCCTTGGGCTCTATATTTCAGACCTTTTTTCTCTTCATGGCAAAACAATTATAATTCCATTATTTATTTTTGTTCTCTCTCTCCTCAATATTTGCAACATAGGTCAGAAACCACATCTCTCTGTTTTCATCATCATGTCTTAGGGCCTAGAACAGTGGTAAATATATAGTAGGTGTTTCATAAATGTATACTTAATTATTTTCTTGCTGGACCCAAATATCTGAAAAAAAAAAATACAGAGATGCTGCTGGAGTGCCAGTATTGGCACTTTTCCGCACATTTGTCGGGAATAATATACATGGAAATGGTATTTCCTCCTTACTTTTGCACTGAAATCATCTTTCCTCATATGATCCCATAATTAGGGAGGAGGGAAAATGTTAAAAAGTGATAGAGGTCAAGGTTGCCACTTATATTAAAATCTTTTTAATAGCACTATCACTATTACTGATGCTACTAGCTGCCATTTATTGAGCATGTTGTATGGGACAGTCTTTAAGTCACATGGCAACCCTATGAGTTAGGTACTATTATTCTTGGCATGTAACTGCTGAAGGAATTGGAGTTAAATAAGTTTAAATAAAGTCTAACAGCTAGGATTTGACCAACTTCTGTGACTCCACAGCCCTTCTGTTACTGTTGACTTAGGGGAAATCGATTATGTGTGGAATTGTAGAATTTTAACTTTAATTTGTCTAACACTCATTTAACAGGTGAGGCAAATGCAATCCAGAGGAGCTCGGTGACTTGCTGAAGATCACCAACCTATTTAGTGTGAAACTTGGCCCTAGAAGCCAAAGTTTCTGAATTCTTAGTCCAGTTCTTTTTCTGCACAGCACTTTTTATCTTGCTCAGGTTAATTAAGAGCAGTTAAATTAAACAGCTACTTTTTAGGGAAAACATCCTTACCTTCCATATGGAGATTAAAGATGCTTCTCGAGAGATGAGATTTACAGAACAGATATAATTACAAAATAGATTCGATTGAAGCACTGCAAAGTTAGTATTTAATTGCAAAATCTATTTCTTTAAATATTTTTACTATACTTTTCTTTGTTTATTGAAGTTTTTCCCTCTTTAAAATTATATTTAGTAATGGAAATATATGAGGATATATTTATCTGACAATTCCAAGGAAGTGGGAATTTGAAATGAAAAAATATTCTAGAACAGCAAGATTGATGAGGGCATTTAAACAGAACAAAAACACTGTTTTGTCTCATATATATATATATACAAGTATATGCATGTATATATGCATGTAAGTATGTAAATATATGTAATTATAGCAAGATAATAAGTAGAAAATGTATCTCATTTTAATTTTTAAAATTTGTGATGGTGAACATGTTTTTCTTATATTTATTGGCCAACTGCATTTCTTTACATGAAATGCCTTCTTGTATATTTTATCTATTTTCCGTTGAGTTAATCATCTTTGTCTTCTTGACGTATGAAAGCTCTTTACATTTTAAATACCTTAGGTCCTTTTCTGTCATAAGTATTAGAAATATTTCTCAAATATTTTATATAATTTCATGTCATTTTCCCCAGTACATTAAACACTTTTTATGACATCTATCTAAATGATAAAAAAGATCTTCCCCTCACTGGAACTACAAGAATTTTTCAAAAAGAAAAAAAAGACTGTTGCAGAGTGGACTGAATCAAGTCATCCTGCAGTCACTGAAATGAAGACTTGCAGCCATATGAAGGTGGCAACACAGTGAGCCTGATCGTTTGCTCTCACTGTGACAGCTCTGCATGACGCCAGATGGGCTCCCAGTGGAGTGACTTGGCAGGTCTTCCTCATGTGCTGCTAGTAATCACAGGAGAGGAAATCAGGCCTCACACCTGTGCTGAACCATTCAGAGGCGTTCTCTAAAGCCTGCAGAAATGTCTCATAGACACAAAGGGCAGAAAAGGCTCCAGAGTGGGTTCAGTCTACGAATAAGCTAGGCTAAAATATTATGTCGTTTGAGTTTCTTTTCCTGTGGGCAATTAGGGTTATGTTTAAAAAAAGAAAAAAAAAAAGAGTGTCTTTCCATTGTCCCAATGCTCCTAGTTTGCCGTAGTTAAATATGTTACCAGTTAGAAGCAGCTCTCTTTTTAAGGCAAACACATATTGCAATTTGATTCTTAAATTATTATTAAACAAAGCAATGACTTCATTTATGATACACAAACAGGCTAATGTCTCTCGACATCTGGAATGTCTTTTCCAAATGTGTATGATTAATATTCTCATTTTACTCAGCACTGCAACTCATGCTTAATTTGCTATTTTCACATTACTTCTGAAGCTTCTGCCAACTGCTTGCACTTGGGTCTTTCGCAGCATCTGTGACTGTCCGCCCTTGGTGATCCCATGAATGCCCGTCTGAACCAGACAGAAATGAATGCTCATCCTGGCATTTCCTCTTCACAGCTGCCTGATCTGAGGCAGGCTACTTTATTTCTCTGTTTCAGTTTCCTTGTTTGCAATATCAATATCACAAGTTTGTTGTTATAACTGTGATTATTACTATCCATGTTATCATCACCTCATTATAGGGTATTGATAACGTTGGACAGATCAGTGAATAAACAGCAATTCTTTAATAGCTCCCTCCCCTGATAAAGCAAATTATTGTCCCCACAAGCAATCCCAACTTCTTTTCCTTGATTCTACAGGCTTTTTATTAAGCTCCTTAAAGGTAAATGCTTCATGCTTCTTTGCAGTGCTGTAGTCCCTAACGTAGTGCCTTATGTAATTTGATCTTTCAATAATTTGTCAGGAGGAAGGACCACTTAGGTTGGGTAAATGGTTTCCCTTAGTCTATTGCAAGGCAGTGGCTTTTAATGCAGGGACATTTGGCAATGTCTAGAGAAATTTTTGGCTGCCACAAATGGGGAGTGCTACCAGCAGCTGGTTGGTAGAGGTCCAGGATGCTGCTAAACATCCTAAAATATGTAAGACATGCAAACGACAAAGAACTATCTGACCCCCAAGGGTTAATAGTGCCAAGGCTGAAAAACCCTGATATAACAGAAAATATGGCTTTGGAGTCAGAGTTAAGTTCCAGTCCCAACTCAGTTGTTCTCTTGCTTTGTGGACTTGGACAAGTTGCTTGACTTCTCTGCACTCCCAAAGTTCTGTCTGATGTAAAATGTTATAAGAATCTAGATCCAGAAAGTTAGATGGGAGCAGAAATTCTTATTTTAGTAAGACCCAGAGATCTTTGTGTTTTTTAAAATTTTTGTTAGAGTATATTTGATTTACAATGTGGTGTTAGTTTCAGGTGTACGCAAAGTGAATCAGTTGTACATATACATATATCTACTCTTTTTTAGATTCTTTTCCCATATAAGCCATTACAGTGTATGAGTAGAGCTCCCTGTGCTCTACAGTAGGTCCTTATTAGTTATCTATTTTATATATAGTAGTGTGTATGTGTCAATCCCAATCTCCCAATTTATCCCTCCCTCTTTACCCCCTGTTAACCATGAGTGTGTTTTCTACATCTGTAACTCTATTTCTGTTTTGTGGGTAAGTTCATTTGTACCCTATTTTTAGATTCCACATATAAGTGATATCATATGATATTTGTCGTTCTCTGTCAGACCCAGAGATCTTTGGACCTTAATAAGACTCAGGGATCTGGCTATCCTTTGGAGACAGAAAGTAGGGCGGTCCTGATCAAAGCGTGTTTACAGAAAGAGAAGGAAAATGAATATTGTGCTTTCTCCCTTTTGTAGCCCCTCTGAATAACCGTTGCTTTTGCCTTTCAAAGGCAGACCACTTTAGTAGAAGCTGAAGCATGCCACAGCACTAACAGAGAGGATGTCGGTTCTGTCCATCTGCTGAGCTCGGTGAGTAACCACACAGTTCAGTGTTTGCCTAATTGACTGCATAGAATCACAAAGGCTTACTTTTACCAAGATTATTATAGTGAGGCTAGGGCCTCCAAGGAGACCGTGAGCATCCAGAAAATCAGGGCACAGACTTGGGGGGAGGGACAGGTAGCACATGTGCACCCACTGTAATTCACTGGCCAGTCTTCAAGCTCAGGCCCAATGCTGGCTGGCAGTGAGCCAGGCCAGGCTCTTGGAGATACATCAACCATGTGTCCGGTCTGTGTGTCCAGTTGTGTCCAGACTTGCTGACAAAAACGACATGACTTCAGGGAGGCATTGACACCCGTGGCACCTGGGCAAGCCGTGGGGCAGTTCTGTGGGTGGAACACATTTTCTACACAGAAGGGCCCTGATGAAGAGTCTGCAGTGAAATGAGACCAACTCAGGCGGATGAGACGTTGGAGGGACCACCGGATCCCTTACCATTCGTTTGAGGTTTCAAACAGTAAGGGGGGTTTCCATTTTTAAGGCAAGATCTAAAAGCTCTTTTAAAATAGATTGTATTTTAGAAAACTTTGAAGTATGTGGGGAATAGAAGCCAAGGAGCCTATCCAGGGGCTGTGTGAGCAAGGATGCCATCTGTTCACTATAATAAACTCAGGAGCAAACATGGCACATAGTAGGTGCTTAATAAACGATTACTGAATGGCCCCACAGAAGCCCTGAAACAGAACACTCTTGAGTGAGTCTAGTAACATTTGACTCTGAACTCTGAGGGGAACACTCTGGGCAGAGACGAAGGCAGCCTCCTCCCTTGAGGGTATGTGGCCTGTGTGGAGGCCTTTGAGCTACGTGATTCATAACCATTTTAGGAACATTCCTGAAAGATAATACCTCTTTCAAAGAAGAGAGGCTTAAGTTTTCACATAAAAGAGGTAACTGCAAAATCCAGTGGATTCCTTTCCTCACGTTAGCAGAGGCACTGCAAGGAAACCTCTATTGGAAATGAGTAAAAATTATAAGCCAGAGTGAAATGTAACCAGACTCAACTGAAGGAAGTGACGAGTTAGGAGAGTTAATGATTTTTCCCTTCATAGCATGTGTTAGTAACTAACATTTATTAAATGCCTACCATGTCCCACACATTGAGCTAAGTGCTTCTCCCACATTTTATTTTGTGCTCACAACCACCCTATGACATGGATGCTATTGTTATCCCCATTCTACAGATGAGAAAATCGAGGCTCAGGGAAGGTAAGTGATTTGCCCAAGGTCGCAGAATTAATAGTAAGCAGTTGGGTAGGTATGGGTCTAGAACCTGGATTCTTAACCGCCATGCAATGGCAGTGCTGCAGCTGTACTGTTCAGTGAGCTCGTTCTCAAAGTCACAGATGCTCTGTGCTTATCAAATTGGCTCTGAGAAAACAATGTTTGTGCAGGACTATCTAAAGATTATACTGTCCATTTGTTCCTCTAGGTACTGTAAAATCTATTTCTAGATTGCAAATGACCAACGGGAATGTCCCTAGATTTCATGGTTACGGCCCTTTTGTAGCGTGCTGTATTTACAGCAAAGATGCTCTTGTGGGCATTGTTAATTACACAGTGTCCTCTGAGGCCCCAGAGAAATGATTCACTGGTTTTAATATCAGAGATGATTGTGCTTTTCCTAATGCCTTCAGTTTGCCTTCCTCTTTTGCACATTGAATCATGTAAATATTCACAGTTCCTTCTTTGTTTTGGCTGCAAAAATGTATGGCCACTCACCTGTAAATTCATAGGACATTGCACTGCAGGTAAAAACATCTGGCTGAGGCAGAGATTTGCCGAGTAATATTTTCCATTTGAGAGGATGCTCCAAGGTATTCCCTGACCTCCTATTGTTTCCATCTCCTGTTAATGGGAAGAGTCATGGTAAACGTCATGCAGAGGGTGAAGGCGGAGAGCAGTTGAAGGGCTCCAAGCACTGAACTAGGATAGGGGGCTATGCAGAAGACATATTCCCTAGCCTCAAGCAGTTTGTAGCTTAAGGGGAAAACATGCAAATTCAATTGTTATAAAATTGCATTCAAGTTATAGAAATTCTATAGAGAATTTCTATATAGAAATTCTACATATATTCTATATACTAAGATATTTCTCATCATAGTCACTAATCATTTTGAAAGTGATTCAAAAATGTCTTTTCATACCTATCTCAATTCCTAGAACATTTTAGTGGTAATCATATCCTATATATTAATATTATTTGGAGCACTGTGTATTTGTTGCTTTATAAATATAGCTATTTTAAATTATTATAATATGGGTGATTTATAAATGATCACATCTAAAGTAATATCCATAGTAATAAACATCGATAGAGATTTACAGTTTAAAGAATGCTTTCATATTAGCAAATCACCACAGTCATATGAAGTAGCAGTGATCTTTAACCCATTTCATAGATGAAGAAACCAGTGCTTAGAGTCATTTGTCCAAGATCAAACGGCCAGCCTAGGTCTTTTGCTACATATTATTCCTTGCATTATATCACTTGGGTGAAATTTAGAACCAGACAATCCTGTTTCAGGGGAAAAGTTCCTCATTCCAACTGTTTTGTTCCAAGAGCATGATAAACCTGATAACTCCCTGAAATCACTTGGTTCTGTGCTTTTGTACAAGCTGTTCCTCCTGCCTGGAAAGTCTGTTCCCAGGTCCAACCTGAAAATCCTACAGACTGGGAGAAAATATTTGCAAACAATGCTACTGACCAGGGATTAGTTAAACAACTCATATAACCTGATATATAAAAAAAAACAAGCAACCCAATTAAAAAGTGGGCAGAAGACCTAAATAGACATTTCTCCAAAGAAGACATAAAGATAGCCAACAGGCACATGAAAAGATGCTCAATATTGCTAATTATTAGAGAAATGCAAATCAAAACTACAATGAGGTATCACATCACACCAGTCAGAAGCGCCATTATTAAAAAGTCTACAAATAATAAATGCTGGAGAGGGTGTGGAGAAAAGGAAACCCTCTTGCACTGTTCGTGGGAATATAAATTGGTGCAGCTACTATGGAGAACAGTATGGAGGTTCCTTAAAAAACTAAAAATAAAGTTACCATATGATCCTGCAATCCCACTCCTGGGCATATATCTGGAGAAAACTCTAATTTGAAGAGATACCTGTACCCCAATGTTCATAGCAGCACTGTTTACAATAGCCAGGACATGGAAGCCACCTAAATGTTCATCAACAGATGAATGGATAAAGAAGATGTGGTACATATATACAGTGGAATATTACCCAGCCATAAAAAAGAGTGAAATAATGCCTTTTGCAGTAACGTGGATGGACCTAGAGATTATCATACTGAGTGAAGTAAGTCAGACAAAGACGAATATCATATGATATCACTTACATGTGGAATCTAAAAAAATGATACAAATGAACTTATTTGCAAAACAGAAATAGACTCACAGACATAGAAAACAAACTTATGGTTACCAAAGGGGATAGTGACGGGGGCAGGGCGGGGAGATAAATTAGTTTGGGGTTAATATATACACACTACCGTATATAAAATAAGCATATGAAAGGACCTACTGTATAGCACAGGGAACTAAACTATACTCAGTATCTTGCAATAATCTATAATGGAAACAATCTGAAAAAGAATATATATATATACATACATATATGTATATATGTATGTATGTATAACTGAATCACTTTGCTGTACACTTGAAACTAGCACAACATTGTAAATTCACTATACTTCAATTAAAAAAAGCCCTATCTATCTTTGCATTCAGGTACCACATTCTCTGTGAAGTATACCTGTCTTCCTTAACAAAGTTAGCGGCCTCCTTCATGTTCATTCTGTTCCTTGTATATCTTTCCATTACCAGATTTATCACAAGAGGATGTCCAGTGAGATTTCTGTCCACCCAGGTATGCTTATCAGCTAGAGGGCAGAGAACATGTCATATCCAATAGGTGCTCAGTGAATCCTATTTGAGCTGAACTATCAATAGGGTTCTTAGCTTTTAAACTGTGTTTGAGGCATTCTCAGATGATATGTATTACACTTTTGCTTTTGTCTAAAATTCATACTGATATTCCAGGTGACCTACTTGCTTCACCGAGGTGTTTCAAAGCCAGGAAGTTGAAGTATTATGTATTTTATTTCTCCATCTAATATATAAAGCTTGGAGGCTGTTGGAATGCAGAAAATTATCCAGTGATATAGTTAACTCAGAGATCTGGTTTTATCCTGGCCTGGTTCTTCAAGCCTTACAGAACATGATGAAGTTGGGAGGCCTTTCAAATGAATGTTACTGCCACTACAAATGCAAGGAAAGTGCTTCCTTCCAAATACCCAAGCTCTCAGAGATGCGGCCTGGCATGTGCAAGACACTTTACATGCAGTAATTCTTCCAACAGTCATGTGAGGCCCTATTATATCTTCATCCTCCACAGTTAATGAAAGCAAGGTCAAGAAAGAGGTATAATGACCTGCCCACATACAGTGGGAGATGTGAAATTTATGAAGAGTTGTGATTTCAAAATGGGTGCACTTTATACTATACCACATGGAATAGGATACTTGCTCTATGAGATACGATACTTGCTCTATGAGAAGCAATGGCATAAATAAGAATGCTTTTCTCATTTAGTCGTTCATTCAGATTTGTTTTTCCTAACCAGTGGCTTTGTTAAGCATTCTCTAACAGTGCACCTGGTTGAAAACTAAATTGGCTATTTGTCCTTGGCAAACCTCTGTGTAATTAAAGCTTTTGATAAAACTCATTTAAATTCTCAGGCTTGGTCTCATGGCCCCAACCTCTTGATCTCATTTGGTTTTAACTTTTCTTTACCATTGTGAGTGAAACTCCACTTTTCTCACTGGACACCACTGTCTGGTGACTTTCATGTTTGTTTGTGTGATGGATTTCTCAGAGGTAGTGGTGGAAAGCATATAATATACACATTAACCTCCCCCTCCCTTTTTCTTTTGTCAGCTAAAGGCCCAGCAAATAAAGAGACCCCACACACTGAAGGCATGCCACGCTGATTTTCAGAAGGGTGGCCTCAATTTCTTTTAGGCCACTGGATATTTTCATCTATCAAAAAAACTGGCTTTGAGGGAAATTGCCCGAGCATAGTTGTTAATGCAGTATTGATAGATCAGTGTCAGGAACTTCTGAGGATGGAGGAAATTGCGAGGGCCAAATACTAATACCCTTCCCTGGATATTTTTTAAAAGAGCATATCTGTTTGGAAAGTTCAAATGCAGACCTCACGAAGCACATGAATGGATCCGAATAAGCTTTTGAGTACTAGGTTTGAAATCCAGTTTGCAGCAGTGGTTATATGATTCATTAAAATCTGTTAAAATTTGTCATTTTATATGATTTTAAATATATTTTAAATATATGATTTTTAAATCATATAAATTTATCAATTTATATGATTCATTAAAATCTATTAAAATTTATCAAACTGTGTAGCAAAAACCTGCAAGTTTTTAGCTATTATTTCATCAACTATTTTTTTCAGCACCAAACTTATCACTGGGACTCTGATGACACAAATATTAGACTTTTTATTGTCCTGCTTGTTTTTTCTTTTTTTCCCCAATATTTGTTTTTCAAACTGGGTTATTTCTCTTTATCTATCTTCAAGTTTTCTGGCTCTTCTCTCTATTCTCCTCAATTCATTTCCATTTCACTGTTGAGCCCAACTAGTGAATTTTTTATTTCTTATTTTTTCAAGCTTTATTGAAATATAATTGACACATAACACTGTGTAAATTTAAGGTATAGTGAATTCTTTATTTCTGTTGTTGTATTTTTTAGCTTAAAGATGTCTGTTTGGTTCATCGTTACATCTTTTAATTCTTTGCTGAGACTTTCTATATTGCCATTTGTTTCAAGAGTATTCATAATAGTTTGTTGGATTGTTTTACAATAGCTGCTTGAAAGAGCTTGGAAGAGTGTCAGATAACTCCAACATCTCTGTCATTTTGGCCTTGACGTCTGTTGATTTTCTTTTCCAATGTAAGTTAAGATTTTCCTTTATTCTTCATATACTGCCTAATGAATAGTGTTGATATTTTGTTTCAGGTAGGTTCAGGCTGCAAGTCAATCCCACCTTCTGTGGGATGGTCCATCTGTGGTTCTAATGTCAGTTAAGTTTTCAAAGCCTTTGCTTCTGTCTGTCCTGTGTACTACACCTCGTGGCCAGTCTGTGTCCTGGGCAGTGGTGTATCTTGGTTCAGTACTAAAGATTTTGGTTTGCTGGTTAGCATCAGAGCTATGCCTGCACAACTTGGGGTTTAGCCCAGGAGTTTATATACAATTTTCATAGGGTCAGTTTCCTGAGCTCTTCTCTATTCATCTCCTTGGCAGATTCCAGTTTTCTGGGGCTCACTTTTCTGGTCCTCCAGCCAGAAAGCTGGGGTTTTAGTTACCCCACCTTACTACAGGGCCGGGACTAGGGTGAAACAAGTGAGGTACATGCCACAAGTGCAAAATTTAAGGGGGCACCAAAAATCAATAATAAAGTCAAAGAAAACTTTAATGTATCATTTAAAAAATCAAAACTAATACACGGCTTCATAATGGACAAAATATTACAATTTTAAATAAAGACAGGCTCTGGCTCTGCACTTTATAACCGTGCATCACTCATCTCACCTTAATTCCAGCCCTGCTCTGCTGTGTGTTTCCACACCTGCGCCTCCACCTGACACCAAGTGGCAGGAAGAGCAGTGGGAAAAAATGGTAAGTACAACAGTTTGGTGACACTTTGAATTCCAGTCTTCTTCCTCAGCCTGTCTGCTCTCATTTATTTCTCAGGGTCCTAAAACAACTGCTCTATGCATTTTGTCCAAGTTTCATAGCTCTACTCAGTGGGAGAGACAAGGTGGAGGGTGCTTACCCCATCTTGACTAGAACCAGAATCAGAGAAGATTCTTCTTAAATTGCTATAATGAGTGAGATAAGAGTCAAGAGATAGACAAAAGAAGCAAGTTCTAGGTAAAAAAACAGTAAAGTTTTAAAAAACAAGGTTGTCACATTATTCATCCTAGTAAATCTTTGAGTGCTTGAAAATAAAATTAACTTTGCAGACTTTCCAGGAATTACCCAATGTGCTCCTTTCCTTTCTTTCATCACTCAGGGGAAAGTACATACATGTGTGTGTGCTTGTGTGTGTGCACATAGACAGACATGTATACATTCAAGTTACAGAGAGAGAAAGAAAGAGAGAGAGATGGGGGGAGGGAGACAGATAAGGATGCTATAGATTTAGATACATAGAGGTTCCCCATGTTTCCCTCAAAATTAATGAAAGAGAAAGTATTAGGATTGAGAACCTCTGAGTTCCTGTCTTGGCTTCCTCTTTCCTTATAGTTTTGGGGAAATTATCAGGGGGTAAACCTCTCTCATGGGTACGGTATTTGCTAGCACTGACCATGTTGCAATCTGTCCTATTTATAAGAAAAAAGGACACTTACCTAAAGGGTAGATCATTGGTTTTAAGCAGGTGGATCAAGTTCAGTGCTGTCATTCCTTTAGCTATTTGCACATCTACCTTGAAAAAAGCTGAAAAACATATTCATATGCCCTGTTTGAAGTCCTTTGTTCAGGATTTCTGCTTATTTGCTCCTGGACTTAGGAGTTTTATTTATTGAATTTGGGCAGCTTCAGCTTCAGGCAAAAGAATGTAAAAAGCAGTGCAGACTGTATCCAAATATTGTTTGATCATGAATTTGATTGGAGAATAAGAGCTGTGTACAAACACTGTTGAATGCTTTTTAACTTTATGGCCGCTGGACATTTTGCGTCCATTGCAATGAAAAAAACAGTTTTTAACCTATATTTTGGCCCAGACAGTGGATTTTTCTATAATTCTGGAAACCCCTGAGACATCCCTCATATACTTTCACCCGTGTCTCCTTTTCTGCCTCCATCATGTCAGTGCTGCCTTCTCCCCCTTTCTCCTTCCTTTCCGGAAACACTGATTTAGCACTTTCTTTATGCCTGTCACTTTATTAGGCACCATAGGCTATACAAAAGTGGATGAGATAAACACTGATCTGGCTAGGAACATCATCATCTATTTGAGGAAACAAGCAGGATCACGTGAAAGAGTTGAAACAATCCTGGAACGATATACCTTCAGGAGTAGAAATATCTCAGAGAGGTGGTACTTCTAGATGATTTCTGATCTCTTTAGGGTCAGTCAGCGTCTCTCAGATTTGTCACTTTTGCACAGGCCTCCTCTTTTCCAAATAAAGCAAGAAATTCTCTTATTGCTCATTGTGTGTGTGTGTGTGTGCACACGTGAGTGTGTGTAGTGGGAGAGCTTTTATTTAAAAATGCATGTTACGTGTGTTTCAAGTGCTTGTTGCTACCCCAGATTTAGCTATTGCTTTATTAAGTTGAATTTTCTTATATTACCTTCCATAGAAACATTTCTGTCCATAGCTTCTGAGCCGAGGCAGGTGATAATTACTCATCATGGAATTAGTCCTGAGTCCTTGGTCAGGCATTCTGAGGGCCGCAAAAGAAGACCACCTGACGGTCCTATTTCCCTGAGCTCTTTCTTCCTTCCAGGCAAAGCTGCCCCATGAGGTCTCAGCTCTCTCCTCTGACTTGTTCTCTAGTGATGACGCTATAGGCAGCCAGTATTCTCTCAGGTTTGCCAACCTAGATGGTTTCTGTCTGCTCCCACTAATTAGCGTGAGGAGCAGACAGGGACCTGCCTGGGATTTAGCAGTCTCCTGTGTATATTACCTGGCTTCCCCAGGCATTGTGCTGGGGAATTAACCTCCAGCTATATCATTCAGGAGGGAGGGTTTCCCATGGTGACATCCCCTGGCAGGACCGACGTGGGGTGCTCCAAGGAGACCGGGAGGCTGCTAGTGTCAACGAGGGATAATGAGTGCAGGAAGGGAGCCCTCAGAAATCTCCTCGGGTTACTGCCAGCCATCTCCTGCCCCAGCTTCTCAACACATCCCAAGGAAGCAATTAACACTGGTGGTGGAGCAAGGCTGTGTGCTGAAAGTGGCTGCTCTATTTAGCAAGGAGAGGGTCCAAGGCTGTCTCCCAGGCAGAGAGAGCTGTAGCTGGGAGACTTTGTTACCTGGGAAGAAGCTGACTTTTGCCTTCTCCTGGGAAGCCTATGACCTAGGATTTGATAGAAAACAATTTTTTTTCTTGAGAAGAGACAGATATTGAACATGGATGTGATAAAAAGACTTTAAAATTTTAGAACCTGGACTAGCTTTTCAATTTGTTTGAAGGGTCTATTATATGTCTCCCTAAAACCTCACTCCCTTCCCTGAGTTATGGGTTTTAGTGGATTTCGTTTCCAGGATTGGGTTCTCCATCTTTATAAGAGGGGAATGACAAGTCCCTGCCGCCTGCTGGCTTGTAACAGCTCCCAGCAGAATCAGGGAGGGACAGAGCTGTCAGGTGTCAAGTGAAGGCTGTACTCGGGGATCCTGGAACCTGTCATCCACACACACCACAGTCACAGAAGGAAGGCAGCGGTATCATGAAAGTCTCAGTAGGAGAAACAATTTTTGCAAAGTACATTTATCTCTTTTCCTTATCTAGGTGCTGCTTCTGTTGTTGGAACGGGGACTTGGAAACACATTATTTTCAGATTTATTAGTCTGTCATACAGAGTGAAGTCAGAAAGAGATAAACAAATATCGTATATTAACACATATACGTGGAATCTAGAATAATGAATGGTACAGATGAACCAATTTGCAGGGCAGGAATAGAGACGCAGATGTAGAGAATGGATGTGTGGACACCGGGGGAAGGGGAGGGTGGGATGAACTGGGAGATTAGGTTTAACATAAATACACTACCATGTGTAAAATAGCTAGTGGGAACCTGCTGCATAGCACAGGGAGCTCAGCTCGGTGCTCTGTGATGACCTAGATGGGTGGCATGGTGGGGGAAGGGAGGTCCAAGAGGGAGGGGATATACGTATACATATAGCTGATTCACTTCACTGTACAGCAGAAACTAACACAACATCGTAAAGCAATTATACTTCAATTAAAAAAAAAACTAAATTTTTTCTCAATTTCACGGTGCAAGCATGGGTCACCAAGGAGTATTACAATCAAAATCATCAACAACTAAATAATTCATTTAATTCATCATTCATTTAACAAATCTTAGTTGAGCTAATAATATTCCATGTGCCAAGCCCTAAACATTAAATTGTGAAAGGTTCACTCCTTATATTCAAGGCACTCCAAATCCTTTGGGTAAAACATGCAAGAAAACTTACAATTTTAATCTGATATAACGTGTATTGATTGTGGGCAAAGGCATTATTCAATGATACGAGAGTATAAATGAGGGACACGAAACCAGATGGCAAGAGGTAAGGTCAACTTAGGCAAAGAGAAGAACACGTGCAAGGGAAGAAAACATATGAGTGCAAATGACTTGCTCAGCTCACCACTGAGTAGGGGAGCGGCTGTGAGTGGGACTGGAAAGGCAGGTAAGGACCAGTCTTTAAGAACTATGCCATGCTAGGGAATATGGAATTTAGTCTGAAGTTGACATTTATATAAGAATATTAAGCAGATCGAATGGTATTTTCTACTTCACCAGTTTAGAGTACAGGTAAGTTTACAACATAAGAATAAAAACATCCATAGAAATGTTTTGAGGATAAATTTTGATGACTTCTGTGGAGGGACAGATGTGAATGGGAAGGAAGAAGGACTTACAGGGAGCCCCAGTGGTGTCTTCTATATTCATCTTTTTAACAAAGAGTTCTGAAACAAGTTGGCGTAGCATTAGATGTGATAAAAATTGATGGGTGATGGGTGTTGATTTAACAATAACTTTTAAAAATACTAAAAGTTGTATCTTTTTAGCATTCAAATTCACTCAAGTCTCCATTTGTACTACTTGGCAAACGTTATAGACTGAATTGTGTCCCCACAAAATTTACATGTCGAAGCCCCAATCCCAAGTCTTTCAGAATATGACTGTATTTGGAGATAGAGTCTTTAAACAGGTGATAAAGTTAAAAATGAGGTCCTATGGGTGGTTCAGAATCCAATATGACAGGCATCCTTATAAGAAGAGGAGATTAGGACACAGACACACACAGAGGGAAGACCACATGAAGACACAGGGGAAAGATGGCCATCCACAAGCCAAGGAGAGAGGCCTCAGAAGAAACCAGCTCTGCTGACATCCCAATCTTGGACTTATAGCCTTTAGATCTGTGAGGAAATATTTAGTTGTTTAAGCCATCCAGTCTGTGAGATTTTGTTATGACAATCCAACAAACTAATACAACAAGGATTTTAGAGTATCTCTTTTAGGGCTGCCTCAATACCCAGTAATTGTCTAAGAACCCTCTGGGGAATTTTTCAGCCTAGAGTGGCCAGTCCCGCTTCTAGACTGAAAGGGAACTCAAGAATTAGACCTGGCTGCCGGCAGATGCTAGCTTTTCGAGCGCTTTCGTTTGCTGCCAAATGATACAATTGATAACTAGTGCTGCGCTACTGAGTGTTTCCAGATCAGCTTCAGCAAAGACATCTTTGCTGTTCCAGGTCATGCTCTCCTGAGCATTCCCTTCATCCAGAGGTGCTCAAGGTTGGATTTAGAAGGTCAGAGTTCTTTAACTTATTTTGAAGTCCCGGCCATTGTCCCTAAAGTTTTCCTCTGGGATAACTTTCCTCTGGGATAGAAATAGTTTGGGATCTTAATATCTTCCTTTCCGGAGGTTCCTAAGTCCCTGTGCACACTTTCCCCATATCAGAGTTCTGCCTATTTAGGATATTAGGTGTCTATTTGATTAATATTTGCCCAAGGGACCTGTTAAGTCAGTCTCTGCCAAATAAATAGATCTGGTTTATGATGCTTTGCTGTTCCACCATGAAAAAGAAGCTGAATTTTTTTAAATGGTGAGTTTTCTTGCTTAAGTCTCAGATAATCTCTAGTGTCATACAAAAGAAAAAATGAAATGATCAAAGTGCTCTATTTCCAATGTGTCTCAAACTGTCACTAATACTATCTTCTACTAAATATACAAATAATAGATAGGGGTTATGGCCAAAATGGTGGAGTAGTAAGACCCTGACCTCACCTCCTCCCACAAGCACATCAAAATTACAACTATTTACACAGCAACTGTCTATGAGAACAGCCTGAAGACATGCAAAAGAGATTTTCCACAACTAAAGATATAAAGAAAGAACCACAACAAAATGGATAGGAGGGGCAGAGATGCAGTATAGTTAAGACACACATCCCTGGGTAGGCAACCCCCAAACAGGAGAATAATCACAATTGCAGAGATTCTTCCCAAGGAGTGAGGGGGTCTGAGTCCCACATCAGGCTGCCCAGCTTGGGGGTCCTGCACTAGGAAGGTGAACCCCCAGAACAAAATGCTGGCAAGCACCACTTTGGAGTCCTCCCTCTAGCTTATTAGGGCCAGGGGTTTACCCACCCACCAGCAGGCTGGCACCAGCTCTTGGACCCCACCCACCAAGCAGCCAGCCATACCTGGACACAGCTACACCCACCAGTGGGCCAGCAGCCTCTGCCCTAGGTAGGACCTGGCAGCCAACCAGGAAAAGGGCTGGGGAGTGGGCAGCTCTACCTATCAATGAATCCACAGTAGTGAGCCCAGCCACAACCGAAGGGCCCATGCACGTGCATATGGGGGCACTCGTGGAGGATATAATTGGTTCCAACTAAAAAACAAAGGAATACACAAAGAATAAACAAATTTCTTCTCTTCCTTTAAGGTTCAGCTCAAAAACTCACTCTTATTTATGTGCTCCTAGATAAAGTGATTCATGGTTTTTTTTTTTAATTCTTTATGATTTTTTTTTAAGTTTGTCTATCCTACTTGTAAAAGTAAAGCCAGGACCTCTTCCTTTTTCATCTTAACGACCAGAAAGCATAGCAGAGCACCCGCATATAGTAAATAAATAAATGAATGAAATAGATTTGTGGAAAGGACTGCTGATTGCAACGTAGAGGATGTCTTGGATGTGACTTTAATGTTTCACCCACTAAAATCCAGAAAACAAAGGGAAAATGATAAATTATTTAAGCAAAAAATGGTGCGTCTGGACTAAATAAATAATAGTGGGGATGGAGAATAACAGATCTTAGAGATAAACAATTGGCAGGGCTTGGTGTTTAATTGAGTAAAATGTATAAGGGGAAGGAAATGATTCCCAAACTGCTGACAGGGAAAAATGAGTAAAAGTTACTGAATAAGCAGTCTTATCCTGAGATTTTTGGTTTTGTCAGCATTGTATAGAAGAAAAAGAATCACAGAGTAATTGAGAGACCCCCCAGCTCAAAACCTGTTTTTGTCACTTACTAGTTCTGTGATACCTCTTGCTCTTTTATTCTTCACCTGTCAAATGGAGAACTTAAGAGTACCTTGCTCATGGTAATGTTGTGAGGATTACCTAAGGTCATACCTATAGAGCACTTAAAATAGCATGTAACATATAATAAATACTCAGGAGAAATTAGTGTTACCATTATCAATAGTATTTCTAGACACTCATACCAAGGTGTCTGCTTTTATTGAAAATTATTGCTTTCTCCAGGTTTAAAGGCTAATTTCTGCCCAACACATTATTTCATCTAGGTAAAGTTTACTTACCTATGAAAATTTCACATACTCTGGATACAGATTAGCTGGTCCTTGTCAGTAGCTTTAGTTAGCAAGTTCCTTTTTGGACTAGACCTGTGTGCAGGTTGTCACAAAGACTCATTTACCTCTGCTCTCTCACATCTATTGCATATATACGTACTAAATGATAACCAGGTACTGGTCAGTGTTCTGAGAGTAAGTATACGGTGGTGAGTCAGAGAGAAGTCCCAGCTCTAAAGAGCTATGCGTGTGGAGCGGACAGATTACAAACATACAAATACATTTATTTTCATGTCAGGTACGGATAATTCTAGGAAGAAAACAAGAGAAAATTGGGGTACTATTTTAATAGGTCACAGAAGACGCTCAGAGTTACATTTGGACAAAGAATAAGTGAAGTGAAGGACAGTGTCATAACTATTTGGTGAAAATATCATTCATACAGAAGGCTGTAACATAAAGAAACTGAGGCAGGAGCACATTTAGGGTATTCAGGGAATAGGAAGGAAAGTGGGGATGTGGTAGAAAATGAGTGCAGAGAAGAATGGAAGGGCTAGATTTCTCTTTGTAGCTCATTATAAGGACTTTAGGTGGGAAGCCTTCTGAGTGTTACTAGCAGGGAATGACATCATATAATTTACATTTTAAACGTTTTACACTGGTTGCTGTGGATTAGGGAGGAACGAATGGAAACAGAATGGTTAGAAGTCTATGACGGGGACCTGGTGAGAGATGCCATGCCTTACGTCAGGGTGGTGGTAGTAGAGATGGAGAAAAGAGGTTGGATTCTGGGTATATTTCAAAGGGGAAGCTGGGAGGATGTGCTGACAGGTTGGATGTGTATTTCCATGAATGAAAAAAGAGAAGCTGTAGACGACGCTAACTTATTTGGTCTGCGCAACATGGGGAATAGTGGTACCATTTACAAAGTTGGAAAAAACTGGGCATGGAGCAGCTTTGTGGGTGGTGGTGCAGGTGGGGAATTAAAAATAACTGTTAGTCATCCAAGCAAAGGTGTCAAGAGCCAGTTGGACACATGATTCTGAAATTCAAGGCAAAGTCTAAGCTACTCATATAAATTTGGAAATATTACTGAAGAGAAATTGTTCCAAATCGTTTATGGAAACTATCCAAGGCGTGAGTATAATGTGATTAGAGAAAAGAGAGGAGGAACAAGGCATGAACTGGAGAGCACTCCATCATTTAGAGATGGAGAAGATAAAAGTAATCCAGCAAAGGAAATAGACAGAGTGGACAGTGAGGTAGGAAGGAAAACGGGAAAATGCACTGATCCTCTTAAAGTGAAGCAAGTGCTTCCATAAATGGTAATGATTGGGTGTGACAGTGTTGCTGTTGAGTGAAAAAATATGAAGGCTGAGAATGTGTGACTGTATCTCGTTTCTGCTAGGAACTGAGATCTGTCTGGAGCAGGTTCAGATGAGAAACAGAGGTGAAGCAAAGGAGACAATTCATATATATAGACAACTCTTTTAAGGAATATCGTCCTAAAGGAAAACAGAAATGGGGTGATCATAGAAGAGGGATGTGAACTACCAAATGTAAAACTGATAGCTAGTGGGAAGCGGCTACATGGCACAGGGAGATCAGCTCAGTGCTTTGTGACCACCTAGAGGGGTGGGATAGGGAGGGTGGGAGGGAGACACAAGAGGGAGGGGATATGGGGATATATGTATGCATATAGCTGATTCACTTTGTTATACAGCAGAAACTAATATAACATTGTAAAGCAATTATACTCCAATAAAGATGTTTTAAAAAAAAGAAGAAGAAGGATGTGAGCTTAAAGTGAGGATTTTCTTTTAAGATCAGAGATATTTCACTGTTTGAATGGTAGTGGAAGAAATCCAGTAGAGAGAAAAAAATGATGAAACGGGAAAAAGAATGGACAATGCTAGAGAAACATCTTTATATGAGAAGGAGGGTATTTGGTGTTAAGGGGAGGGGTTGACTTTACATACTAACATGTGCGGATGCAGGTGGACGGCGGCATGGGAAAGTCCTCTTCTCTGTGCTTCCGTTTTTCTCCCTGAAGGAAATAACAGGATTATTGGTTAAGAGAAAGGAGGTGATAGAAAATGTAAAGATTTGAGAAAAGGGGAAACCATGTGGAATTGTTGTCACCTTCCCCTCTGCTGGTTAGCCATATTTTTAAAACTCATTGGCCAATTTAGTTTTAATATACAAAAAGAAAGAAAAAAAAGGTCTGGGTAAAATGTAGAGGTAGACTTGAAATTGTCCAAGACTGTTGAAAGCAGAAATCCTGGAATAAATGCAGATTTCAAGGGAGGCTGGAAAGGAACCAAGATAAGACGTGAGTATGTAATAGTAGCTTAAGAATTGTTGCATTATAAGGAAGGAATTGCTTATAGATAGATGCCCTTGAGACACAGGTATAGTTTTATATGCACGATTTCTTTATTATAAATAACTACCATAGAATGACAGAGTTGGTTATACAAACTGAGAGATTATATAACTCCCTAGTTTTCTACATAAGTATGTATGTCTTTATATATACATGTATATTATATATTCTCCTATTACCAACCAACTTGGGAATCTGATGAGATCAACAAATGGATTTCCTTCACAGAGAATGGAAAGAAGCACATATGTACAATATCACACATAAAGAAATATTCATGGACCAAAGGGTAAGAATCCTGATTCTATCCCAAATGTGTCCTGAGTTAACCGACCTTCCTTCTCTCACGTCCGTGCTTGTGTATTTTATCCTCTCTGCCTGCAGTACCTATCCTTGTTTTCTCACCTACCAAACTGCTGCTTCTCCTTCAAATTTGAAGTTAAGGTTTGCCTTGTCTGTGAAGTTTTTTTTTTTTTTTTCTGATTCTTAACAAACCCTAGCTGCTTCCTCCTCCAAGCTTATTCCATAGTAGCATTTATTACTTTGTAACTGTTTGTTTGCAAGTCTGTTTAACTATTGATACTGTGGATTCTTTGAAGGCAAGGACTAAATCTTTTCACTTCTGAATCGTCATTACCTAGATTAGCGCTTTGCAAGTTTTCAATGAATTTTACAAATAAGGAAAAAATGAGATCTGGAAGAGTGTAGGTGACTTAAGTAAGATAGTGGCTGCACAAGGCAAGCCCATGGTGTTTTTCTTGCCCAGTTTAGGTCTCTCTTTATCCTTCCTGTGTCTATCGGCTTTTAGGGAAGAAAACATTTTACACCAGGAAATGGTGGTAGTGTAGCCATGAAGCCAAGGGTGTATCCAGAAGGATAAGTGCTCCTCCTTGTGGCATTTCTGGGAGGTGAAGGTGAAAGTGACCATGGACTCACAAAGCCCTGTTAGGAAGCAGGATGGATCTTTAGTGGGAGGGAAAAATTGTATCCCTCACCCTGTTCCCCAGGAAGGAGTTAAGATGAAGATGTTTCCTTTCGCTATGAGCAAAAAATATCTTCATATCAATTATCACTATAATTTTCATTGGATTCCACAGGCATCTGAGTAGGTTCTTAGGGCAGGTACTCTCATCTCTATTATCTAACATAAGTCCTCACTACCCTATTGAAACAGATTTTCTCATTCTAATATTACAGATGAGGAGGCTGAGGTTCAGAAGGGTAAAACAATTATCCTAAGGGAGTGCAGCCTAGAGCACTGGTCTTTGAACTCTTCCATATAGTGTACTTTCCACCACAGTCTGCTGCCCACTGGGGCAGTAAAAGTGTGGGCAGCTACAAAATGAGTTAGCCTTCCTTGGTACCAGAATCATATTGGCTACTGAATAGGCAAAAGAAGTTGACTCTTGGCTGGCAGTTCAGGTATAGAAATCAAAGCTCCTTGTTCCTATACCAGGACTCCAAGTGGTCAAAATATTGGGTAAAGTCAAGGGCTCCTGTTAAGGGTGGAGGGATGATGCTGAGAGGCAGCTGGATTTCTCTGTCTGATCCACAAGCTCAGAACTCACAAGTCGCCAGCAATGGTTCCAATACTTGACCTGCAACAGAGGTGAGTGACGAAGGGAAAAAATCTTCAGATGCCTCAGACAAAGGCCCCAATGTTTCCAGCCAGAAACATTTTTCTTGTTTGAGACCCAAGACATTCTTTGAACCAAACCAACAGCTTGGGGATAAACAATAGCCCACAAGGGACCTTTTAGAAGGACTGGATACTGTCTTTATTGGAAGAAGCAATATTAGCTTTGATTTGATGGATGTTTTCATAAGCTACTCTCCCCTGCTTCTTGAGACTCTTCCCTCTTAACGGATCTAATAAACACCCAAATCACCACAATGGCATGATTAACACATTTTCATATCCCAAACCCCTGCAAGGCAATGATCATAATAATAGCTAACACCTACTGATCACTCATTATGTGCTAAGTGCTTTACCGGCATGATTATCTCATTTTATCCTCACAGAAAACCATATTGTATTGACCAAGAGAGGCTGGGAGTTTAATTGACTTGCCCAAGGTCACAGTGAGTAGTTGGTAGAGCTGGGATTGAAAGCAAACAACCTGACCCTACACTATATTGCCCGAAGGACTAACATACATGATGATTATCCTGAGTATCTGGGAAACTGAGTCTCCCCCTGTAGGGCTGCTTCCCTAGTTTACTCAGCACACGGGAGATGGCATGAGACAGCGAACGTCTGAAACTTCCTCTTTCCCACTCTATATAACTGGTCAGATGGCTGAGGAATGGCCCATGATCTAGCCAGCCATGTGTTTCTTAAGAAAAACAATAGCAATTAAAATTCTTACCTTAAGAAAAACAATAACAAGTAAAATTCTTACCAAGAGTTAACACTGCACGGAGAATTTATAACTGACAAAATGTGTAAAGAAATATAGGCAACTGGGTGCAAATTGCTTCTTTGATTTTAAAGTTGACCTATTATTGATTACTAGTTTGCTTCAATTGTCATTTTTACTTTCAGAAATCCCTGGATGCTGGCTCTTTACAACTTTCTAGAGATTGCCATATCTGTCTGTCTTCTTTCCCACAGAAACCCTGCGGTCCTGCTGGCCCTGACAGTTGTGCCTCTCGTTACCCTGGTCACTGCCACCTGGCTCATTGCTGAGCATCAGAGGCTCCAAATTGTCCCCTCCCACCATCACCAGTCGCCATGCCTGTAATAAAGCCCAGCAGGAAGCCAAAGAATTGAGGAAAAATCCTCCCCAGACCTCATATTTGTCAGGGTATAGAGGCAGATTTGTCTGCAGGGTAGGTAAGGGGGCTGGGGAGGGCAGATGTGGGACGACCACCGCCACTCACAGGACTTGCTACAACCAAAGCGTGGATGCTGTGAGGATAATGGAGCATTGAAGTCAGAACTTCAATGGTGGATCTCAAGTGGGGATAGTAATACCTAACTAATAGCAATGCTGTGTGGCAAAGGGAGTAGCAGACGGGCTGTTTCCACTCCTGTAATTTGAGGATATAGATGAGGGGGCACTGGGAAGCAGATGGTGGAGCCAGGCATATCTGGGTTTTCATCCTATTTAGCAACTGTATGAATTTGTAGAATGTTTATTTCAACTTTCTGACCCTCAGCTTCCTCATCTGTAACACAGAGTTGAAACTACCTACCACAGGAGTATAGAAATAAGACAGTGTATGTCAGCAGCTACTGTGAGACCTGGCATCCATACTCCGACCCCCTTCCTTTCTTCTAGTGTGCACTTACCTTCCTCCTCTTACTTAATAGCGTAAGGACAGCAACGACTGCTCCAATCACCACTTCTAATATGACTGCTTTTACTACGGCCACTGCTGCTGCTGCTATTCTGGTATTATTTATTGTGTACAACTATGTAGCATATGAAAAGGATACCGTATTATGCACTTTACCCATGTTATTGATTTTAATCTCAACGTGTCTGCTTCCTATCAAGTCTTCATTACGTGGTCTTGAAAAGTAAGTATTCTATTATAGCCCAGGGTGTTAGCAGAGCAGGCTTAACCCACGAGGCCCTCATTAGAAAACCGCAAGCTCCAGAGATTCTTGGAGACTAGGACTTGGCTGTGCATCATTTCTTTTCACCATCTCACCCCAACACCTCAGCTGAATCCCTCTCTGACTGATTTCACAACTCACCATGCTAACTCTTCTGTGCTCCTTTCCCGGTGTTTCACTGCAGCATTTTGTAGGCAAGCATCAATCTCCAAATCCTTAGGTTCTGAGTCAGGTAGAACAAAATCTCAGCATTGCTTTTCACGCTGTTAGTCATTCTCAAGCCGTTCCTTTCCTTTTGTTCCAGTCATTCTAAATGCTGGAAAACAACAGGAACAAAAAAGCAATCGGGAAGCCACATCCTTGGATGTTATTACTAGAAAATAAAACAACATCTATTTTTATACTGTTGAACATGCACTCGCTCTAAACAAAAGAAATTGATGAACTAACTCTAAACAAAAGAAATTGATGAACTAACGTGAACAAAGTATGCTTTCCTCAGCCCTGCTTTAGACTGATAAGCAAAGACAATTAATATCCGGGCTGTTGTTGCTTGGTTCCAATTTTCTATCCCTGTTCCTAATTGACATTCTCAAAGGTACCTGAGATTAGATAACTATTTAAGATTTCCTTCTGAATTATTTTTGGTACTCCGTGAAAGTTTATCACCTACAGGCATTCTGACTTAAATGAACTCCAACACATGAACAGACCTACAGAATGTCCAAACTAGAAAGAACCTTAGATACAAGATTTGTCTACTCACTTCGCAAGTAAGACAACTGAGGCTTTGCGATGTGTGTGCTTTGGGAGTTCAGAGGGGATCTTCCTTGTGATACGATATTCACCTCTCTGTGTATTTGGTCCTTTGAAATTATTTTAAAATTGTACATATTGAAAAAGAGGTTCCCCTCTGAGTTTTAAAAAATCAGATGCTTCCAATACCCTAGTGGAGCAACGTCACTTTGATCAGATTCAGCTTGCTTCTTTCAACACCCACTGGGCACAGAGGAAGTATGGAAAGTAGAGTGGGGGAACTATACTAAATCAAAAAATAAATTAACTAAAAATCGGGGCTTCCCTGGTGGCGCAGTGGTTGAGAGTCCGCCTGCCGATGCCGGGGACACGGGTTCGTGCCCCAGTCCGGGAAGATCCCACATGCCACGCAGCGGCTGGGTCCGTGAGCCATGGACGCTGAGCCTGTGCGTCCGGAGCCTGTTGCTCCGCAACGGGAGAGGCCACAACAGTGAGAGGCCCGCGTACCGCAAAAAAAAAAATAATTAATTAATTAATTAATTAATTAACTAAAAATAAAACAAAATACTACCATGCGTAAAATAGATAGCTAGTGGGAAGCTGCTGTATACCACAGGGAGATATGCTTGGTGCTTTGTGATGACCTAGAGGGGTGGGATGGGGAGAGAGGGAGGGAAGCTCATGAGGGAGGGGATATAGGTATACATATAGCTGATTCACTTTGTTGTACAGCAGAAACTAACACAACATTGTAAAGCAATTATAATCCAATAAAGTTGTTAAAAATAAATAAAATATAATAAGAAATAATCAACTTTCTTCAACACAAAGGAGCTTTCAGAACGTTATTGCTTCCTACCTGGCTGGTCAGTATTTGCCATGTGTGTCATTCCTGTCTTAGGGCCTGGATCCATGTGACAAAGGACACAGATTACTTTGGGGGACCTGTTAATTCTTCTTCCCTCAAGTTCCCAGCCTGAAAAATACACTGCCAGATATGCTAGCAGTCCAGGCTTCAAACCAGTTTATTTTATTTATTTATTTTAAAATTGTATATTACTATGTTTAGTTTTTTTAGATGAACAATGTTGTATTAGTTTCAGGTGTACAGCAAAGCGAATCAGTTGTGCGTATACAAGTACCTATTCTTCTTCAAGTTCTTTTCCCATTTAGGTTATTACAGAATACTGAGCAGAGTTGTCTGTGCTATACAGTAGGTCCTTGTTGGTTATCTATTTTATATATAGCAGTGTGCACATGTCAATCCCAAACTCCCAATCTATCCCTCCCCCTCCCCATTCCCGCCTGGTAACCATAAGTTCATTCTCTAAGTCTGTGAGTCTGTTTCTGTTTTGTAAATAAGTTCATTTGTATCATTGTTTTAGATTGCACATGGAAGTGATATCATATGATATTTGTCTTTCTCCTTCTGACTTACTTCACTTAGTATGATAATCTCCAGGTCCATCCATGTTGCTGCAAATGGCAGTGTTCCATTCTTTCATGGCTGAGTAATATTCCATTGTGTATATGTACCACATCTTCTTTATCCATTCTTCTGTCGATGGACATTTAGGTTGCTTCCATGTCTTGGCCATTGTAAACAGTGCTGCAATGAATATTGGGGTGCATGTATCTTTTCAAACCATGTTTTTCTCTGGATATATGCCCAGGAGTGGGATTGTTGAATCATATGGTAGCTCTATTCTTAGTTTCTTAAGGAACCTCCATACCGTTCTCCATAGTGGCTATACCAATTTACATTTCTACCAACAGTGCAGGAGGGTTCCTTTTTCTCTACACCCTCTCCAGCATTTACTGTTTGTAGACTTTTTTTTTTTTTTTTTTTTTTTGCAGTACGCAGGCCTCTCACCATTGTGGCCTCTCCTGTTGTGGAGCACAGGCTCCGGACGTGCAGGTTCAGGGGCCATGGCTCACAGGCCCAGCCACTCCACGGCATGTGGGATCTTCCCGGACCAGGACACGAACCCGTGTCCCCTGCATCGGCAGGCGGACTCTCATCCACCACGCCACCAGGGAAGCCCTGTTTGTAGACTTTTTGATGATGACCATTCTGATCGGTGTGAGGTGATATCTCATTGTAGTTTTGATTTGCATTTCTCTAATGATTAGCGATGTTGAGCATATTTTCACGTGCCTCTTGGCCATCTGTATGTCTTCTGTGGAGAAATGTCTATTTAGAAAAACATTTTTAACAGAAACCTTAGCAGGATAAATCCAGTAAGACCCAAGGCTCCTTACCATGCTTGGTTCCCACCTGTTAGTTACCCACAGGGCTGGTCCCAGTTTCTTCCCTACAGAAGTGGCTGCTTCTCTTGCTGCTGGTCCCATCTCTTGACAGATGCTAAAATGTGCCCCACCTCGGTGCCCTTCCAAGGATCTGAACAACATGGTAACTCTTTCTGTTCCTGCCCCAGCTGAGGAGTGAGACGCTCCTGGCTGATCACTGACTTCGTAAATCAGTAGGTCACAGTCTAAATGTTTCTCCATGCCTGCTCCGTACCTGTTGGTGCCCAGATTTCTGGATTGGAAAACTGGTGAGGCCCAGGAAGGGAAAGCTACGAGACCTAAGTAGTGGCAAGACGAGGATTAGGGTGCGAATCTCTGATTTCAAAGCTAGTGCTGTCTCGTCTCTCCCAGGTGAATTTCTCACTATTGAGACACCTTAAAGAAGGGAAGCGTGGATAAGCAGTGGAGGAAGAGAGTGTGCCCTGTGGCATTTGTGACCTAGACAAGCAGGACTAAGCATGAACAGGGCAAAGTTTTCAAAGCAAAGTCTCATTCAAGAGACAGTGTGTCTTAGTAAAGAACAAAAGATTTGGAGTTGGACAGGCTTATGCTTGAATCCCAGCTGTGTTAGTTATCTACTAGCTGACTTTGAGAAAAATTGCTGAACCCCTCTGAACTGTGGTTTTCCAATCTATAGACAAGAATTGTAATATCTACACCATGAATTTATTCTGAAGGGCTATATGAAACAATGTATATAAAAGACCTAGAAGAGCACCCAGTAGGCAGTGGCCAAGGTGATAACTATTATTAAGACTAGCCTGGCTTCATTCCCATCCTGATTTATACTTTAAAAATTTCTGGCTATTCTGCCATTTTCGTCACCTTTTTGAGATCATTAACAAGGAGAGTTCTTAAGAGCACCTGATTTTGAATCAGATGCAGCTGAGTTTGCTTTTGGGCTATAACATTTATTTACTATCTATATTACTTGAAGTAGGTCAAGCCTCTGCAAGGCTCAGCTTTTTAATCTGTAAAATGGGAATAATAATACCTCCTTGATAGAGATGAGCCTATTTTGAAGATTAATTTAGGTTGAATGAGACTATACATTTTAGTGAAAGCTGGGGCCTTATCTTTTTTTTTTTGCAGTACGCGGGCCTCTCACTGGTGTGGCCTCTCCCGTCGCGGAGCACAGGCTCCGGACGCGCAGGCTCAGCGGCCATGGCTCACGGGTCCAGCCGCTCCACGGCATGTGGGATCTTCCCGGACCGGAGCGCGAACCCATGTCCCCTGCATCGGCATGCGGACTCTCAACCACTGCGCCACCAGGGAAGCCCCGGGGCCTTATCTTATACACTGTGGTGTTCCTTGCATCTGGCAATGTGCCTACCATATAATGAATGCTAAAATGAAAAATTAATAATGTATGCAGTATAAGCTTTTAATACAGTGTCTTATTAAGTGGAAGCTACAACTGTCTTACCCTAGTTAAGTTATATGAAGGTGAAACAGAATTGCAAGACAATTTAATACCTTCTCACGGTAGAAATCTGTCTGTAATAGGCTGTCAGATTACCAAGATGTCTCCTTAATTGGCTCTGACAACTTTATTCTCAATAAATAAGTGCCAAGGAGATAAATTTCAGGGAAGGTGGAGGTAGATAGGATTAATAGTTGATGCTGGGCTCTGTTGTGGAGACCTGCAGTTGAGAAGAGTATGTTCTGATATTTGGGAGCAATAGGTATGCAGACAGAGGATAGAAGATCCTAAAGAATGGAGATCTGGCAGCTAAGAAGAAACCATGAGGAAAGTGAAAAAGATGAGGTTCTGAACACCCGGACTTAAATCCTGCCTTGGAACTTGGGTAAGTCATAATTTTTGGTCTCAATTTTCCAATTTACAAAATAGAATGAATGGTACTTACAGAGTTATTGTGAGGATTAAATGGTACTTACAGAGTTATTGTGAGGATTATTGTGGGTATAAAAGTGAAACACTGAACCAAAATAATGAGTTATCCCTTGAAGATGGAACTTTGCTTTCTCTACTAAAGTTTTGTTCATTTTTTGGTCTTTTTTTTCCTTTTGTTCTAAAGGTTGGAGGATTTCTACTAATCTGTTTTTAAGTTCCTGAACCTTTATTTTGCCGTATCAAACCTGCTGTTAAACTCAATCTATGAATTTCTCCTTCTAGATTTACGGTTTTTCAGTTCTAAAGTTTCTATTTGATTTTTTCTTTTTTGGTTTGTTTCCATTTTTCCCACTCAGGGACTTCCCTGGTGGTCCAGTGGTTAAGACTCCGTGCTTCCACTGCAGGGGGCAGGTGTTCGATCCCTGGTCGGGGCACTAAGATCCTGCATGCTGTGTGGCGCAGCCAAAAAAAACAAAATTACTATTTTTTCTGCTCAGCTTCTCCATATGTTCTCTCATTATAATTATCTTGAAGTCCATGAACATATAATATTTACAGTAGCTTGTTTTAAGGTTTCTTTCCTGCTAATTCTAATAACTGGATCATCTTGGTATCTGTGTCTATCGACTTATTTTCTTGCTTGATTATGGATTAATTTTCCTGCTTCTTTGAATATCTAGCAAATTTTTATATTATGTTTGACATTGTTGATAATACATTGTAGGGATACTGAATGACATTGTCTGCTTTTCAAAAAGGGTTTCCCTTTACAGTTACATAATGATGGATTTTATTGATCGCATAAGACTTGGGTTTACTCTTCCTTGGGGGGGGTCTATTTTAATTTTGTTATTAGTTCTAGGGTATACCCCTTAAAATAGGGTGTGGTCCTCACTCCTAAGGTAGAGCATTTCTAAGGTCTCATGAATGAGCAAGGTGCTCACCAAGGCTCTTTCACTTTAGCCTAAATTAGTCCGCCAGAATATTCCAGCAGTGCGTGACCTCTGGGAGTTTCATTTAGGTCTCAGTCCTGCAGTGGTTCCTCGCTTCTGGGACCCACAGGGTCTCACTTTTCACACTGTCAGCCAGTCTTTGACAGGTCCATGGGGAAGAACCACACAGAAAATCTGGATACCTGCCCTCTGCTCTATGGCTTCCTCCCCTCTGGTAGCCTGCTCCCAAATTCCAACCTCTTCAGGAGGCCTCTTCTCTAATCTCTGGTTGTTCAGTTTAACAAGACGGCCGCACTCTGCTTGGTCACCACATTCGGGCACCATGGACAGGAGTGCGCCTCCAGACTCAAAGCCCAGGCAAACATGGCCTCTCCTTCTGCTTTTCTCTTATTTCAAAGATCACAGTACTGAGCTGCCAATAATCCACTTCCTGCGAACAGCTGCTCCGTGTGTTTTTCTAGTTTCATAGTTGTTTCCAGCAGGAGAACAAATCTTATACAGTTACTCTTTTATGGCCAGAAGTTGGAAAACTAAAGTTCTTTCTTTTTCTCTGATAATTACAATAGTACCCTGTTCTTTAATGGATGAAATATCTCTTCTCATTTTTCGAGGGGTAATAAGGATTGTTTGCTTGCTTGTCTATCCAGCTCCCTACACTTTTCTTTTTTTCATATTTCTTTTTGCGGTACGCGGGCCTCCCACTGTTGTGGCCTCTCCCGTTGCGGAGCACAGGCTCCGGATGCGCAGGCTCAGCGGCCATGGCTCACGGGTCCAGCCGCTCCGCGGCATGTGGGATCTTCCCAGACCGGGGCATGAACCCGCGTCCCCTGCATCGGCAGGCGGACTCTCAACAACCATGCCACCAGGGAAGCACTGGTATTTATTTTTCCTTTTTATTTTCATATTTATTTTGACTTCTGACTCATTTTAGAGGCCACCTGAAATGTATATGTAAGAATCATTCCAAAAGCTGTTTGGAAAGTCTGCAGCAAGGGTGGAAGCTGTTAAATGATGTAACTCACCAGAAAGGTATTGATGGGAGGAATTGGCTGTTTTATTGAGGGACCTCCAGATGCCAGTAGGTCTATTTCTGTAAGCTGGCTAGTCGCCTCAAAGAGGAGTTCCTTAAATCTGTTAATGTGAAAAGAAACACAAGCTTCTGTCTTATTGAAGCTAACATTGAAGAGGTATAGTCACCTGGCTATGTGGGCTAAGGGAGGAGGCCTGGAGTGAGGGGTATCATGAATATTTTCAACCAAAACCTTTTACTTTCGGCTCTATACTATTCCCTAGTTGTCAGAGATAACTAGGGATTTCCCTCTGATCTCCAATACACTCTCTAGTGCTGAGATGTGAACATCTTTCTCACTGCATTTCCTCTGCAGGGAAGTTTCAGTCTTCTGTGTATTGCTACGTCAATAACTATTCATGCATCTACTTTCCATCTTCCAAAAATGTGTGGCCAACTGAGGTGTGCTGTTGCCTCCTTTTAAAATATATTTTAAAATACCTTTTACAGATATTTTAGTGGGATTTCAAGATGGAGTGGCAATAAATGTTGATGTTCAATCTACCGCATTCTACAAGAATAATATTGTTTTTAGAAGAGCAAAAGTAAGACTGTGAGGCATAGGCAAAGAGGGTAGAATTAAAGAGCAGCCCTTTAAAAGTTTTATTCAAGCTCACTCCTCCAACAGTATAGATGCAATTCCCACACTCACTCCTCCACACATTAGAACCTGGTTATGCCTTGATTTCGCTCAAATGTCTCTTGCTTTTCATTCTACGTCTATAGACCTAAAACAAGTAGAAGCCATTAGCTTCCAATTACCTTACTTAAACAAACACATTATGTTCATGTTACCTCGCCATACAGGCAAGAGTGGAAACAGCAGGAGAGAAAAACTGAACAGGTGTGATGGGGACAGGGGTCACTTTCCCGCACACTCTGGGTTACACATTAGTCCAGGTTCTCTCCTAGTCACAGACACATATTAGTGGTAGCCGTTATCATTCCTAAGCATGAAAACACAATTTGCCGGGCTCTCTCCTGCCTTTCCTGACTTTATTTCAACAAAATAAACCCATTTGGAAGCTCCCTTGAAGCAATGTTCTTCCTGCCTCATTACAGCTACATCAACACATCAGCATTTTGGAGTTGCCCTGCCAGGCTCCCTTCTCAGCTGGAGCATCTCATAGCCAATTAAATTCACTCCAGCTCAGCTCTGAGACCTAGTCCTGGCTTCCTGATTGCTTTTCAATGGCTTGAAATCTAGTTAACTGAAAAACCAAACCAATAACCAGGCAGGAATCATCACTGGAGTGAGAAATGATTGAAGAACTTTGTGCCAGGCTGAGGGCTGCCCCGTTGGAATGTGGCCCTAGATGTAAAATGAGCCCTTTTAGCACCCACTCAAGAGCAGTTGTGACTTCCAACACTTGGGTACTCTGTTTGTGTTTCAAATACCAGGGCTCAAGAGTGACATTTAGGTGCTCCTCAGGGAGTCATTCTGTCCTTTGCCATCTCACACTAGCGTTGTTTAAATGTTTGTCACAGCATCTAGGAAGCACAGGAAAATCAAAGCCCTAAATGTAAGGAAATCAGTGGTGGCATCTGGAGTCAGCTCTCGCCCTCTTCACCCATCAGCTCTGCTTCTCCTCCATGTCTCAGCTTGATTATACCTACTTATACATTAATGCCCCAGCTCCCTATGGCTCCGTCTCTGAGTGCCCTCCCAGACCACCTGGAGAATGTCAGAGCTAGAAGCGATGTTGGAAATCATCATCTCTAAATCTATTTCACAGAATTCAACAACTAACAAGAAATGACTTTTCTAAAATAACAAAGCAAGTTTATGTTCTGGCTACGGCAGGAATTTAGTGCAGGGGTGGGACCTGGGTGGGGTAAATGAGGCACTTACCTCAGGTGTAAAATGTAAGAGGGCGCCAGTAAATTCAGTAATCAGGATAACTAATGTTTTAATGCAATATTTTTAAGAATCAAAATTAATGCAAAAAATTCTATGTTAAACAAACAAAAAAAAATAAGGATTTTTAATAAAGATAAAATGCAACAGGACCAGGGTTAGGATGAGGCCGGTGAGGGCTGGACCCAGTTTTTTATTTAAAACTTTGGTATTTTGTTCATCATGGATTTTTTTTTGCATTTGGATTTTTAAAGCATTGCACTGAAATGTTACTTATCTAGATTATTGAGATTTTTGGGGTCCCTTTAAGCTTTGCTCCCAAGAAGCATACTTGCTTCACTCCAGTCCAGCTCTGTTCAGCTGTTCTCTGTGTGAGCCTACTTTCCCGACCACTTCCTCGTCAGTCTTCTCACTTTGTGTCTCTTTTTTGTTCCAGCCTTACTGAGATATAATTGACATAAAACGTTGCATAAGTTTAAGATGTACATTGTGATGATTTGATACACTTCTCTATTGCGAGATGGTTACCACAATGGGGTTAACACCTCCGTAATTACGTGTGCTTGTGTGTGTGTGTGTGTGTGTGTTTGTGTGTGTGTGATAAGAACATTGAAGATCTACTCCCTTAGCAACTTTCAAATATTTAACACAGTAGTGGTAACTACAGTCACTGTGCTGTACATTAGATCCTCTTTACACTGAAAGTTAGTACCCTTTGACTAACATCTCCCCATTTCTCTCACTGCCAACCTCTGGCAACCACCATTCTACTCTGTTTCTATGCGTTTGGCTTTTAAAAATTCCACATATAAAGGATATCATACAGCATTTGTCTTTCTCTGCCTGACTTGTTTCACATGGCATAAAGTGACTTATTTCACTAAGCAACATGCTGTCACAAAACATGGATGTCCTTCTTTCTAAGGCTGAGTACTCCGTTGTATAAGCGTATGTATATATATTTATATATAATATACATATGCCACATCCTCCTTATCCATTCATTCATAAGCACTTAGGTTGTTTCCATATCTTGCCTATTATGAGTCATGCTGCAATGAACCTCAGAGTAAAGATATCTCTTTGAGGTCCTGATTTTATTTCCTTTGGATATATACCCAGAAGCGGGACTATTGTATCATATGGTAGTTCTATTTTTAATTTTTTGAGGAACTGCCATACTGTTTTCCATAGTGGCAGCACCAATTTACATTCCCACCAACACTGTAGAAGCGTTCCCTTTTCTCCACACCCTCACCAGCACTTGTTATCTCTTGTGTTTTTGATAATAGCTATTCTAAAAAGTGTGAGGTGATATCTCATTGTGGGTTTTTTTTGTTTTTGTTTTTTTCGGTATGCGGGCCTCTCACTGCCGTGGCCTCTCCCGTTGCGGAGCACAGGCTCCGGACGCGCAGGCTCAGCGGCCATGGCTCACGGGCCCAGCCGCTCCGCCGTATGTGGGATCTTCCCGGACCGGGGCACGAACCCGCATCCCCTGCGTCAGCAGGCAGACTCTCAACCACTGCGCCACCAGGGAAGCCTCTCATTGTGGTTTTGATTTGCATTTCCCTGATGATTAGTGGTGTTGAGCATCTTTTCATGGATCTATTGCATGCCTTCTCTCGATCCTGCCACACAACAGGGGGCGTGCTGACAGCCTCCATTTTGCTTTCCCGAGGATGTTGCTAAATGCTTATTGAGGTCTCTCCCAGGCACACATATCCCGGCAGGCTTTCTGCACAGGCTCACTATCCACTTGCCCAAGCTTGCTCTCCCCACCATTGGGAGTGCAGGGAGCCAGCCTCAGGTAGAGGGCATATGGGTGAAGCTCGTAGAACGCTGGGGGTGCTTATAAGCCATTTGAGGGATCCATGGGCAAGGCATCCCTCTGGCTCCTTGACAGGCCTCTCAATGGAGTCTGTGAGGCACTTAGTAGGATCTGCATCCTTTATATGTTTGGAGCCCTGGCTGTTATTCTCCCAGTCATGCACTGCCTCCCAGTCGTGCAGCTCAGGACTCTGGATGGGGCTAGAGAGAAATGAGCCTCTTTGGCAGCATCCTACACAGCTGGGGAGGCCAGGTGCTCACTTATTGCTCTGACCACCCGCCCCCACTTTGTTCCCCAAGAAATTAGGCGAAAAAGGGCTCCCTTGGCACTGAGCTGTGCCACTTTGGGGAGTGGTGACATAGGTGAAGTTAAACTGTTCCTCTTACTTTCTCCAGTGTGCTCAATATCAGATTTTGTTTTTTCACTCCAATGCTGTGCTGGAGCTTTCCACTGGAGTCCTGGACTGCCACAAAGGCTCCCTCATCTGTGGTGATTGTCTAAGTTAGTGTTCTCCAGGGACTCCTGGATCACAGCTGAGAGAGGATGGACCCTGACCCGTTCAGGGTCCACAGCTGGGACCAAGGTCTGTCTGCCCATTACCTGTCACATGGGAGAGTAAGACTCCTCTCGGGTCCTTGGAATATGGTTCTGGATCCCATAGCTCCCACAAAGTCACTTTTTTCCATGGATGGATGCCAAAATTGTTGTTGAGAAAAGGGATACAGTGATAGCCATCTTATTTGGCCATCTTGTGGAAATCACTCCTTTAATCTGTTGATTATGCCTTCATTGGTCTGACAACTTTCACTCTACCCACTGAACACTGAGCTGCTTGCTTATTTGGACTTTGCTTATGAAGGTTTCTATGTGGATTATTACTTCTTTATTGAATCCCAGCCCTCTTCAGATTCGCAGAATGGATCTTCTCTTTCTGCATTTCTGGTCATGGCTGCACATGGCTTTGCAGTCTCCAGATTCCATTGTAGTGTCACTACAGAAAGGAACATAAAATTGCCAATTCTAAAAGCAGTCACCTTTGTGTTGGACTATACTAACTTATGGTATGAGGTAAAGAAATAGAAAACTAAACGTGGAAAATACGATGTGTTAGAAATTCATCTGCTCTATATGAAGGTTCTGGTCTACTTTGGTTAAATGCAATTTTCCAGCACAGATATGTTGCTCTGAGGCTCTAAGGCTACTTGATCTGTAAGTTGAATCATTCTGAATTGCCTTTTTGGCTGTCCAAAATTTTGATGATTTAGCAATAATAATAGTTAATTTATAAATCAAGAACCTCATGAAATCACTTGTGCTCAAGACCCTAGATGTCCTCCTCCATGCCTAGCATTACTTTAGATGATACTGGAGCTGAATACCATGCATTTGAAGAATCAGTTTTTTAAACAGTTAACTTACTGCTGACTTTCTTGTGATAATTCCTATTTTAACAAATGCTTACCTTAGGAATTTAGGATACATTTTGTATATGATACAACATGTGTGTGTGTATGTGTATTTGTCTTAGAGAGGCAGTGACCAATTACACCATGGAATGATGATGGTCATGTAAGCTGAGGACCTTCTGTTGCAATTGAGTAATGGCAAGTAGGAAAAGGCCTTTGCATCATTATTTTTGTACTGTTAATGTGGTTTGGATCAACTTTTATTCTTCTCCCTCTTTACCCAAGGACTCATGTCAGAGCTGATAGGAAAAACATAAGGAGGGAGTCAAACAACCTGTTCCACACATTTCCTTAAGATATTGATGAAACGGGGCCAGGTTTGGGGGTCTGTCTAGAGACAAAGTGCAAAGTACAAGACTAATCGGAGAAGAATAGTTGCCAGCGTTGTTGGTTAGGATATTAGTTCAGCTGTTTTAATGGAGACTAAACAACATAAGCTTAAATAAAAGGGAAGTTTTTTGCTCTCCCATGAAAAAGTCCCAGCTGCCTGTATTCCCCAGGAATAGGGTGGCTCTGCTCTGCATGTTCTTCCAAGGAGCCACCTTCTTGGGAAACTCTGCTCCAACATGGTCCATCCACTCTTTGGTCTGCAGTGAGATAAGGAGCTTGTACCATTACGCAAAACAACTGTAGGACTAAACACACTGCTTTGTCCAGCTAATTTTTCTTTTATTAGCCAGATTTTCTCAGTGAAGAAAGCAGTGTTTTGAATTGCATTATGATGCAAAGTCCTTATCTCCTTGTGCACTGCAACTTCGAGTCGCACTGCTGGAATGAGTTGTGGACTATGTCTTCATGGTTGAAGGTGGCCAACCACCACTATTTCAATGTCTGAGTCTCTGAAAAAGATGTTTATTACAAACAGCTTCCTTTTCAGGACATGCCTCAGAAATGTCCATGTTACCTCTGCTCACATCTCTTTGACTGTATTACCATATCTTAGTCACAGTGCAACAGCTAGAAGGACAAAAGACTGGAAAATGTAGCTGTTAGCGAGACACCGTGTGCCCAGCCAAAACTTAACGGTTCTCGTACTAAAAAGAAGGAAGGGATATGGATATCGGGGACAATTAACAGTCTCTGACACACCGTAGTTTACACCCTGAATGGTGGGGAATGGAAAGGCTAAAACCAGTAAGGATCTGGGAACCAAATTAATAACATAAAAAAGACAAGTTATAAAGCACAACAAGAAAAGACCAATATCAGTTTCTGGGAAATTGAGAAGTTACAATAAATAGCACTTCTCTTTATTCTTCTGAGTTCTGAACTATTCAAAAAAGAATGCAAATTAAGGCAAATGAGTGACCAAAATACCAACTTTATTACTGAGAAAGAATATATTGGGAAATGTGGCTTTTATTTATAAGCAAATGTGTTTCCAATAAAAAACCTCAGAGTTAGAAGAGATACCCATCCTGTGAGAGGTACTGCTGGACCACTAAAGGTGGTATCCCATCCATATACCTCCCCGCCAACACTGGCAGGGCTTTTCCTGTTATGCCTATTTAGAGACTAAGAGCTATCAAGAGTGCATCGTCTCTGCAGACAAGATCATCCCCCAAAAGAAAGGTAGAAACTGAGCTGAGCTCACCCATTTTACTCTTCCCAAGGTTTCCAATAAAATGAATCACCTCCTCTTCTCTGGGGAGGGAGGAAGGATGTCAGTAGTATTACACTAACAGAGCTTCCTCCCCCAGAACTGGAGAAGATGCCTTCTTCCCCTCCCACACTCGCCAGCTTTTGTTCTCTTAACACCCTGGACTTTACAATGAAAATGATGACTGACCTGTGGTGTAACTATCTCCCTAATGCATGCAGATCTGCCATCTCTCAGGATAGTCTTATTCTCAATATCATGAGGATATTTTCAAATTATCAACCACTAATTCTTTGGATATCATCCTGAAACCACAGTGGACAGTGCATATTTTATCCTAGACGTTTCTGAAATGGGTCCGAACAACACATTAATTTCATTTCAAGGCCATTATTTCCCACTCCAAATTATCCAGCCATTTTGTCCAGCATAGTCAATCATAGGTTCTTCAAAGAGATTGAATAGCCATATTACAATACTCTAATGATAAAATGCCAAGAAAGAAGTGCCACAAATTTGGATACAGGTATTTTTCAATACAGAGTAGAAAATAAATTTTGAAGCTCAAACCTCTTAGCAGGTTAAAGCTCAATGACTTTAAAGTTCAAAAGAATTAAATTTGGAAATAAAATTCTCTGGCCTTCACCATTTCCTCTCCAAGTTGATATTCAGCTTAATCTCAGACAGAGGAATGACTCATGCCTGGCTGGAGTTAAGATTCCTTCAATAGTGAAACCTAGATGGTTTCTCACTGGGACGGCTGTGGGTCCTTCACCTGAATTTGTTCAGTATCAAATATCTTAAGAGCATCCTTTTTGAGAAATTCAGAGATAATAAGACATGTATGATCATCACAGCACTGACCGAACCCCAAGAAAATTTGAGAATGATACAATTCTAGCCTCTAGAGGAGTTATCTCAGAAAAAATTATGAATGTAATGTTGCCAAGGGTGATAGCATGGACTTTGTAGGATCTATATGGTGGAGGAAAGATGATGGAGCAAAACATTTTTTTGTTTCAGTCTAGAGACAATGTCAGTCTCTGGTGTCTTGTCCAAAATCCACAACCCGTGTCTTATAAACTTAACTGGGAGGTTACTCTTGACTTTTTTTTTTTTTTTTTTTTTTTTCTGTACACGGGCCTCTCACTGTTGTGGCCTCTCCCGTTGCAGAGCACAGGCTCCGGACGCACAAGCTCAGCGGCTATGGCTCACGGGTCCAGCCGCTCCGCAGCATGTGGGATCTTCCCGAACCGAGGCACAAACCCATGACCCCTGCATCGGCAGGCGGACTCTCAACCACTGCGCCACCAGGGAAACCCCTTGATATTTTTAATTTACTATATGATAGGGGCAAAAGCACTGAGTCAAACCATCTCCTCTCTTGTATGTGGAATTTGAGGCATTGCAGCTCTTTTGCAAATTTAGAAAAATATATTCGTGGGAGCCCCTGTCACTTAGGAGGTGCCTTTGTTTTCTATCTGACGCTTTGGAAAACTCTTCATTGCCATTTCGCCTCTGAGCCCTGTGTTTCTGTCTCTGTGGTTCTGAGAAGAGTATCGGTTGCATCTAGTGACAAAGCATCAATACACTCCTATAGGCAGATATTTTCAGACTTGGACTATTGTGGCCTCATGGTGTGAAACTGCTTAGGCCTAAAGACCCTCCTTCTAGAGAGGAGAGGGGTTTGCTTTCATATGAAATTGACCAACCCTGACCCATACAGATCCCTGTAGACTGTATCTTTGCTAATTGTGGTGTGGTGACTGGTGCCTTCGTGGCACACTCAGCGCTACCTCCCGTCTTTGCTGAACCTGAGGCCCAAAACCTTTCTTGAGGACCTTTGCCTGTACCCTTCCTGGGCCCAAAGTCTATACATTCCTTAAGAGGTATGATCTCTTTGCTGAGGCCCACAACTCGCATTTGTGCTGAGCACTTACTTTTGCTTAAAATAAGCAGACCAATGCATATTTCCTTCAGACGTAGCACATTCAGTTGTTTCTATTAAAAAAAAAAAAAGCCACTTGCCTGGGGATTAAGCTGCCTTAAGCAGTAATATCCCATAATGGACAAAATCCTACATGCAATTGCTTAAGGCCTAATGCAGGTTAAAACAGGTAAAAGTTAACGGAACAACTACAAAAGCCAGTTGCATTGTTTCCTGTAGGCCACCAAAGTCATGTGCCTCGACTGTATTGAAATGCTCAATCACCTTACAAGTATTTTACCCCAAACCCAATTTCACTATCTATTTACCAATTATCCAGACCAATGCACTAGATTACAACACTTCTTGTATTAACATCCACTCCTCCATCCTACTCCCTGGGGGGTAAAGCCTGCTGCTCTAAACCCTAATCCCTGGAAGAGTAGAGCAAAACAGGTGAGCAGTGTGCTCTCAAGGATAAAGAAAATGGACAGGAACTGGGAACACATGATGAATTTGTCTTCCAAACTCAGTCATCATTTAAGAGTAAGAGTATGGAGAAAGGCCAGGGGTGTGAGTAGTGTTCCCTCTTTATGTAAGGTAATATCCAGAGAGGAGATTCTCCTCAAAAAACAGTCTTTTCTCACGCGCAGTGATCCTCAATGTTTCATTATTGTGACCCATTAATGGATGATATTTACCTGAGCACACACTTCCGGAAACTGATGCATAGTTGTGAAATAGTTACAAAAGGCTGTGGGTTATGTACATTTCCTGATGCTGTTAGTCCAGTGGTGCTCAATGGAGGGGGGTGATTGTGACCCCTCCCCAACCCTCCCCAGGGGACATTTGGCAGTGTCTGGAGACATTTTTGGTTTTCATAAGCTGGGAAGCATGCTAGTGGGTAGAGGTCAAGGATGTTGCTAAACATCCTACAACACACAGAACAGTCCCGCACATCAAAATGTTATCTGGCCCTGGGCTTCCCTGGTGGCGCAGTGGTTGAGAGTCCGCCTGCCAATGCAGGGGACACCGGTTCCTGCCCCGGTCCGGGAAGATCCCACATGCGGCGGAGCAGCTGGGCCCGTGAGCCATGGCCGCTGAGCCTGCGCGTCCGGAGCCTGTGCTGCACAACGGGAGAGGCCACAACAGTGAGAGGCCCGCGTACCACAAAAAAAAAAAAATAGTTATCTGGCCCAAAACATCAACAGAGGTTGGGAAACTCTGCTGTAGATGTAACTTCACACGTTTGTTCCCAAGTCAAGGAAATGTATTGGGATGCAAATGAGAGAGATGGCTCTTAATATGTGGATAACCTTGAAACTTCCCTGAAATGTGTTTTAATAAAATAAATCATTTACAAATTTTGGTGGTCTGCTCTGCTACAACATGTTTTTGTAATCTGAATTAGTCCATATGTGATTATAAATAAAGGAATAGTGCCAACAAAATGTAGAAGTAACATTTTTTCCTATGTGACACTTCTTTTCTAGCTCATTAGTGTTTTATACCACCTAGTGGGCACAGCAGAATCCAGTTCAAGGAATATAACATTGTACCCAGGCCTGTTCACTTCATGATTTACTGGTTGCAAAAAATGAAACCAATTCTCCCTCACCTCCCATCTTGTATCCATACCTTTGCAATGTCATTTTGTATTTTGTAGCTCCTACGAGCATGAACAGAAGTCTATTTCCACACCTCTTGAATTGGAATGGCTTTATGACTTGCTTTAGCCGATCAATGGCGGCAGAAGAAACAATGGCCAGTTCTAAGCTAGGCCTCAAGAGGTCTTGCACAATTCCATTTGTTCTCTTAAAACAATGTGACTATTATGTGAACAAGCCTAGACAAATCTACTGGAGAATGAAAAATCACTTGAAGCAGAGAAGAGCTATCATCTCATCTGAGGTCTTCTTAAATCAGCCAGGCTATTGCTGACCTGCTAATTGATCAAGAGGCACGAGTGAGTCCAGCTGAGATCAGCCAAGCCTGGCCCAGGTCCATAAAACCACTCAGCTGACCTGTAGACTCACTAGAAATAATAAATTGTTGTGTCTTAAGCTACTACATTTGGAGTTTGTTTTATAACAATAGATAATGGATATATAAACCTGAGCTTCAACTTGGCTTGTTCTGTCTCAGAAGTTCTTATTATACAGTTATCTCTGATTTTTGCATGTTTGGTCCTTAACTCCAAACCTAGCAGCCTCCACCTTTACTTAAACTTTTTTCTATCAAGTTACCTTCATTTTGGGGGTCTTATATTTAACAATAATATTTCTTTATGTATTAGGAATTTAACATGCTGGTTTTGCTCATACTTTTGATAAAATTTTCATTATTTTTCTGTTAGTGCTCTAGTTAAAATATTACATAGATATTGAGTGGTCTACTTCACTCCTATGTTTTCCGTTGTCTTATTATTTCAGTACATAATTTTGAAGAACATTAGGTTTCCCAGTACTGCATATGTTGTGTTACAGGCAACAGAAATCCTCACAAATATTTTGAGTGTCAAATTACTTGTGTCCTATCCTGCAACTGATCATGAAAAAGTAGTGTGTCAAGATTTCAGGTTAGGAGCTGTTGTGTCCATATGTTTTTGTATGCATGTGTGTATGCCTGTGTGTGAGTGGGTGGAAATTCAAATGATTAATATTTTGTACAGTTATCATCACACTAATATGTTCCCACGCTATTCTGTGCTGTTTATATCAAATTATTCTAAATAGGTATAATAATAAACATTGTCATTTATAAATAGCTCTACACTATATCAAGCGCTTTTTTATCAGTAGCCTCATCTTAATCTTCATGGCAGCCCTGAAAGATAGCTACTTTTTTGAGTCCCATTTTACAGATGAAGGAAAGGAACTGTGGATGGGTTTAGAACTCCAGGTAGTACATAACAAAGCAAGGGTTTAAAAAACAGGTTCCATTTCCACTACTCCTTCATTCCAAGATGAAAGAGTCATCCTTCTTGTTTGTACTTGCTTAAGGAAAGGGCAGACAGGTTGTTCTTAGGTATTTTATTTCATTGCTGGAAATAGGGGACTGATGACCAGTGAGAAACGGTTCAGTTCTGGCAAAAGTTGAGTGAGGATGACAATGGAAACCTCTGTGTGGTTTCTCTGTGTTACTTCCAAAAGATATCCTCCCCCCAAATTACATTCCTCTGATTATTTAATCAAACACTAATCTAGTCGTTGATGTCAAGGAATTTGGAAGATATAATTAAAGCTAAAGCTTTAAAATAAAGAAATTATCCTGGTTTATTGGATGTTCCCAACCTAATCACTTGAGCCCTGAAAGTTACAGAAATTTCTTCTGCTGGAATCAGAGAGGTGTGGCGGAAAAGGAAGGCAAAGAGGAGATGAGGTAGAGACATCTGAAGAGTGAGAGGGATTCAACCCAGCTTTGCTGGCTTTGAAGGAAGCCACATGCCAAGCAGATGACAGTCTGCAAAGAAATGGGGACCACAGCCTACAACCACATGAAACTGAATTTTTCCAACAACCTGAATGAGGTTGAAAATAGATTCTCCTCTAGAGGCTGCATAAAGAAACACACCTTGATTTTGGCCTTGTAGGACTGGAACAGAGAAACCAGCTGAGCTCATCTAGACTTTTGACCTACAAAACTGTAGTAAATGGGCTTTGTTTCAAGCTATTATGTTTATAGTAATTTGTTACAGCAGCTAGATAAAGGTAACACATTTTGTGAGAGGTATAGATATGCTGAGCAACTTTTCAGTGGGTGCTAAAGGACAGCAGAGACGAGTTCAGCTGAGTCTATAATAGTTCCTTTCGCAGAAGTAATGTGGATGCAGAGAGCTCATCCCAAGCAGTGGTCTTATGACACCATGGCAAACAAGAAGTTGAGATGGGAAAGTAGGAAGATACGTGGGGTGAGTCTCTGCAAAGGTTCACACTTAACTAAGCTTCTCAAGTTGAGGTTTCACCAACCTCAGGGTAAAGGATATTGGTTGACATCTTAAGGCTTTCTTCGTGGACTCTAGGTTCAGAGAGAAGAGGATTGGGAGAAATAACTCAACTTACAAAGATTTTCATCTTCACTTTGTAATTTAATCCTACTAACAACCTTGTAAAATGGGTACTTGTTTAACTCCTTTTTACAAATTAAGGATACAGACATTCAGAAAGATAACATTCTTGGCTAAGATCAAACAACCAGGACTAATATGAAAGTTTTCTGAATTGAAATTTCTTCTTTCTTATTGAGATCTTATTTTCCTTTTACCCTCAGTGTCTCATTTACACCATGGTTTTACTAAACCTAATGTCTTCTTGGAAAAAATCAAGGTTTAAATCTGAAATAAATAATGTGACCCTACTGCTTATTTTAGTTTATTTTTATTGAAGTATAGTTGCTGTACAATATTATGTGTTACAAGTCTACAATATAGTGATTCACAATTTTTAAATGTTATCCTCCATTTATAGGTATTATAAAATATTGGCTATATCCCCCATGTTATACAATCCATCCTTGTAGCTTATTTTATACCTAATAGTTTGTACTTCTTACTCTCCTACCCCTATATTGCCCCTGCCCCTTCCCTTTCCCTACTTGTAACCACTAGTTTGTTCTCTGCATCTATGAGTCTTTCTTTTTTGTTATATTCACTAGTTTTTTTATTTTTTAGATTCCACATATAAGTGATATCACACAGTATTTATCTTTCTCTGCCTGACTTATTTCACTTAGCATAATGCCCTCCAAGTCCATCCATGATATTGCAAATGGCAAAATTTCATTCCTTTTTTATGGTTGAGTAATATTCCATTGTCTATATATATATATCACGTCTTCTTTATCCATTCCTCTGTTGATAGACACTTAGATTGCTTCCATATCTTGGCAATTGTAGACAATGCTGCTATAAACATTGGGGTGCACATATCTTTTCAAGTTAGTGTTTTTGGTTTTTTAGGATATATACCCAGGAGTGGAATTGCTGGATCATATGGTAGCTCTGTTTTTAGTTTTTTGAGAAACCTCCACACTGTTTTCCACAGAGGCTGCCCCAATTTACATTCCTACCAATAGTGTATGAAGGTTCCCTTTTCTCCACACCCTCACCAACATTTGCAACACTACTGTTTAGACAGCCAATAGCATGTTTTTCTCTTAAAGAGGTGCAGACAACTCCAAAGAGTGTAGTGTTTGGTCTGTTTTTACGTGGTGGTGATTCTTCACCCCTTGGCAACAATGTTCCTGCTCCTCTTGACCCTAAGTCCTGGTTCCCAGTGTTTCTGAGGTCACAGAACCATCGTTCTCTTAAGAACATACAGAGTTATGTATAAGAAGGAAGGATTGGATGTTTAGGAGAAAATCATTTCTGTTTGGACTTGTCTTTGGTTCCAGATATGGGCCAGAGAAGGGTCCACTGGGTCCTGATATTGAAGGGTAAATGCCATCAGCCACTGGCGTTGGTTCCAACATGCCACATGCAAGCCTGGCCAAGTAAGCAGCTGTGACACTTCTTAGGAAATACTCTTACACATCCACATGTCCTGCAATCATCAGCGGCTCAGAACGCCTCTGTTAATCACTTTATCTCAACTCTGTGCGGATTACACCTCTCTCTTTAAACTTGTTATTTTTGAGGGTCACTCATCGGGGTCCTGAGGTGCTAAAGTTAGTCCTCAGGAAACTTCAGATTGTCAGACAAGACAAATCTCCACGAAGTCTCCACAGCTCTGACTCTGTCTGGCATTAGAGTGCTCTCCACATGATTGCTTCAGCTATTCTGCCTGAAAGGGGGACCAGGACCACAAGTGCCATGCGGTTTTGGAGGAGGCAAAAGGGGCTCAGATGTGCTTGGAAATGTGATTTAAAAAAAAATTTTAATTTTTCTGGTTTTTGGCATTCAAACATCTGGAAATGTTTATTTTTATTTTTGGCCTCACTGCACCTCATGTGGGCTCTTAGATCCCCGACCAGGGATCGAACACTTGCCCCTGCACTGGAAGCACAGAGTCCTAACCACTAGGCCATTCCCTGGAAATGTGATTTTATTCTGATAGGACACAGCATAGAAAGAGACATCGACCTTGAAGTGTTGGGAGATTGAGGTTAAGATCGTCTTCTACCTCCCCTCAGTACAAAGTGATCTCTACCTCTGTTTAGGAATGGATGTGTCTTCGTTCACTTCCTTGGGACTTTGCTTCTTAACACTAGTAATTCTCCCATTAACTGCACCCATATCCACACACCAGCTTTAGTGCTTACGACGTATCTGCAAGGGACCACCATGTGACAAATGGACGAAACTAAAGCACGGAGAGATCCAGGGTGTACTTTGGCTGGTCTGGATCAATACAGTATTAGAATTCAGCTTCTCCAGAGAAATGAGTTAGTGCATACACCTCAGGTGCCCCTTCATGAGTAATGTCTACTTTATAATAAGCACTAAAGAGCTGTGATTCTGCAATCAGACACCACAACAAACACGGAAGTAGTAAAATTCAGAGGTTAAGTGGAATCCCAGTTCAGAAGTCAGACAAACATATGTTCACGTTCCCAATTTGGACACATAATAACTTTGTGACCACAGGAGCTAATCTTTAATCCTCAGTTTTCTAGTATATGAGAGGCAATTTTTAAGTTACCTCATAGAGTATGTGTGGAGATTGAATCTAATATGCACGTAATACTTAAAACAGTGCCTGGCACACAGTAAATGCTGGCTTTTATCATGATTGTTTTCACTGTCGTTATACAGCTCTTTCTCCCTTTGCTTTCAGTCATGTTGCCCAGGGCTTCTGCCTTTTGAACTTAAATACCATAATATCCTAATTAAAATCCAATTTCTCTAATTCTTTTGTCTACCATCCCTGTTTAAGGAGTGGGCTGTCAGTGCTACAGAAACCGTGGTCCCTGGACAGGCAATCCCAGCATCATGGGAGCTTGTTAGAATTGCACACCCTTAGGCTGGGCCAAGACCTCCTGATCCAAATGTCTGGGGAAGGACTCTGCATCGTAATAAGTTTTCCAGGAGGTTCCAATGCCTGCTAAACTTTGAGAAGCACTTTTTTAAGTCAATTACACAGTTTGATGAAAACGCTCTGAAAGTGGAGACAAGATTTTGGTTTAAATCCTAGATCTGCCTCTTCCAGCTATGTGAAATTTGACAAATTATTTAATCTCCTTGACTCCAGTTTTTCTTTTATAAGTGTACCAAGTTCCTCGGAGGTTTAGTATTCAGGTTATAGGCTAAGCCATATCAATGAAGAGATCTGTAAATACAGTGGTTTGTACAAGAGATTCATTTATTCCTGCGTACACAGTAGCCCAGAGGCAGGAGGGTGGTCCAAAGTGAGTTGGCGGTTCTGTTCCATGAGGTCATCTAAAGACTCAGGATCCATCTATATCGACCCTCTGCCCTCTCCTGGGATGTTGTTTTGTCTGTGTGGTTGACTTGGGCTCCATGACGCTGTGTCAGGCTTCTGCCTGCGGGAAAAGGGAAAGAGAGAGAGTAGAGAGGACAGCATTTTCTTCTAAGAAAGTGATGCAAAATTTGCACAGTTTACCACTGGCTGCTTCAGCAGCTGTGGCACATTTTACTATTGCTTATAGTGCCTTACTGAGAACCTAGACATTGGAGCACACCGAGTGGGAAGTGTAGAAATGAACCTATGAGCTGGGTGACCAGGTGCCCTGTACAGATTCAGGAGCTGTGGGTGTTCTGACCTAAAACAGTGGGTACTCATGGAAACATATAGTAGAAGACCCCGCACGAGCAAGCACTCTACAAATAACTAATGCGAAGTGAGATAGGTAGCACGCTGTTGAAGAGTCAGGCAGTTACGAGCACGAATGCAAGTTCTGCTACCTGTATAGAATGTGACCTCGGGAGGGTTATTTTTACTTTGAGATTCACTTTCGCCAGTTTCTCAAATAGAAATGACAATCCCTTACCTCACTGTGTTTTTTAGGACGATGGAGGGCTGCCCAATTTAGGCTACCTCCCTTCCCAAGTCAGAATGCATTTTGATTCTTTTAATCAGAATGAAACAGGAGATATTCAGGATTAGTTAGAGTGTTTCACACGTCATTAATTCCTCATCAGATTCGACTGCAAGCAACATGCTGCAATTACCGTGCAGCTTTTGGCCCTCAGCCTGGAGATAGGAATCTTAATCCTAGGGCCCATTTGATGGTTTGTGGGGTGTGCATCACAGACATCTTGCCAACAGCCTAAAACACAGCTCTCAGTTCCAAAGGAGGAGGAGGGGGGTGTTTCTATCCTTTTGTTGCATTCTTCAGGGCAGAGACTGTGGGCCAGCAGTGAAATATAATTACAATTCTCTATTGTCTTATTTGTGGTAGAAACAAGCAAGTTCCTGGCTAATCAATTTATAGAAACAAACATAAAAGCAAATAAGCAGCCTTCCTCAAGAAGGGGTATTAAACAGGATTTGCAAATGCCGTTTACTCTGGCAGAGCAGAAATGCAGGCTTCTCTTTACGAAGAGCAAACACGGAGCCTTTTGAAGAATAATGCTCTTTATGGCAGCTAGTTCCATCTGTCTTGACATCAAAAATCCTTTTTGGGCACTATTTTTCTGCTTGCAGTTTTCCATCTCTTGGAAGAAGAATGTTTTCTGTATTCTTCAAGTTAACAAAGTCAAGGAGATCTCTACTTTCTGGTCTCTACTCCTTTCCTTCACAAACCACATCAGAGGTGAGAAATAGGAGAATACAGTAGTCTAGGTGTATTGCTACATTGCAGAGAGCCTGCCTATGCAGGCTGTCATTGGCGGTTCACTTTCTCTGGTTACCAAGGAAAGACTGTAGTAGTGGAAAGAGGGGCACAGAGACCAAAGAAGGTTGGAGGCCTTCTTAGCTTGGATATTCACAAAAGCCCATGCCTGAGACAGAGATTTGTATGCAGAGACTTTATTTCAGAAGTGATTCCAGGGAAGAGGAATGAAGGTCATGGAGAGAGAAATAGGAAAGGGGGAAAGCCAATACAAAGATGTGTTATCAAGCTGTCCACTGCAGCAGGCAAATGAATTAAAAATAAGAAACGAAAATTGCTAAGAAAAGTGTTCAATCTAATAAATAAGATAAATAAAATACTAAAGCAAAGAAACTCTATTTGAGGCCTAAACAATTGGCAAAGATTTTAAAAGAAATATGTAGTGTTGTTCAGGAAGGCGTAATACATGTATTTTCATTTACTATTGGTAGGAGTAGATGGTCTACATCCAGATATTTATTTTACAGCAATAAATAATAGAGGTACATAAAAATGCACGTATAAAAATAGAGGCTGCAGCATTTCTGAATTCCTGAAATACTGAAAAATTGTAAAGATTCTATCTCCCAACACTCTCTACTCTCTACCCTGCTTTACTTTCCTTCATACATTTATCACTGCACCTCACACACACACATGTCCACACATGCATACATGTATCTTTGCTTGCTTCCTATTTTCCTCCCCAGAGTGTTACTGAACTTGGGTCTGGCCGCTCACTGCTTGAAAGTCAATACTCAAGAGGGAAGTGCTGGTAGAAACAGAAAGGTTGTTTTCATCAGAACGCTGGCATCCTGGGGAGAAGGCAGACCTGTGTCCAAAAATCAACGGCCAAAGATTCTTCTCATCCATGAAAGTTTTTAAAGGGAAAAGGGGAAACAACCTCAGTTAATCATTGAGATAGGGGGTCAGATTCATTGCCATCTCCCATTGTGTGCAGGCTTGTCGATTTCTTGTGATCTTTCTTCAGATGCTATCTTGTTCACACAGTTTGTTTGCAAGATGACTGAAGGGGAAGCTGGGGAAAAGGTCTGCTCATCTGTTAATTCGTTATTCTTCATTTCTATTTCTTTGACCTAAGGAAAGAACCAACAGGTTAGGCAAGGCTTTGTGTGAGCAAAAGATCTGAAAAGTGTGCTTGGGCTGGAGGTTAGTTAAAATATAGCTTTGCTCAAGTGACAAGACGAAAGTGGCCTCCTGCAGAGAGCTCTTTACTGCAAAAAACTGCTTACAAAATCCCCACTGTTAGACATTGTTCCACATCTGTGAGATTATGGGTCAAGGTCTGTCCTCTGTAACTTCTTCATGATGATATAAGGTGCCGTATTCTCAGAGTGGAAGATGTCAACTTGGTTTGAAATGTCTCTTCGCTGACAGTTTTAGTTGCCTGCTTACATATATGGGCAGAAAAAGCTAGTTATTCTGATGGCCACAAATATATAGATTATTACGAGCAATGGTGTTAATCCCCTTCTCTTAGGGCCAGTTCTTGGAATAGTGCAAGCCATAGATTCAAAACTGCTCAAGATAGAGCAAGCTTATGTCATGGCTGAAGTCTGGTCATCATGCAGTTAGCTTTTCCCCTCTGGTGGCAGTTATAGTATCTGTAAAACGACTCAGGAATGTGTATCAGATGCGGAAAGATTCTGTGACTCTATTGTCCTAATAATTAACGCTTGAGCCTGCTCTTTTGTGACTCAGGGAGGCCTGAGAGATCTCAGCTTTTCTACAAATAAGAGGCAGAGGACATGGAGGGACCTTTGTATACTTCAGGGGGCCCTGCAGGGTTCTGCTCAATTTCAAGAGGATGTAAGTTCCACAAGGACTGTGACTTTATCTGTCTTGTTCACTGTTATATCTCCAGCCTCTAGAACAACGTCTGACACATAGTGGTCACACAGTAAATGTTTGTTCGATGAATAAATGAGTTAATCATTAGGAAGTCTGTTGAAATTAAGAATGATATATCTATATAATGAACAACTTTGTTGATATTAAAATAATACTTTAGAAAAATACTTAACACATGAGAAAATATTTATTGTGTATAATGAAGACACAGAAACACAATGGTTATCTCAGACCAGTGAGTTTATGATAGTTTTTGCTTCCTATTTGTATATTCATCTGTATTTTCCAAACGTTTATCAATGAGCATGGGCTTTTGTAATAATCAGACACACATTATAAAAGAGGGAAAAAGTCCTAGAGATCCAGTTCCAATGCAACTTCTTCCATTCCCTGAACTTTCCAATATTGGTGAGCTTGGTCTCCACAATGCCCAAGACACAGTGACTATGCCACTCACCTGTGATTTCTGATGTGCATGCACGATCCATTTGTCTCATTTGTGGGTCTACCTCTTGGACTAACACATTCTGCCCCCAGTGTCCTGCATAGGGTGTGTGGAAGGATACAATGTTCTAAATAAGGCAGAGGGATAAGAAGATGAACAGAGAGGAAGAGAGTAGGATAATGTAGAGAGACCAAGATAGAGAGACCGGCAGAAAATCAGAAACAAAGCCCTGCTTGGTCCCTAAACATGACTGTAAGGTTTTTGCACCGTAAAACAGTACAACATTTAGCTTCAAAGAAATCCCCTAGAATGTTCTGTTGGCTACACTTGATGCCCACTGTAAATGGGTACACGAATTCCCAGAATGGATTGTTCAAGAGTTTGAGAGGTAATAAAGAGGCCTATTGTATGCTGCAGGAACAGGTAGATAGATAAAGGAGTAAGAGATGAATAACCACGTTAGAAACATGGAATTAAGACTTCAGTTACCCAATGGGCCAGTTACTCTCTTACCTGCTTTCACCATATCCTTCCACCAACCTCTATGAAATGCAACTTCAGTGGGGACTGAAGAGGAGCCTGCAAGAAGGTACCTTGACTGATTTTTCCATAAATGTGCCAGAATCAATCACCCAAATGGAAACTGGACTTCATTATAGATCCCTAGACAGGCTGCACACAGATTTCAAAAGACGATGTTATTGCACTGTACAATTTCGGAACTATTCTCTGGGGTCTGCCTTGTAGCCAAAAGTCACTGTCTCCTTTTGTGTGTGTATTTAATTCTTTAGAACAGGTAAAAAAAAATCATTCATAACCATATTTGGGGAATATAATTGAGCTTTGTCACTTCTGACATAAAAAAGGGAAATTAAGATGACTGGATATTTTATTAAGTGTATAAAGAAGGAAGAGAGCTAAAATTCACTTTTCATGATGTCAGATGATTTTATAGAAGTCCTTCTAGTCAACCTCAAAGAACCTTATAAGGAAGGCATCATTTTCTCTATTTTTATTTATTTATTTTTTTATTTTTCAAAGAAGATGTTGAGGGTAGTTTATTAATTAATTTATTTATTTTTGCTGTGTTGGGTCTTCGTTTCTGTGCGAGGGCTTTCTCTAGTTGTGGAAAGTGGGGGCCACTCTTCATCGCGGTACGCGGGCCTCTCACTGTTGTGGCCTCTCCCGTTGCGGAGCACAGGCTCCAGACGTGCAGGCTCAGCAGTTGTGGCTCACGGGCCTAGTTGCTTCGCGGCATGTGGGATCCTCCCAGACCAGGGCTCGAACCTGTGTCCCCTGCATTAGCAGGCAGATTCTCAACCACTGCGCCACCAGGGAAGCCCCATTTTCTCTATTTTTAGATGTAAAAGCTAAGGCTCAGAAAATTGAGTAACTTGCTAAAGGCCCCACTGGTAAGTGTCAGAGCAAGACTCCAAAGTCCATTATCTTTTTGTTGAAGCTCAATGCTTGAAGATAAGTCCTAAAGAGGGACTCTATAATAGCTCAAATTAAGGGCAGCAAAGTCATCTTTCCAAGAGGAAAGTCTATACTATAGACAGGGGGAGGAAAATCACCTGGAAACTTGGGCATATTCCTAATATATAAAGGGTTATTAAACATAACCAGAATAAATGAGAAAACATGGTGCCAGTTAATTCAGGTTCCTAGCATTGTGTAACTGGACAAGTAACTACTGGTTTTGCTTTTATCAAATTAAATAATATCCTTGAATGGAGAGAATGTTCTTACTGTTGAGTCCATATAAAAGAAAATATTTTATTGCATCCTTATATATAAATGTCTTATTTTTAACGTAAAAAGAGATATGAATGGTTTATTAATTGCAAATCTTTTTCTCCCTATCACCACTAAATAGATGAGAAGCATGTTTTTAAAGGGACACCACATTACCACTTGCCCTGGGTGCTCACCAGACTTAGCCCCCTCTGACTTGTGTTCTATCCAATTAGTTGGAGTTTCCACAATATGCTGTCCTCACCTCTGCATTTGTCCACCCTACCGCATTTGCTGGGAATGCCTCCCCCGTTATAACCGACTCTTACTGTTTAGTGTTTAGGTTAGCTGTTACCTTCCCCAAGGCAACTTCCCCTGACAATCCCCCAACTCCAAATTAGATCAGTTGTCCTTTATTTGGGCTCCCAAATAACATAATAGCATAATCTCTCAATTTGATTTACCCCAAGTTTTTTGAATAAGTAACTCAATGAGTGAATATTTGATTGTATAAATTCCCTTGCATTTAGTATTATTAGAGCTACCCTACATCTTTTAGGAGACCTACCCTTTTCCCTTTGCAGTATGCGAAATAAATCTTACTCATAATGCCACAATTCTCTTTTTAGCAACACAGCACTATGCAAATGCAGTTATTTCATTAAATGAGAGTTAATGTCAAAGACACAGATCTCCTAACCTAGATTTAAGGATTCTAAATGCTTAGAGCTCTCATCCTCTGGAGGTCTCTAAACTGTGATTATGAACAATTAGAATGAAATTTATTTGTGACATTTAATACTTAGAAATATTCCATGTCCCTGTACATTCTAATTGGTGATATTTTGCTCTGAAATATTCCCTTTAATTGACTCTGGCAGTGGTGAAGACAGATCCAATTAAAGACTCATTCCTTGGAGTTAAAAAAACAACTAACAACACTGGTGTCAAAAAAGCAAGGTAAATTATAGTTGATGGGATTGTCAAAGCTGTTTGATGTCCTCAGTCCAGAGTGATTCCAATAATAAATAACTAAGAGCTTCTCAAAGGGGTTATATCATAGTGTTCTTGTCACATATGGTAGCAATGCATGAACACTGTGGCATGTTGTTCAGCCAGAATTGTTGAAACTTAATGGACTGTAGTTGTGTCACAATCTTTAGGAGAGAAAAATCAAGACCTCAGGGACTTTCCTGGTGGTGCACTGGTTAAGAATCCACCTGCCAATGCAGGGGACACGAGTTTGATCCCTGGTCCAGGAAGATCCCACATGCCGTGGAGCAACTAAACCCATGCGCCACAACTACTGAGCCCATGCTTTGCAACTACTGAAGCCCATGCGCCTAGAGCCCATGCTCCACAACAAGAGAAGCCACCACAATGAGAAGCCCACGCACCGCAAGGAAGAGTAGCCCCCACTTGCCACAACTAGAGAAAACCTGCGCATAGCAATGAAGACCCAGCACAGCCCCAAAATAAATTAATTTTTTAAAAATTTAAAAATTAAAAACAATCAAGACTTTGGACTTGGGTACAAGTCATGGCTTGTACCCTATCAGTTGTGTCACCTTAGTCAACTCGTTTTAACTTTTTTTTTTGCGGTCCACGGGCCTTTCACCGCTATGGCCTCTCCCGCTGCGGAGCAACAGACTCCAGACGCGCAGGCCCAGCAGCCATGGCCCACGGGCACAGCCGCTCCGCGGCATGTGGGATCTTCCCGGACCGGGGCACGAACCCGCGTCCCCTGTATCGGCAGGCGGACTCTCAACCACTGCGCCACCAGGGAAGCCCCGTTTTAACTTTTGAATGTTAGTTTACTTCTCTGTAAAACAGAGATACTACTACCTTCCTTAGAAGTTTCTGGAAAAATGAGCTGAGATAATGAATGAGGTGCTATCACAGCACTGAGGACTTAGTGTTTTCTCAATCAATGTTGTGCCCTTCCTTCTCCAGGCTCCTCTGAAGTATTTTGACAGACCTAGCCCTGCTAAACTAATGCAAGGTCTCTAAGGCCTCCTCTTCTTCCTTCTTCTCCTCCTCATGGGTAGGTGAGATGCTGGTTCTCAGATTTTTGTATTTCATGGGCTATTATTTTAATGGGGAACTGAGAAAGGGTTAGCTATTTCCCTTGCAATGAAAGGATATTTTGTAAAACAAATGCTGTCTACTGTCACCATCTTTTCACAAAGATAAAGACCTTTTAACAACAAAAAATAAAAAGGATGTAATCCCAGGAGGAAAAAATAGCCCTTTAAGTTGAATATACATTTATTTTTTAAACTAAATTTATATATTTTATTTATTTATTTTTGGCTGTGTTGGGTCTTCATTGCTGTGCTTGGGCTTTCTCTAGTTGTGGCGAGTGGGGGCTATTCTTTGTTGCAGTGTGAGGTCTTCTCATTGCGGTAGCTTCTCTTGTTGCAGATCATGGGCTCTAGGCACATTTTTCAGTAGTTGCGGCACGCGGGCTCAGTAGTTGTGGCTCACAGGCTCAGTAGTTGTGGCTCACGGGCTCTGGAGAGCAGGTTCTGTAGTTGTGGCACACAGGCTTAGTTGCTCCGCGGCATGTGGGATCTTCCCGGACCAGGGCTCGAACCCGTGGCCCCTGCATTGGCAGGCAGATTCTTTACCAGTGCGCCACCAGGGAAGTCCCTGAATATATTTTAAATTATGAAAGATTAACTACTTCTGTTTACTCTGTTTTTCTTGTGTAGCCAGGGACTAGTGAGAGTTACGTTAGGGACCGGCACTGGTCTGCACCCTGGCATATGGAGCGATGGACCCAAGAAGTCCCATCTTCAGAAGGACAGACCCTAGGCTTGGCTATAGGCAGGGTTTCTTAGAACCTCAGTGCCCAAGTGACGGAAACACATTTTCCAGAGACTAAAGAAGCCAAGTGGGTGAGAGTTGGATGGCTTTACCTGCCTCAGGTATGTCAGGGGCAATATCTTGTGGAAGGGATGCCCCCTGCTCTTAAAGAAGAAGTGCTAAATTAATATTTTATTTGGAAGAGAGAGAGAGAGAGATTTCTCAGTAGCATCTGAGGACTTTGCTGCCTCCTCTACAGCTCAGGCTTAGGCTGAACTCTGATGTAGGTGCATGCGTATATGTTACTGCGTGTGTATTTGTGCATGTGTGTGTATGTGTGTGTGTACATGTGCAGATGTGAGTACACACATATATGGGTGTGTGTGTGTGTATGTACAGGGTTGTGGAGCACTTATTAGTCAAATCTGATTTTGCCAATACCATTAGGTGTTAACCTTCCTTAAAAAAACATGCTGTCTTTAATGCACACATAAATATGGGGGTTGGAGGCTCTGTAGGGACAGCTGTGGTTTAAAGAAAAAGAAAGACTGAACTCCAGGTGCCCTCATACATCGAGGAAGAACCCAGGCTGGCCCACACAGCTTGGAGGGGATAGTCTATCATCAAAGAACTGAATAACTGACCATGGTATTGAAACATTCTCCGCCTGCCCCAACCTTCACCTGGTAGGGCACCGTTGAAGTCTTGGAGGGAGAGATTCAACCCTCTAAGCCATTTGGTCAGTTTGTATGCATCCCCCTACTATCCAGCTGTGAATGCTCACGAAATCAGACCAATCCACATTCAAATACTGGCTCTACCATATACTACCTGCGTGAATTTGGGCAAGTTATTTAATCTCTCTGTGCCTCAGCTTCCCCATCTGTGAAGTGGAGCTTATCCTACCTACAGTGCAGGGTAGTTCTGAGAATGAGAAATAATAAATATAAAGAGTCTGGAGTAGTGTCTGCCACATCAGAGGTTTTCAACAAGAATTAACCTAATATCTTACTCAGTTGCATTTTTTATGTCAGGGAGGATGCTAAGTGGAGGAGAGCAGCTTCTACATTTAGAGGCAGAAAACTTGGTTTAGCTTCATCTATGCTGTTACAACCTTAGGCCAATGACTGTTCCCTTCTGCTTCCTTTGTTTCATCTGAAACATGAGCAGCTTGAGCTGGCTGATTTCTAAGATCTTTCCAGTTCTAATATCTACTCTTCTTGGTGGGCTGCGAATGAAATCATCTGAACGGGTGTTCACAGGGGTTGTCCTTGCCTCTTCTCTCCTTCTTCCCTTGTCTCCAAGCCTCTTGCTACTTCCTTAGTCAATGGATCTCACTGTTTCTCAACGCGGCCTCTGCACTCACTTCATCACTATTCTCCCTCTCTCTGTTTTCTACGTCTCTCATCCATTGACCACCCTGTTGTCAAAGTGAACGTTTGGAAGCTCCAATTTTTCAATGTTACTGACTTGCTTTAGAACTTTAATTTTTTCTTTCATTTACAGACTAAATTCCATATTTGTCAGAGTGCCATTCAAAGTTCAACACTGTTGGCCTCTGCCCACCTTTCTAAATATACTTTATTAGAACTAATATTTTAATGTTTATGGCTTTAAAAATAGACTCAAATAAAGAAATTCTAATTATAAAAACGGTAGGGGACTTCTCTGGTGGCACAGTGGTTAAGAATCTGCCTGCCAATGCAGGGGACACGGGTTCAAGCCCTGGTCCGGGAAGATCCCACATGCCGTGGAGCAACTAAGCCCGTGTGCCACAACTACTGAGCCTGCGCTCTAGAGCCCATGAGCCACAATTACTGCAGCCCGTGTGCCTAGAGCCTATTCTCTGCAACAAAGAGAAGCCACCGCAATGAGAAGCCCGTGCACCGCAATAAAGAGTAGCCTCTGCTCGCCGCAACTAGAGAAAGCATGCACACAGCAACGAAGACCCAACTCAGCCAAAGAATAAATAAGTAAATAAATTTATTTTAAAAAAAGGTTAAAAAATACAGATAAGAATCACATACAATACAAAAATCAGAAAATTAAAAATCATTTTTAATTCTATTTTCCAGAGAAAACCAGCAAAGTGGTTTTCCTGTATAAATGTATTCCTGTTTTTTCCCAATACATTTAAACTTAAAAATGTTGTGCATTATAGCTTTGTATCCTTCGTTTTTTCATCAATGAAATATCATGAATACATTTTTATTTTAAAATGTACATTTTAAGACCACATATCATACAGAAACGTAGTAATTCATAGTGTGTATCAAGTTTTTTGGAACTGTTAGTAATTTATAACTGTGTCAGATAAGCTTCTTAAAGTTTACCCATGTGTATTCCTGATACCCTGTGATCATCCTGTATTTGGATAGCTGGATCAGAGGCAGCCATTGTTTCAAAAGGAGAGGGCCATTATAGCAGAATTCAGAAGGAGAGAGAAAAAAAGTTGCATATAATTCAGGGATATGAAAAAGGTGATTAGAAGAAGTGAGTGATTTATCAGATCTATTTTTTACCCCTCTGTTCTGTTCCAATATCTTTTCCTCCAAAACAAAACAACAAAACACGCAAAGAAACCAAACCAAAAAACAAACCAAAAAAACACCCACCAAGGTAGCAGTCCTCAGACACAGGAGATAAGAGGATGCTCAAATGGGTTTGGGCATCTAAGTGTGAGAAGACTGGTGTCTATAACTCCTAGGGCAGAGTCTGGGGACCCAGGAAGACCCTGCATTTTTATCACCTTCTACTTCATGGGAGGGGTAGAGTAGAACAGGCTGTGTAAGTAATCCAGATAGAGGCCATTATAGAATCCCCCCGTGACTCCTCAGGCCCCAGAGTGGCCTGGTAGAGGGCAGGGGGACCACACATTTTCTGTGTACTGGAGATGAGAACAGAAGCAACAGAGAGAAAAGGAGGCCAGGAGTAGCCTTCAGGGAAGAAGAGGACCCAGCAGTGAGCTGCAGGGACCAAAAATGGAAGAGTTCATAGGAACAGACCAGTGCCTCTCCCCACCGTGGGTTAGTTAGCATTGTGTAAATCTCACAGAACTTATATCCAAGCCAAGTGTATGAGGGGAAGACTAAGTTGAGTGAGATTTCATTTTTACCTGCCTGAATGGGAAATCAAATCAGACAATGAATTCATGCATAGAAAATGTTGCCGTTTTGCCTACTTGAGTTTGTGGACTGATTTATATCCTCCACATAACCCTGTTGAACTTCCTTCTTGTCCTTAAACCTATTGCTCCTCAAAACGCTTACACCTTTAATGTAGGGTACATTCAATGGCCTCTGTCTGAAATGCCTGTCTCATCCTCCATTCTCTCCAATTAAAAAAATTTACTTGCTATCTTGATTTGTAAAATTACTTTTCTAGTTGATGATAAAAATATCCATTGTCATTTTAAATAAATATGATGTGTACCTATTTTAAAAAAATTTACTCATTCTTCAGGACCTAAATTAAATGACCTAACCTCTCTCAGACCTCTCCCAAATCCCCTAGGCATGGTGATTCCTCTTACATTGTACAAACACTTAATACAGCACTTGTTTCTGTAACCATGATTATTTACATGCATATTTCACTAGACAGAGAGCTTGTGAAGAGACTAGACTCTGCCTCCTATCTTTTGTTTCTCAGAGTTTAGCTCAAAGCCTTTGCACAGTGAGAGCCTTGATGTATGTTTGCTGAATAAATGGATAGGGTGGTGGTGACCTGAGATGATATCAAAGGAGGAAAACCTAAGCATCAAGCATGGGCACGAAGATGTTTCGAGTGCAAATCCTCTTGCTTTTTAAAAGACAAATAATCTAGCCACATATGATCAGTCCATAAATCCAGCTATAACACCAGTAACTCTCATAGGTTATTAGTTAGAACCTGTGTCTCACCCATATTTCCATTTGTTTCTACCACGCTGAACTTATTTTTCATCTGCATGGCGGTGGATTCCCGTTTTAATACCATGGTTTTAATATCTGCTCGATCCATCAGAGTGCATTCAGTTGTAAGCCACAGAGATGGACTCTGACTTTTTAAGTACCACAGAATTTATTCTAAGCATATTGGGGGCTTACAGATGAGCTAAGAGGCTGAAGGACCAGACTAGACAACCAAATAAGAATCAAAGCAGCTCTATAGACTCCAGAAACAGGAAGATCATCTTGATGGAGAACAGTCTGGCCAGGGCGCTGATTTTGCCACTTCAGCTCCTACCACCGCAATAAAAATCCGTCTAGTCAGCCATTTGCCTTTGCCTCACTTATTTGAGATTTGATATCTTAGGCAGGAGCATCTGATTTGTTCAATATAGACCATGGCCTGCACCTTAGCTCCCAGGGGGAAGGTAGTATCTGGCTGTTCAGTTTCCATAGTTTGAGTCAGAGACACTCCCAAAGTGAGAAAGATATTGTATGTGGACACATGTCCACTATCTCTGATTCTGTCCCTGTTTGGTAAGTTCAATCTTTCTTTTTCTGATTTTTTAGATCTTGGCTGCTGTGACTAGACCTGGCTTTGTTTATTACACTAATTTGGGGACTTTCTTCTGTCCTAGATGAGAATTCCCCATTCCAGCTTTCTGGTTTCTTAGAGCCCCACTATCGAACTAGTCCCCAGATTCCCTGTCTTGAGGGAACAGGAGAAAGGTACTGCCTGCTCAGCAGGTCTTGGTCCTTCCATTTGCAAAATGACAGAGTCAGAGCTCAATGAATTTAAGATTTGAGTATGAGAATAACTGCATCAGAATCATCTGGAGGATACACTTGACACAAATTTGTGGACATTTCTCTAACTTAGATTTGTGGGTGGTTCCAGGGTGGGTCTTTGTATTTTCAGCAATCCTCAGATGATTCTGACCTTCAGCTAGTTTTGAAATCCACTCCTGGAGACACTCCTTAATGTTCCTTCCAGTCTAAATATTCTATTATAAATCATAATACTGTTGAGAATTTTAAGAACCAATGCCAGTAGGGAAGTTTATTTTGAGTCAGTGGATCTTTCATTCATTGCCCTTCAAGTCTTAACATTTAAATTTCCACTTGGGATTGACTCTTTTATATATATATATACATTTTATTTATTTTATTTTTGGCTGCGTTGGGTCTTTGTTGCTGCGTGCGGGCTCTTCTCTAGCTGCAGCGAGCGGGGGCTGCTCTTCGTTGCGGTGCGCGGGCTTCTCATTGCGGTGGCTTCTCTTGTTGCAGAGCACGGGCTCTAGGTGCACGGGCTTCAGCAGCTGTGGTACATGCTGCTCCACGGCATGTGGGATCTTCCTGGACCAGGGCTTGAACCTGTGTTCCCTGCATTGGCAGGTGGATTCTTAACCACTGCGCCACCAGGGAAGTCCAGGATTGACTCTTGATGTTGAGAATGATTGAGCTAAGATGATCACAGGGGCATAAACTTTAGGTTTATATAGTGAGTTGTAGGTCCTTAAAACCTTTTATTTACATTATATGTCTCAATTCTTATAACCCTGGGAAGTCATTAGAGGAGATGTTGATTATCCCAGGTTTACAATTAAGAATATTAAGGCATGTCTTTCCTACTCAAAGTTATGTGGGTAAGGCAGCCACATCAGCTGGGAACTTGTTAGAAATGTAGTATTTCAGGCCCTACCCCAGACCTACTAGAAAATATTTGGAATTTAATTTAATAAGATCCATGGGTAATTCTGCTTAAAGTTTGAGAAGCTATTGATTGTATGATTTTCCCCAAGCTCTTACATCAGGCACAGCTCATGGTAAGCAAAACTATCAGGAAGTGAAGAGATCATTTACAAGGAGAAATAGCACTGTAGCCAGTAACTTAACAAAATCAGGTTGTACACCATTTTCTTGGTGAGGAAGGTACATCTCACAAGGAAGAGAGTCAGGGCTGTCAGCAGCCATTAAACACCCAGATAAGGAGGAAGAGAGGGACAGAGGTAAAAACAGCATTCCCTTTGGAGATGATTCTGAGGGCAGGACTCCTTTCTGCTGACAGGTAAGGGGAACTGTGTGTCTCTCAGGGTCTGACCTTGAGCTTTACTCCCACAGTGAAACAGAAGGGAAGAAGAGCAGGGCAAAACTGGGAACATGACAGCACCCAAACAGTAATTAAGCACGCTCTTTAGTTGGAGTCAATAATCCTCAGTAATTAAAAAATAGAGAACTTTGAAGTCTTTTTTGTTTTCCTCATGCCATTTTCTGATAGCATTGACTTACAGGCAATACTTAGAAGTGTTCATTCCTTTACTCATTCACTCGCTCTACACTTGCGAAGCGCTAACCAGTGCTCAGTGCTTGGGATATGAAAATGAAGAACGTAGATGCTTGTCTTACGACGCATTGGGAAAATGAATTGAACAGAGGGATGATTTCAATAAAATAGCACACTCTTATTTGATTTTGCGTCGTGTGGGGATTTGCCTACTTATTTTTCAATTTTTGTATCTCCTGACCAGAGAGAAAAGAAAATGGCCCATCTAGCCCCATCCAGATAAAACCCAGACAAAACTGTGATGAATTTAAGTTGCACTCCCCTTTATGAACCAATCACTGTGGCCAGAGGACTAGAAACTCTGGGACAGTTGGAGCCATTAGGCCATTTCTGTGATTGGGCTGGGGACAGAGAAGTTACCAAAAAGACACAGGAGAAAGAGTGCTGGAAGGTGCTATTTCCAGCAAATAATTAATTTGTGTCCACCAAATAATTAATCCCCACATCTGAACTCAGAGTCCCCTAAGGACAAGAATCTGTCTAGGTTCACCATGACAACTCGTTCAAAGATAATTCATATTTTAATTTGAGTTTGGCTGGAAACTGTGTGACCATAAGCCCACCCAATCACGAACAACAATGCTAGATTCTCTATAAAGGATAGTATTTAGTATCTGGTAGGTACCAAAAATTAACCTATAAAGTAAAATAAAATGCAATTTTAAAAAATAACAGAGGACTTCCACCTCGGGGAAGATGCAATAAGTGTACTTTTTCCTATTCCTCTCACTAAGTGCAACTAAAAATCCGATAATTACACCTAAAACAAATGTAAGAATACTCTGAAAGGCAGCACTTAGGACCTCAGGAGCTACAGAGTGGTGAGTTCCTGAGTTTTCTTTTTGCCTCGTCTATACCTGACATGGAGTTGAGGAAGACAGCAATTGGACATATGCAGGCAAACAAATAAATATCTAAACCTTGCCCTAAGTCTAATACCATCTACAAAAATTAAGTCAAAATGGATCATGGCCATAAATGTTAATCATAAAACTTTTAAAATGAAAACACAGGAGAAAACCTCTAGGGTCTAGAGCTAGACAAATAGTTCTTAGACTTGAAACCAAAAGCATGATCTATAAAAAGAAAAACTGATAAACTGGACTTTATCAAAATTTAAAAATTTTATTCCACAACAGGCCCTGTTGAGAAGATAAAAAGACAAACTAGAGAGAAGAAGAATATATTTGCAACTCACATATTCAACAAAGGACTAGTATCTAGATTATATAAAGAATTCTGAAAACTCAACAGCCAATAAAGCAAAACATCCAATTAGAACATGAGCAAAAGACGTGAAGATATTTTACCAAATAAGATACACAAATAGCAAATAAGCACATGGCAAGGTGTTCAACATCATTAGCCATAGAAGAAATGCAAATAAAACCACTCTGAGTGAAAAAAAGTTAATTCTGAATGGTTACATACTATCTGATTCCACTTATATATAATAGTCTTCAAATGACAAGATTATAAAAATGAAGAACAGGTTAGTGATTGTCAGGAGTATAGAGGAAGTCAGGGTGGGAGGAAAGGGGGTGTGGTTATGAAAGGGCAACATTAAGAATCCTTGTGATGATGAAAATGTTCTGCATCATGTCAATATCCTGGTTATGATATTGTACTATAGTTTTTCAAGAGGTTAGCACTGGAGAAAACTAGGTAAAGGGTACTAGGATCTATTTACATTAGTTATTACAACTACATGTGAATTTATAATTATTTCAAAACAAAAAGATTAATAATAGGAGAGAGAAAGAAAGAAAGAAAGAAAGAAGGAAGGAAGGAAGGAGAGAAAGAAAGAAAGAAAGGCAAAGAAAGGAAGAAAGGAAGGAAGAAAGAAAGAAAGAAGGAAAGAGAAACTGTGGTTGGTTCTTCCTTCTAAGAAATAACAATATTAATCTATTAATCATCTCAGGGCAGAATAACAAACCTCCATAGAGGTTGAGTATAAAAAGTGAAGTCTTCCCAAGAGGATGGTCTAGAAGGAAATGGCAGTGAGGGTAAAGAGCTGACTTATTGAAAATAATAAAGAATTTTGAATTTTCAGGGAATCCCAGGAGGGAAGCGGTAAAAAGATAAGGAAATAAAGAAAACGGGAAGAGGCAGAGGGCCAGAAGCTTACTGGGAGAGCCCCTCAAAAGGAAATAAGGCCAGAGAGGAATTCCATATGGATGAAATTACTGAGGAGCTGTTGTAAAAAATGACATCTAATATATAATTTTTAGTTTTTTATCATATAGCAACCCTTCATTTCTTCTAAACATTTGATAATAACTGGTTTTTGTAAGTGTTCCTTTGGGGGTTTAAAGGAATAATGGTCCCATTCCGTTTTGGGATGATGCAAGGCTGAGAAAAAACTCCCTAAAGTGAGACTTCAGTGAGAAGAAGGGTTCAGTGAAAATAGAAAATTGGAATTAGAGGTGATCAGGAAAATAGAGTTCCTTAGTTTTACAGAAAATTTGAAGACCCTGGATATCAGACTCATGGTATGTAAGATAGGTGTTAAAGCTCCAACTTCCATCCCTACCATTTTACAAAAATTGTTAAAGAAAAAAATATCCCTAGAAGACTGAAGGGTCAGTGGAAACCCAGTGACAGACACCTAGGTTACATACTCATATTCTTAGTTTAATGTGAGTAATAGCATTGGTCAACTCATTTACAGTTGTAAGGATGATTATGTGTCTAGTATTAAGCTATGGCCTCTCAGCTCCAAGACCACTGTTCTATAATCTTTGTGATGCAGAAACTGGAATTCTGCATACCACATTCATCCTTTCCCAGCTGGCTCCCTGCTGGGTTCCATCAATAGGGGACCTTAGGGGACCAGAAAACATGAGGAAGAGAGAGGGGACTTGCTCTTTCGCATGTGTTTGTGCTTCCTGCTGGCATTGCCCCAGCAAGGGCTCTTCACCTGGGCAGTGGAAGACTTCCCAGTCTCCAGCTTTTTTTTTTCCCCTCAGCAACCTCAGAACCAACTTCATCATGTCAAAGACAATAGAACTAGCTAGGTTGTAGCCCTTCTCAGATGTCTTGTCCCAATTCCTCTTGGTTTCTTCAAGAGTCTAAGGTCTGTCTCCAATCTCTTCCCTTTGTTGCTCCATCCTAAGAGGTGGTAGGTGTTTCCTGCAAAAACCTTCTCAGTGTTACCTCAATATTACTTTTTCACCTTTTCTGTTCCATGTTTTTAACCAAACTCTTACATTATTTTTTTTTCAGTTGAAATACCTTGTATGGTTTCCTTTTTTCTTGACCAGACCCTGATGCTATACTCATATAAATTATGTTCATAAATGGAATATTTTTATGAGAAAACATGGAACAAGTAGTAGACTTGGAAGATTTACAGACTAAATGCCTCACTTCTTTTGAGACTGAGATGGACGACAGGCAAAACTCAGAAAGCAATTTAGCATTGTTTGGGAGAACCACTTCAAATTAGTCATCTTTTACGCTACTATGGAATTTATATTTTCCCAAAGAATGGATTTAATTGGGACAGTTTTTTGCCTCTAGCTATAACTAACACTATTGGGTAGTTTTCCCACCAGGCTACATATGAGGTTAGCATCTAACTCACTTATTTGTCTTCTAATCCAGTCTATTATGATAACATGGAAGAAATGATTTCACTAACAAATTTACAATGGTCATAGCAAATGGGATGAGGATTGAAAAGACCAAAGTTGAGGCTTCAAGTTTTTCTTAAAATTTGCTTGTGTAGGTAATAAATAGGCACTTAGAGTTTCATGGATTTCCCCCTCAGTTACTGCAGTGTTTGCTCTAAGCACACAGGCATGCTAGATGTAATTGAGATACACATCCAGATTTCACTTTAATTTGCGAGACCTCTACACACACACTGAATATACTCAAGTGTCTCATTGGTTGGCCTAGGAGAGTCACAGATTAATTCATGGAGTTGTTAAAAGGTTATTGGCTATTTAAGAATGAATTCAAAGGAGAAGCAGAGAAGCTTGGGTATGGAAGGTCTTTCAGGTAATACTTCCTGAATTGAAAAATGCCAATCTTGATAGGACTTCCTCTCCTGCCATTGTGTATTAGCTTATGCTAAATGGAAATTTATTGCTTTATGTAAACTGAAAATTCCAGGGTTAGTCCTTCTCTAGGTATAGCTTGATTCAGGGCTCAAATAATATTAGCTGGATCCATCTCTTGACTCTGCTTCCTCAGAACTGGTTTGGTTCTCAGTTCTGCACAGAACACAAGGATGCTTCACATTTACATCATCTCAGCCCTATTCAGCAGTTGGGAGAGTCTGCTTTTCTGAGAGCTCAAACAGAAGTCCTTAGGTTGTGTCTTCTTGGCTCTGGGGGACGTGCCTTGGGACATGAGCCCATTTCAAAACCATATGATGGCAAGCAGGATGGAATAAGGTGACAATGCTGGTCTGGACCACACGTTCCATTCTTGTGTCCTGAGCGTGAAACCAGCTTTATCTCAAAAATGACATGGAAGCGGGTAAGAAGTGGCTTTCCCAAAGGAAAACGAAGGTACCGGTACCAATGCCACAAAAAGATAGAGTGGATTTAGGGCAACAAATCCCACTATGTTTTATTTCTATTACAAAGTCATGCTGAAGCATCTCTTCTGAGTACTATTTTTTTTTTTAACCACATCCCTGCTTCTGCTTCGCTGCTTTGAAAATGCCCAGTAATTGCCTGGCTAATCTGGATCTTGAGTCAGCTTCTTTCTTCTTGTAGTCATGGAGGATTCATCTTTGTTCTGTGGTGAACTTCTGTATGTAATATTTTGAGTGGTGTGTAGCAGGCTGTACCGTTGCCTTTTTAAGGGCATTGATGAGGCTCTTGAGGAAATATAATTTATCTGACCGTAGAGTCTGTGTCCTCATAATTGCAACCTCGATGACTCGACTCCAAATTAAGAAAACAAAAATACAATACGATGGCCTGTACGTACCTCCCCTAGCTGCTGATTCCAGAATTAGAAATGTCCAATTTAGGAGATCTGAGCAACCAGGACAGTTTGAAGCCTGAGCTTCAGCTATCCAAAAAGTGCAATGAGGTGAGTCAGGCAGCTTTTGCCTATACACTGGACAACTAGCTATAGCTCTGCTTACACAGAAGGAAGCAGAGAGGAGGATGCCTGAAGATGGGATCTAAATGCTTATTTAACACATGGGAAAGCAAGCTTTGGGGAAATCAGTCAGCTGGACTTATCACAGTAGGCTAATAATACCAGGATCCAAGAAAGATGAATCTTATTTTTCTGGACCAAAGCCCATTAGAGAAACTAAAGGAAGCCAAGGTTAGTTTTGGTGAGATGGTAGGAAGGGACCCATAGAGACAGTAGAAGGGGCCCACTGTCAAGCAGCTCAGTAGGCCTGGCCACCCAATCCAGACCGGGTAGAAACTCCTTGCACAAACCTATTTCCAAGATACCTTGGAAAGGACACATTCCAAGTCTATCCCTTTCTTCTGATGGCATCAAACTCTGTCCCCAAGAGGGTTCAATCATTGCCATCCAGCCTGAATCTCTTTCTTAGCAAATATTCCCTGTTTATGGCCATGGATGATAGGGCGGACATTGGATCTAAACTTAGGAACCTGGAATCGGGACCTGGGAATGGGGAAAGTGAACAATTTGGCCTTGAGGAGCTGAGTGAAAAGGTCCTGTAGACACAGGGCTTCTTGTTCAGATTTTCTTGATGGTCCAATTATGTAATAAGCAAGAAGCTGACATTCTCCCCCACACCACTCCCTCTCAACCACCTCTGCCCATTGTCCAAATGCCTCTCCTTTTCTTCTTCACTTCCCTGCCCCTTTTGCTTACAGCAAATGGAGGTGCTACTTCTTTAATCTGAGAACACATATACGCTTCATCTTTGCTCTTGCTCAAGTGTTAAGAACGCAACGCAGCAAGAATTATAGAGGTGTGTTATGTACTAACTAACAAAAAGTTTACAGACATCCAAAGTTCTTAATATACTTGTTAATTTAACACATGCATTCCCTCTGAATCATCAAAGCTAGCAGAAGAGACATACTATGGGTAATCCAAATAGAATTCCTATTTGGCTTTGAAAATTGTTCTCTTCTGACATTTGAATACTGGTGTGCCTGGAGTTCAGGGAATTCACAACAGGGAAGCAGCCATATGGCACATGGTGGCCAGCTGGCCTCTGAAAGAACAAGTGATTTCTCAATCCTACCTCCTGCTAAATGCCTTGCTGCTCTGGATCCCCTCCCAGGGATAAGCAGACATGCCTCCCACCCCAGTGCACAGCACCAGCCTGCACGGAGCTCTCTACACCCTCTCATCTTATGTGATGCTCTTTCTTGTCATACTTACAAGAAGGACAGCAGATATAACAGAAAGAAAACCCAAACCACCTTTCATTTTTCCTCCTTCTTTCCCTTTCTTCCCTAGTGTAATACATTAAATTCACTTTGGGAGTATGGGGTTCAAGGATGTTTAGAATATTATTCCTGTCTTTAAAGATTTTGTTCAGTTTATTATCCATTTGATGATTTAAGAATAAAAATTAATTAAAACTATATGTAAAATAATTTTCTGAATGATTGCTTAAAATGATTATTCAAATGATTATTTGAAAATGTTAAGTAACTTGCCCAAGGCTACACAGCACATTGAAGGAGTAGCAGAAAGCGGTTTAAGGACAGAGATAGCCTAGAATTCAACTCCCATTCAGGCTGGTTTGAATAATTATGGTGTATACACACCAGGGAAAAGTGCAGGGCCTTTAATAAGATTGAGATGCCCTTATGTATATGAAAATATGCCCAGGCTATATAGTTACAAGAAAAGAGCGGGTTATAATATAGGGTATATGGCATTGTCTTTAATTAACTTACTAACTGCGAAATATTTGTACCAGTGTAGGAAAAATGTCTGGGAGGAAGCCTACCATGCTGTTAACAGTGGTTACCTCTGCAGGAGGAACTGGATAAGTAGGGATGGGGGGCTTTTACTCTTTATCTTACACCATTCAAAAATAGTAAAGAAATGAGTGATTTTTTTGTTACTCTATTTGATTTTTATTTTCATATTAAGAAACTGAGTGGGGCTTTCCTAGTGGAGCAGTGGTTGAGAGTCTGCCTGCCGATGCAGGGGACACGGGTTCATGCCCCGGTCCGGGAAGATCCCATATGCCGCGGAGCGCCTGGGCCCGTGAGCCATGGCCGCTGAGCCTGCGCGTCCGGAGCCTGTGTTCTGCAACGGGAGAGGCCACAACAGTGAGAGACCTGCGTACCACAAAAAAAAAAAAAAGCTAAAACTATAAAACATTTAGAAGAAAACATAAAAGAAAAATCTTTGTGACCTTGGGGTAGGATTTCCCAGAGAACAGAAAAAAGAAGAAATTAGTTAAAAATTGATAATTTGAAATTTATCAAAATTAAAAAGTTTTGCTCTTTAAGAGATATCATTAAGAACATGAAAAGACAGTCATGAACTACTAAAAATATTTTGTGTATAGTAGGCAAAGGACTTGTACACAGGACATGTAAAGAATTCATAACTCAATAAAAGAAAGGCAAACAATTAAAAAAAAAAAAAGTGGATTGAAGCCTTGGACAGACACCTCACCAGAGAAGATATATGGATAATCAATGTTTTCAGCATCATTTGTCGCCAAAAAAAATGCACATTAAAACCATAATAAGAGGCTTCCCTGGTGGCGCAGTGGTTGAGATTCCGCCTGCCGATGCAGGGGACGCGGGTTCGTGCCCCGGTCCGGGAAGATCCCACATGCCGCGGAGCAGCTGGGCCTGTGAGCCATGGCCGCTGAGCCTGCGCGTCTGGAGCCTGTGCTCCGCAATGGGAGAGGCCACAACAGTGAGAGGCCCGAGTACCGCAAAAAAAAAAAAAAAAAAAAAAAAAGAAAGAAATTGAGTGTTTTTGCAACTCCTTGTGGTCCTATTCTTTGAAAAAATTTTAAGGCAGTTTCACCTAGAACAGCTCCTCCTCCTCACTTTTAAGTTTCTAATAAGTATCACATTGATAGTGTTTTAATGAAATGGAGAATTTTTTTGTATTCTTTTGTGTTTTGCTTCTTTGATCTATTGTTTTACTCACTTAAAAGAATTTAGACAGTTTGTCTTGATGACATTTACTTTGTGTTTATTTTAAATCATGTTAATTTATATTAGATTTAAATACATTTTAAGATAACTTTAATAGTTACAAAAGTCATGAATGATAAAGCTGCAGTTAATGTCATCAGGTTATAAGAACTGTGTATCACTAGGAAGACTGGATTCAGAAGAACTTTCAAATTCGTAACTTATCTGATCAGATGAAATGACCCTCTACAATGGTTTTCATTTCATAAACTAGTCTTCAAAGGCACTGATTTAAAAAAAAATTTAAATTAAGACAATTTTTAGAGCAGTTTTAGATTCACAGCAAAACTGAGGGGAAGGTTCAGAGATATTCTGTATACTCCTTGTGGAATTGATTTTTTTACATAAACTAGTTTCATCAAAATGGCTTTACCAAAAAGTATAACATTTAAAAGTGAAAAAAGGTGGTACAACTACCACTAGTTAAAACTTATTGAAAACTTATCATTTGCCAGGTACAGTTTTGAGTACATTACATGTATTACCTCATTTAAACCCCATTACAAAACTACAATAGTTCCTCTTCTTATCCCAATACTGCAGATCAAAAAAGAGTCACAGAAAAGTTAAATAACTTACCCAAGGATATACAACACAACCAGAGAGCAGCAGAAAGAGAGAAGAGAAAGGGTAAATGAGATTTGTTCATAGACTTATGAACCAGCAACTACTAGAAACTAAGGAAGGTAGAGGCTGACTAACCCAGGAAAAGTGGGAAGCCATCTCAGATTTGATGCTGTGTTATATCATGTATCCTATACTGTTAAGAGATGAGCAAATGAGTTAGCTATTTAGACAGAGGAAGAGATTCCATTTAGAGAACTCTAGCAGAAGAAGACAGGTCATACTGCAAGCAACTCACTTCCAGATAAAAACTAAAATACAATATTATGGGTACTTTAAAAACAATTTTATTGGAGTACGATTGCTTTACAATGTTGTGTTAGCCTCTACTGCACAACAAAATGAATCAACCATACACATACGGATACCCCCTTCCTTTTGGACTTCCCTCCCATTTAGGTTACTACTGGGTACTTTTGAAAAGAAAAAAAATTATTTATAATCTGACAACCGTAAAACAAAAATGATTCTCCACTTAACGTTTCTCAAGCCTATATTGGAACACCGGCTCTGTTAGTGCTCTCTTCTGGGTGCTGGCATGTGGAGGTATATTCCATGTAATCTCCACTTGCACGTAGCTCACAGTCTAGGGATGGAGAGTTGAGAATATTACATCAATATTACATAGTCATAAGTATATTATCTATTCACATCCAAGTTGTGTTTTTAGGGGGAAGCCTCTTTCTGGGCCATAACCACCTGTAGTTGTTCTTTATAAGCCTCCTGGTATAGATAGAAAATATGCAGAATAACAGCTGAGACAGTATAGCTGAGATCTGTTTGTACTTTGTCATTCAGATGCAAGGCACATGTCATAATGTTATTTATCTCCTTTCTTCTGAGCAAACTCTTTGCACTGTCAGATCCACCTCCTCCGCTGCTGATACCACTGCTGGTATTCTAGAATGGATCAAACTAGGCCAGACAGGGCTCCCAGGGGAAACAGATGAGGCTGTGTAAATGAAGCCTGCATGTTAGACAGAGTTGTAGGTCAGCACTGCAATCAGCCCTGGCATTGATGGATGACTGCTTTGTTCCAGACTGGCTGGTCGGGCCCTGTGAGGAAGTCCACCCTTTGCTTATCACCATGTAATAAAGCCCCATTCCTCAGCGGCACCAGCCGGGACTGTCACCTGTCAGCTCAGTTTGCTTCTCCTAATCCTCATTTAGACAGATCTACAATAACTTAGCAAGTGTCTTGTGTACTCAGGTTTCATTATATTATTTCAGTGGGTAAACTCGCTATTCTTTGGGACTGAGAATGCAGGAAAAATAATACGGTTTAATTTATTTAGAATTAAAGTTGGAAGATTCTTCAGAGATTGTTTAGGTTAGTCTTCTCATTTTATAGATGAGGCCCAGAAGGGTGAGCTGACTTTCCTAAAATCACACAGCTTGTTGTGAGCTGAGCTGAGCTGGCACTAGTCAGATGATCTCTTAGCTTCAAGGCGAGCAACTTTCCGCTACATTTTAATTGATAATAATTTAGTAACCTTTTGTTAGTTTCTTTTTAATTTTAGGGAATACAATAACTTTTTTGAAATTTCAATCAGGCACATAGGTTTGGGACGTATGAAACAGGTGTGAGAGAAATTAGGCTGAGAAGGATTTGAGGATGGAAACAGGACGTTGGCATCATGACAGCAAGAGGGGCTAGTGGAGATTCTTTCATTGTTTGGACCTCTCTGCTCATATCCATGGACAGAGAACTCTGTATTAGGAGTCAAGTGTAGGCCATAGGTCAACAGAGTGGCCCCTTCTCAGTGCTGCATTATGCATACATGAGTAGGGTCTGAATAGGAGAGGTGTGGGGCATTCTGACATGAACTCTTCTCTCCTGCTTCATGTAAGGCCTATTCTGTCCATAAAATCTTCCTGATCATAGGATGGCAAATATCAATATTAAAAAGATAAGTCCATGTCAAATAAATGTGGAAAATCCTTCCAGATCACTCTGGACAGATGAAATGCATTAAACTTTTCTTGAACACTAGTGATAGGAAGTGATTACTTGTAGAGATAGGCCATCCTGCAATGGAATAACTTAATAGGAAGAACTATGACCTTCCTTAATACAGTCATCTGCTTCCAGTAACATTTACCCACTGGTTCCCTCCATGGAATGTAAGACTACCCCTTGGGACTCATAGACTGATCAACTCCGCCTCTGATTCACTAGCCAAGATGATCTCTACTTGGTCCCTTCTCTGGATGCCTTTGTAAACAAATATTTACTATACACTTATTCTATGCCTAGACTGTGCTAAAAGATGAGAATACTAAGTAGATCAGAGTCTGTCCTTGTCAGTTCATAATACAGATATTTAGAAAAATAATCATAGAGCTACACAACAGTGATGAACGTCACAAAATGGAAACACAGAGGAATGAACAAATACATCTAGTGTCTGGTGCATGGTAGCCACTTAGTAAGTATAAAAATAAGTTCCTGTATAAAAAATAAGTTCCGGGCTTCCCTGGTGGCGCAGTGGTTGAGAGTCCGCCTGCCGATGCAGGGGACACAGGTTCGTGCCCCGGTCCGGAAAGATCCCACATGCCGCGGAGAGGCTGGGCCCGTGACCCATGGCCGCTGAGCCTGCGCGTCTGGAGACTGTGCTCCGCAACGGCAGAGGCCACAACAGTGAGAGGCCCGCGAACCGCAAAAAAAAAAAAAAAAAAAAAAAAAAAAAAAAAGTTCCTGGTGTTTCAGTGAGGTGAGGGTAACTAGAGATGAGTTGGTATTTAAATTAAGCCTTTGAAAGCTAGGCTTCAAGGTAAGAGGTACCAGTTAAGAGGTACAATCTGAACTCAATATTACCTTTTCAGTGCACTGGGATCTTGGATATATAGGGAAGCCAGGTATGGTGACTTGTCAAGGCAGGAGTTGCATCTCCTTTTTCTGGTTTTCCAGTGTTCCCCGTGGGAGAGATGAGCTGTCACCAACAGCAGGCCCTCTCGACTTTCCTTTGCTCAGGACGTCACCATCCCTACCTCCTTAGCACACCTCTCCTCAGTCCACCTTATCCACCACCCAGGGTGCCCATGCTTGTGCGTAAATGAAAAGCAGCACCTTCCCTCCCTTGAGCTGTGGCTTGGGGCCAGGAGCATGAAGGGCTGCTGCCAGCGCGCAGCAAGTTGCTGAATGGGCCCCGCTGGTGCCCTGGCTGGCCGTGGCCTTCGTGCTGACACCTGCGCTCACTGCGCCGCGCCCCCTGGTCACCTAGGGCTGATAAACACCGAGGCCCTGAACAGCTTCCAGCTGACCCTCGAGCTGGAGGCGGCGCCCAGGCGCACTACAAAGCCTGTGATTGGCTGAAGCTGGAGCGGAAGCAGTGGTGCCTGTGCCGCCGGGGGGCGTGGCGGCGTTGCTGGTGCTCAGTCTACGTGAGCGCGCTTGAGTGCTGGAACCCGTTCCGGTTCTTGCATTGTAACTGCACCTTGGAGGGACGCCCCAGGGCCAGCCTCCCCAAGTGAGGCTTCAAGGAGACTGCCTTCCTGTACACCGCCTCCCCGGGTCTGCCTGAGGCACATACTGGCCAAGGCATGCAGCACAGGCCTCAGGGAGAGCTGGCGCGCCGGAGGCCCAGACCTGCAGAAAACCGGGAGGCCTGGCAGTGGGGCCGTTGGAGGGACAACCTCAAATGAAGCAGCAAATTTATCAGAGAGTTCCTGGGCTGGCGGTGGAGCAAGGCTCTGCGAACCCCCGTGGACTTCCACCGCAACCTCCTGGTTGTGAAGGCAAGTGGGGCGGGAAGGCGGCAGGGGAAGAGAAGGTGGGGTGAGGCTCAGGTAGTGCACGGGGCGGGGCCAGGCGCTCGGCGGGAGAGAGGGGCTTCGGTGGCAGAAAGGGGAAGTGGGGAGGGGGAGGGGGGCTTTGGGAGGAGGGGGAAGCCTCTGTTTATGTGCCTCACTTCTAGCCATGCGGTGCCAGCCAGGGCCCTCGAGTCCTGCTTTTTTTTTGGAGGCGGGGGAGAAAAGAAAAAAAAAGGAAAAAAACCAAAAGGTGAGCAGCTCTGAAGTAGACCACAGTACTGATCCATAGGTCGTTATAAAACATCTGCCCCCTCTCCTCTCCACGTTTTCTATAACCATAACCACAGGTTAAAAATAAGATCCTGGGGAGACCACGAGGAGACAAGAAAGACAAATGTAAAACCTTGGTATAGTTAACAACACTGTTATCACATAATTGAAATTTGCTGAGAGAGTAGAACTTAAATTTTCTCACCAAAAAAAAGAAAAAAAGGTAAATATGTGAGGTTGATGGATGTGTTAATTAACTAAATGGGGAAATCCTTTCAGGATGTACATGTATATCAAATCATCATGTTATACTCTTTAAATAACATAATTTTGTAATTATACCTCAATAAAGTTGGAAGATACTTTTTAATCAGCCTTCAGGATCAAAAGATGTTCATTTGTCATACATGCACGCGCATATACATATGTATACACGTACATACACTTATGCATACATGCACATATGTTTATATATACATTTGTTTGCATAAGGAGGGCAGGGTGGTGCATAGGAAAAATCAGTTCTTTGGAGTAAGGTAGACATTGGTTTGAACCCTGCCTGGACCACTTACTACCCATTTGATGCAAGGTGATCCCTTGACCTTTATAAAGCTTTGTTGCCTCAGTGGTAAGAGGGGATAAATTTTCCTTCCACAGAGCTATGATAAGCATTATCTGAGAGCATATAGGTAAAATCTTTTTTCCCTCCAAGATAGAGGAAGGGCTTGCCTTCATCTCTCAAAAATCTGTTGCCTGGTGAAGTAGAGGGAATGTCCCTTGGCTGTGGATACACCGTGTTAATAAGCTCATCTCCCAGCACAGCGCTGTCAAGGCCCACTTTCTGTGAGAGATTTGCCCAACAGGAAAAGGGCCACCAGTTAATGTTCCAATTTATGACTTCAGAAGACTATTGTGCAAACCATTTCACATTTCCTTGTAAATGTTATTCCAGCTGAGATATTTTCTATGTGATTGGAGTTTGCTCTTTGAGTTCAAGTCTATGTCTTTTTTATCTTTGTATGGCTTTAAGTGCCCTGCACTTGCAAAGTGTTTTCACTCAGCAGGTGTTCTGCATGTGTTTGTGGAGCAGTGAAGGTCAATGTGACAAGAAAAAAGGGCACAGGCATGTGTATTTTGAATTCAAATACATATTCTGTCACTTTGCAGGGAACTGGGCAATTTAACCTCCCAAGCTATCCTTTTTTCATCAGTCAAATAAGTAAAGCAATATCCTCCTCACAAGTGTATCGGTGTCAGAGGATTAATTAAAATACATTACCAAAGAATTTACAGCAATGTCAGGCATCTCATTTAGAATGAAAGTGTGTGTATATTTACCCTTAGCTCTTTTTGTTTTGTCCACTGGGATGAAAGAAGGCCTTGAGATGTTTTGTTTTTTCTTTTGCATATCTCTGATCTTCAGTCACTTTCTGACCTGGGGAGGTGGACGTAATGAGAAGCAGCACCAACTAGGGTCTTCATAAAAGTTTACTATTTCCTCTGAGGCTATGATTCCTCAACTCCAAAACTGTGATACAAATGCTAACTTCACAGTGTCACCAGGAGAATTAAATTAGATGGCAGCTGTGCAGCGATTTCCTCAAAGCAGGAGCTTAATTAATGGTAGCAGTGATTATTAATGCTATCATTAAATGCATCTGTGGCACCAAGTCACCTCTTTCCTGTGACAACAGCAGAATTATTGGTTTGCATGAGAGATACTATTGCCATCTTTTAAAACCTTACCTTCTTTAGGCTGCCAAAAAGCCACCACCACCACAAACCACATGCACACACACACACACACACACACACACACACACACACACAGAATTAATTGATTTTTGTTGACTGGAGCAAGATCCAAATACCTTATATTCTCTTTCCTCGTTAATGTGCCTCCGCTAATGAGTTAAGCTTATCCTTAAGGGCAAAATAAATGAAGAAATTATTTCTAACTCAAGAATCAGAATCTGAGAAGATTTTTAAAGTACCCTGCTGTTTCCTGAATAAATACTCTGGAAAGTAGAGAAAGGACAATCCCCTTGATGAGTGAATCTCTTTCTCTAGGGTTTCAACTTAGCTACAACATTTGGGAATGTCAGCGTCTCCTTCAGTTTCATCATCAAAGGCAATAATATGCTAATTTACATAGTAAATATTAGCAAATATTATTACTTCCATCTTCCTAGCATAAGGCTACCGTGTCTAAATTTCATGTAAGATTAGTCACTTTTTTTGTTATTTATTTACGTTGTCTAGGAGGGAAACAGCTATAGCAGTGATCAGTTGTTTTAATATACAGGTCAAAGTCAAAATTAGTCAACCAATCACATAGTATTCATGATTTTTCCTCTCTTCCCTTTTTCTCCCATCCCTCCTTTCATCCCCCCTTCCTCTGTTTATTTCTCTCTCTCCAGTCTCCCTTATTTTTCCCTCCCTCCCTCCCTTCCTTTCTTCTCATTTTCTCTCCTGCTCCCTCTCTTTTCCCTCCCTCCCTTCATTTTCTCCTTCTGTCCCATCCATCATCCTTCCTTCCTGCTTTTCTCTATTCCTTTAAACTATGTACTGAACATGACCATGATTCAGCCACTATTTAAGGTTATTGGGCTAAAAAAGATGAATAGCCACCACATTTTCATATACCTCAAATCTTATATTGAAAATTTGCTCAGTGGTTTGTAGTGTACAAAGAATTTTTGCTCCTTCCTTCTAAGAGTGAAAGAAATCTCTGTAAGGTAGACACAATTATCTTGAGACTCAGAAAACTTGAATGATTTGTCTAATAAGAATATGACAAGGCAATTAAGACTTGCTTTTTATCAAAAGGGTGAAAAGGTATAAGTAGGGAGATTATATATTTAAAAACTCCACAAAAGAGTGAAAAGGTGGGAAAAGCAAGAAATCTCTATGATTAAGGCAAGTACTTGCCCCCTAGGAGTTTCCTGTACCTAAATATTTAAAATAGGTAGCTTTTCAAAAAAGAATAATAAATGTGAAATGAAGATGATCCCAGAAATAATAGAATTCTCCTTTTTAGAGGGTGTGTACTGTGGCGGTGGATGACAGATTTACCAGTATATTCTTTCCACTTTTGAGGCTTCACAATCTGTCTCCCTAATGCACTATAATTACCATCTAAAGTGACACACTGCCTGAAGCATCTTGGCATGGAAGTGAAGTTTATTGTGTTCTGGAAATATTTACAGTCATGTAAGTTAGATACTGTCATGATACTAGTCTAAAACATTATTTAAAATGTTTAAGACATTCTCTTCAGAGCAGAGGATACAGGTGCTTTTGAGAATGTGTGTCTGAAGTAGCAGATACCCTTGGTTGTCTTGGTCCTTCCTCATGGCTGGCAGCATCCTGACTTCCCTCAGTTTCAGCCCTGTGCTCATGTGCTTCAGTGGCCTCAGGACTAGGTTATCTCTTCAGTAGTTTTTATTGAAAGTGCTGCTTCAAAAATGGAATTTGTAGTGAGGTAGTAAGCTCTCTGCCATCTGGGAAAAAGAAACATCTGCTAACCAATATTTTTATTCAATCATTCATACAAATATTTACTGAGGGCTTACTATGTGTAGGCATGTACTACGGCCCGAGGACGTAGGAAAAAAGGCAAAAGGCATGTATAGTACAGAAAGAGTATATATGTATATATATAAAATATACCACTACTCTGTTACACAGCATTTTATATATATATGTGTGTGTGTGTGTGTGTGTGTGTGTTTGTGTGTGTGTATATAACATGTGTGTATGTGTTATAACACTGTGTTAAAGCAGAACCTGAGAAGCATGCTTAACCTTGCCTTGGCTTTGGGAACAAGATGATTTTTAAGATGAGAAATGAGAGGCCATTTTGGGATAGCAAATAGATATCATCCTCTCTGCAAACTTTTATCAATTAGTAGTACTGGAAATATGATGTTAAAAAGGATTAAGGGATTTATAGATTACTCTTCCAAACAAGGTAGAGTAACAAGAACTAGATTTAGCCTCAAATAAAAAACTAAAAAAAAAAAAAGAAAAAGAAAAAAAGACAAAATATAGGAACAGTTCTGAGGGGGAGGTATCTGGCAATGAAGGACAGTGAGCCATGAAAGCCAGGGAACAAATGAGATTAGCCCTATCACTGCTCTAGCTTTCTATCTTGAGAGAGTATTCAGGTAATGATACAGGGGAGGGGGAAAGCCAGGCAACAATTTCCCTGATGTGAGAAGGTGGAGCTAGGAGTCTGGGAAAGCAAGGCTGACAAGAATTTGCAGAGCAGACTACTAGAGAGGATTGAGCTGCATGGAATGGAAACTGCAGAGATCTGCAGAAGGATCCACAGGAGTATTCAGCTGATTACTAATCAGTGCACACAGATGAGAAACTATCCAGGCCAGAGCACTAAGATAATACCTAAAAAGATAATAGGAATTAGTGCCTAAACCTCACATAGGGCTGTGAAGAGTGACATCATCCAGAGTGGAAAAGCCTCATAATTCAAAGGATATTAGTTAAAGAACAATGAATGGTCTTAGCTTGATAACAGTAAAAAATTAGCCCAAGATTAAACACTTCTTGGACTCCATCTAACAAACCCTAAAAGCAAGATCTGAAAGGATCCAGCTATTTGAAGTGACTTTAACCATGACCCAGAAAAAACTCAAGATTCTGTTTAGGAGGAGAAAAATATCTAGCTCCTGACAAGGTAAAATCCACAATATCTAGCATCCTATAAATAATTATCAGTATGCAAAAAAACCAGGGAAATAAAACATAATGAGAAGAAATATCAATTGAAACCAACACAGAAGTAGTACGGATAATAGATTAGTAGACAAGGACATTAAAACAGTTAATATAATTTCATTCCACAAGTTCAAGTAGCTAAAAGAAGGATTGAACATCTTAAACATCAAAAGCAAACCTCTACTGCTGAAATCTGCAATGCCTCAGTGTTTGAGATGTAAACACACTGGATGGAGTTAATGGCCAATGGATATTGCATAAGAAAAGATCATTAGTGAATTTGATTACATAGTAATTGAAACTATCCAGATTGAAACACACAGAGGAAAAGGTTGAGAAAAAGAAAATAGAATGGTGCATTAGCTAATGGGGGCAGGGGAGACAGTTGCATAAAATTAGTGTCTCTGGAGGGAAGAAAACATTTGAAGAAATAATGACTATAAATTTTCCAACTTTATAAAAATTGTTACCCACATATCCAAGAAGCTCAACAAACCTCAGGTACAAAAAACATGAGGAAACTTTCACCAGGGAACGTGATAATCAAATTGTTTAAAATGAATGATACAGAGGAAATCTGAGAAGTAGACACTGAATAAAAGATAAATTATATACAAGGAAATAAAGAGAAGGATCCCACTAAATTTCTTGACAGAAAAACAAACAAACAAAAACTCCAGAAGCTTCAAGAAATGTAATTGAATTGTTAAAGTATGGAAAGAAAAGAAAAACTGTGAACCCACAATTTTCTACCCAGTGAAAATATCTTTCAAAAACAAAGATAAAATGAACACATTTTCAGATGAGGAAAAGCAGAAAGATCCTGTTATCAGAAGACCTACACAATAAGGAATCTTAAAGGAGATCCTTCAAGCAGAAGGACAATGGTATCAGATAGATAGCTGTATCTATACAAAGGATTGCCAGTCACCAGAAATGACAACTAATAAGTAAATATAATGGTAATTTACATGTTATTTAAGTATATTTAAGAAATCATAAAACGTTTAAAGCAAAAATGATAATATACTGTGGAGCTATAGCATATGCAAAAGTAAAATGTGTGGCAACAATATAACTGGTTGGGAAGGAAAAATGGAAACATGCTGTTATAAGTTTCTTTTATTATAGGTGAAGTAGTATATCACTTAAGCATAGACTATGAAGTGAAAGATGTATACTATGTATCTTAAAGCAACCACTGAAAGGACTCAACAGAATTATAGCTAATAAGCCAACAAGAAGAAAAACCTGGAATCATAAAAAAATAAAAACCCCAATTAACCCCAGAGAAGGCAGGAACAAAGGAAAAAGGACAATTGGGGTAAATGAGAAAAACAAGCAGCAAGGTGGTAAATTTAAACTCAGCCACATCAATAATCACATGAAACGTAAGTGTGTTAACCTCAAAATTAAAAGTCAGCAATTGACAGACTGGATTTTAAAAACAAAAGAAAACAAGATTCCGTTATACATTGCCTCAAGCAACCCAGTTTAATTGTAAAGACAAAAAAAGTTTAAAAGTGAAACAGAGGGACAGACATACTAGACCACCACTAATCAGAGAAAGCTAGAGTGACTATATTAATATCAAATAATTCATAGCAAAGAATATTACCAGGGATATAGGGATTCATTTTATAATGTAATGGGAGTCAATCAATCTAATGGTATATAGCAGTCCTAAATGCTTATGCACTTAATAACAGAACTTCAGAATTCTTGGCAAAAAATAAAACTGATAAAATTACAAGGAGAAATAAAAAATGCACAGTTAAACTTGGACATTTCCACACTTTTCCATGAATAATTGGTAGAACAACTAGACAAAATCAGTAGGGATATAACAGACTTGAAAAACACTATAAACCAACTTGAACTACTTGACAGTTATAGAACACTCCACCCAACAACAGCAGAATATGTATTATTTTCAAGTAGAGATGAAACATTTACCTAGATAGAATATATTCTGGCCATAAAGCAAGTGCTAATATACTTAAAAGATTTATGTCTTTCAAAATATTTAACCTTGATGAAACTAAATTAGAAATCAATAATAAAAAGATAGCTGGAAAATCCACAGATATTTGAAAACTAAAAAATATACACTTCTAAGTAAACAGTAAGTCAAAGAAAAAAACCTAAAGGGAAATGCCAAAGTGTTTTGAACTGAATGAAAATGAAAACACAACATTTCAAAATTTGGGGATGCCCCAAAGGAGTACTTATGGGAAATGTTATAGTACTGAATGCCCATGGTAGAGTAGAGGAAAAGTCTCAAATCACTGACCTCACCTTCCAACTTAAAGAATTGGAAAAATGATAGAAAATTAAACCCAAAATAAGTAGAAGAAAGAAAATAATAACTGTCAAAACTAATATCAGTTAAATGGAGAACAGAAAAACAATAGAGAAAATTAATGAAACTGAAAGCTGGTTCTTTAGGATCAGTAAGTCCAGCGTTGTTGTGGTATCCAAACCAGCAAAGACATTAAATGAAAAGAAGAATTCTTTAGATATTCTTGATGGAGTCTTTATCAAATATGTGACTTGCAAAGTAAGGAGTAATGGACAGTCCACTAGCAGAGGAACAACTCATTAAGCACCACGAAAAGCAGTGGTAACATGGTATCACAAAAAGAAAATGACAATTCTCCAGAAACCAAACTTAAAGTCAAGGAAGTTTGTGATCTGATAGAGAATTAAAAAATAGTTGTCATGAAAAAAGACCTCAACAAGTTATAAGAAAACTCAGAAAGGTAGTTTAATGAGCTCAGCAATGAAGTTAGTGAACAAAAGGAATACTTTATGAAAGAGACTGAAGCTGTAAAAAAACCAAATAGAAAATTTGGAGCTGAAGAACTCAAATCAGATGAAGAATGCAATAGAAAGCATTGGAAATAGAGCAGACCATATGGAAGAAAGAATTAGCAGACTCAAAACAGAAATCTAGAAATGATTCAGGTAGAAGAGGAGAGAAGATTTTTCAAAATGAAGAAATTCTATGAGAACTATCTGACTCCATCAGGAAAAACAAAATAAGGGTAATGAGTATCCCAGAAGTAAAAGAGAGGGAGAAGGGAGCAGTGATTTTATTTTATTTTATTTATTTATTTATTTATTTTATTATTTTTTTTTTTTTGAGGTATGCGGGCCTCTCACTGTTGTGGCCTCTCCCGTTGTGGAGCACAGGCTCCGGATGCGCAGGCTCAGCGGCCATGGCTTACGGGCCTAGCCGCTCTGCGACATGTGGGATTTTCCCGGACTGGGGCACGAACCCATGTCCCCTGCGTCGGCAGGCGGACTCTCAACCACTGCGCCACCAGGGAAGCCCAGTGATTTTATTGTAAAAAGTAATAGCTGCGAACTTCCCAAACATGGGGAAAGAACTGGACGTACAAGTCCGCAAAGCTAAGAGAACACCTAATTGTCTCAATGCAAAAAGACCTTCTCCAAAACACATTATTATGAACTGTCAAAAGTCAATGATAAAGAAAAAATTTTGAAGGTAGCCCAGGGAAAAAATGACAGTAACCTACAAAGGAACCCCCAGCAGACTATGAGCAGATTTCAGGGGAGAGTGGAATGACATACTCAAAATATTGAAAGATAAAAACTGTCAGCCAAGTTATGAAGTATAAATAAAGGCTTACTCAGACAAACAGAAGATGAAGGAATTCATCACAGCTAGACCTGCCTTACAAGAAATGTTGAAGAGAGCTCTTCTACCTGAAAAGAAAAGGTAAAAGTACAGAAAACTTTGAGTAAGGTGGTAGATAGACTCAGAAAGTTTCAACTCTCAGAATAGGTGGTTAAATACCTAATTATAGCATAAAAGTTGTGAAGGGGAAAAAAACAGCAAAAATAACCATAGCTACTTCAATACGATAATGAACTCACAACATAAAAACAGATAAGTTGAGACAACAAAAGTATAAAAGGGGAGGAGGAAAAGGACGAACCCATATAGGCAAATAAAGATAAGATGCTATCAGCAGAAAAAAAGGACTATTATGTGTGAGATGCTTTATACAAACCTAAAGGTAACATACATAAACCACAAAATGTAAATGTAGAGCAGAGACATGAAATATTAAAAAGAGAGAAAACTTAGAAGAACATCATAGAAAATCACAAAACTAAAATGATAGAAACACAAAGAAAAAGAAACAATGGAGATAGAGCAATCGAAAAACAAAAGATAAAATAGCAGTACTGAGTACTTACCTGTCAATAACAACCCTAAGCAAATGGATTGATTTCATCAATCAAGAGACACAGAATGGCTGGCTGGATTAAAAAACGATAGCCACCTATATGCAGCCTTCAGGAGACTCATCTAGCTCTAAACACAAACGTAGCCTCAAAGTGAAGGGATGGAAAATGATACTCCAAGAAAATGGCAGACAAAAGAAAGCAGGGGTAGCCCTACACATATCAGACAAAATAGACGTAAAGCCAAAAAAGGTAACAAGATAAAGGTGGACTTCATATAATGATAAAGGAGACAATTCACCAAGATGATGTAATACTTAGATATGTACCTAACATAGGAGTACCAAAATACATAAAGTAATTATTAACAGACCCAAGGGAGAAATTGACAGCAACACAATAATAGGGAACTTTAACACCCCACTTACATCAATGGGTAGATCAAGACAGAAAGTCAACAAGAAATATTGACTTAAATGAAACATATCAATGTAGCTAATTGATATATAGAGAATATTCCATTCAAATGCAGCAAAATACACATTCTTCTCAAGTGTACATGGAACATTCTCAAGGATAAACCATATTTTGGGACACAAAACAAGTCTCAATAAATTTAAAATTGAAATCATATCAAGCTTCTTCTTTGACCACAGTGGTATGAAACTAGAAATCAACTACAAGAAGAAAGCTGGAAAAATCACAAATATATGGAGACAAAACAATATGCTATTGAACAACTATTAGGTCAATGAAGAAATCAAAAGAAAATTTAAAAATACCTGAAGACGAAGAAAAATGAAAATACAATGTTGCAGAATCTCTGGGATGCAGCAAAAGCAGTACTAAGAAGGAAGTTTATAGTAATACAGGTCTACCTCAAGAAACAAGAAAAATCTCAAGCAATCTAGCCTTACACTGAGAGGAATTAGAAAAAGAAAAGCCCAAAGTCAGTAGAAGGAAAAAATAAAAATCAGAGTGGAAACAGAGACTAAAAGATAATAGAAAAGATCAGTGAAAGTAAGAGCTGCTTCTTTGAAAATATAAAATTGACAAACCTTTCACTAGAGTCAATAAGAAAAAAGAGAGAAGGCTCTGATAAATCAGAAATGAAAGAAGAGAAATTACAATGTATACCACAGAAATACAAAGGATAAGAGAATACTCTGAACAGCTATACAACAATAAATTGGACAACCTAGAAGAAATGGACAAATTCTTAGAATCATACAACCGTCCAAGACTGAATCATGAAGAAATAGAAAAATCTGAATAGACTGATCACTATTAAGGATATTGAAATAGAAATCAAAATCTCCCCAGAAAAACAAAGTCCAGGACCAGATGTCTTCACAGGTGAATCCTGCCAAACATTCAAAGATCTAATACCTATCTTTCTCAAACTCTCCCAAAAAATTGAAGAGGAGGGAATGCTTCTTAACTCATTTTATGAGGCTAGCATCACCCTGATACCAAAACCAGATAAAGACAACACAAAAAAAATTGCAGACCAAAATTTCTGATGAACATAGATGCAAAAATCCTTAACAAAATATTAGCAAGCCAAATACAACGATACATTGAAAGAATCATACTGCATGATCAAATGGGATATATTCTAGGGATGCAAAGATGGTTCAATGTCTGTAAATCAATCAGTGTGATACACCACATTAAGTTGAAGAATAAAAATCATATAGCCATCTCAGAAGATGCGGGAAAAGCATTTAACATGATTCTCACCTATTTATGATAAAATTCAATAAAATGGGTGTAGATAAAAGCCATATGTGACAAACCCACAGCTAACCTGATACTCAATGGGAAAAAGTGAAAGCTTTTCCTTTAAGATCAGGAATAAGACAAGGATGCCCACTCTCACCGCTTTTATTCAACATAGTATTGGGAGTCCTAGATAGAGCAGTTAGGCAAGAACAAGAAATAAAAGGTATCCAAATTGGAAAGGAAGAAGGAAAGCTCTCACTATTTGCAGATGATGTGATTTTGTATATAGAGAACCCTAAAAACTCTACCAAAAACTATGAGAAATAATAAATGAATACAGTAAAGATGCAGGGTACAAAATCAGTATACAAAAATCGGTTCCATTTCTATGAACTAACAATGAACTATCAGAGAAATTTGAAAAATTATCTCATTTACTGTTGCAGCTAAAAGAATAGAATACCTAGGAATAAATTTAAGGATGTGAAAGACCTGTACACTCAAAACTATAAGATATTCTTTAAAAAAATTGAAGAATGCACAAAGAAATGGAAAGATATTCTGTGTTCATGGATTGGAAGAATTAGCATTGCAAAAAATTCCATGTTACCTAAAGCAATCTACAGATTTAATGCAGTCCCTATCAAAATCCCAATGACATTTTTCACAGAAAAAAAAAAAAAAATCCTAAAATTTATATGGAACGGCAAAAGACTATGAAGAGCCAAAGCAATCCTGAGAAAAAAGAACAAAGCTGGAGGCATCACACTTCCTGACTTCAAATTAAAGTACAAAGCTATAGCAATCAAAACAGCATAGTATTGGCAGAAAAAACTGACATGCAGATCAATGGAACAGAATCAAAGAGCCCAGAAATAAACCCACACATATACAGACAGTTTATGACAAAGGAGCAAAGAAATACAATGGAGAAAAGACATTCTCTTCAATAAATATGTTGGGAAAACTGGACAGCCACATGCAAAGGAATGAAACTAGACCACTCTCTTACACAGAAACAAAAATTAACTCAAAATGGATTAAAGACTTTAATGTAAGATCTGAAACCATAAAACTCCTAGAAGAAAACATAGGCTGTATGCTGTTTGACTTTGGTCTTACCAGTATTTTTTTGAATCTGTCTCCTCAGGCAAGGGAAACAAAAGCAAAAATAAACAAATGGGACTACCTCAAACTCAAAAGCTTCTGCGCAGCAAAGGAAACCATCAACGAAATTAAAAGACAACTTACTGAATGGTAGAAAATATTTGCAAATCATATATCCAATATGGGATTAATATCCAAAATACATGAAAAACTTACACAACTCAACAACACCAAAAAAAAAAAACCCGATTAAAAAATGGTTAAAGGATCTTAATAGACATTTTTCCAAAGAATACATACATATGGCCAACAGGCACATGAATAAATGCTCAACACTAATTTATTAAGGAAATGCAAATCAAAACCATGAGATATCACCTCACACTCATTAGAATGGCTGTTATCAAAAAGGCAAGAAATAACAAGTGTTGGAAAGGGTTTGGTGAAAGGGAACCCTCATACACTGATGGTGGGAATGTAAATTGGTGCTGCCACTGTGGAAAACAGTATGAAAATTCCTCAATTAAGAATAGAACTACCATATGATCCAGCTGTTCCACTTCTGGGTATTTATCCAGAGAATACGCAAACACTAATTCATAGAGATATATGCACCTCTGTATTCATGGCAGCATTATTTACAATAGCCAAGATATGGAAAGAATCAAAGTATCCATTAATATATACATACAATGGAAAAATATTCTGCCATAAAAAGATGAAATCTTGCCATTTGTGGTAACATGCATGGACCTTGAGGTTGTTAAGTGAAATAAGTCAGATGGAGAAAGACAAATGCCATATGATTTCACTCATGTGGAATATGATTAAATAGTTTTCATTAGTTTTAATTGTGAGAATTTTGATGCATTCCAATTTTTTCCAAGATGGCAACCCATATGTCATGCATTTTCTAATAAAATGAGCATTTCAAAATGCTCTAGTCTTCTTAACATTTAAGATAAGAAAGAGCACACCATGTTAATTACAGCATTGTTGTTCCTAAATAAGGGTCAGTAAGGTGAGATACTCCTTATCTGCCTACACATGGTCAATTTCAGACTTCCCAAATATTCTTCTCAGTTGTGAATCAACATAGGTTTATGGTTTAGCATTTAAAAAACAAACTACAAATTTTTGTTTGAATCTGGAGGATTATTTATCCTGAAAATTGTTGTGTGACAGGCACAGTGCTAGACACTGAAGTCATAAATATGAGAATATAAAAGTCCATACTATTTGGGAAGAAAAGAGACTATGATTAATTAAGAGTAAGTATGTGTGCCTAGTTTTCTCTTTAGTAACCACAAAACTCAGTGTGCTCTGCCGAACATCCATTTAATGGAATTAGAAATTCTGTTTGAAGCCAGAAATTTCCATACAGTTGCCAATATAGTCACTGAGGGTGTGTTCACCCATGTTAAGAGAAAGTAGAATGTGGCCTGAGATTGAATTTTGCATTCTTGATGACATTGTCTTAAGTACAAAACCCGACTGTGAGGTCAAGATTAGAAAGATTAGGAGCACAGAACAATTTTTCTTACAAGAGCAAGCTCTAGGCTTGTAGGTCTGCTTGATAACAGGGCTTTGATCTTTCTCATTTTGTTACTCTGTAAATCCAATCATACTTGCAGTTGAGCACACAGATCTCATTCCCTCTCATGAGCAAGGCATCCCTCTGAGCTGCTATATGGCCTGGCAGAAACTCCCCCTGAGAGAATTCACGTTAAATCTCATGACTCAGAATTATGGTTACAAAATACATTTTGGTCTTAAAAGGAGAGAGGAACAATGTGATAACTATTGTAAATATTGTGTACAATTATTAAGATAGACTGCTAGAATCAGTAAATCAGGCATCATTTTCTAGCATAGCATGTTTATATATTTACATGTGCATAAATATTTGCACCAGAACACAAGTGTTAGCATACTTAACCCACTATGTTAGATTTATAAAGGCTTCTAGAATTATAGTAGAACAGAAACATAGCATTCAAAATGGGAAATAGAAACATATCATTGAATTGGCTTTCTAATCAGTTGCTAAGGTAATGGAATTATTCAATGAACAACATTGGGACAACTGATGAACTTAAAATCATGACTTCAGTCCTTATACAAAAATCTGTTTTCTATGAATAAAAAATTTAAATGTTGGAAATTTGAAAAGTAGTTTTGTCAAAAAAAATGCCTGTAAGACAGCTTTTGAATAATCATGGAGTAGGGAAAAAGGTTACAAAAACTGAAAACTGAAATGGAAATTATTCCAAATATTGTCTATGTAAAAATTTTAAACCTCTGGGGGGGAAGAAACTGTCCAAAAGAAAGTCAAATGAAACAACAAAATGTACAAAGACAAATTAAACCTCTGTATGAAAAAGTTAATAATATTTGCAACATGTGTTAATAGAACTAATCTCCTGATTCTACTTTAAAATCTTACAAATCAATAAGAAAAACACAAACCAATTTAAAAGAAATAGAAAGGAGACGATGGTTAAGAAGAGGAAGTTTATCTACTTTTTTATTATTTTTTTTAACATCTCTATTGGAGTATAATTGCTTTACAATGTTGTGTTAGTTTCTGCTTTATAACAAAATGCATCAACTATATGTATACATATATCCCCCTATCCCCTCCCTCTTGCGTCTCCCTCCCACCCTCCCTATCCCACCCCTCTAGGTGGTCACAAAGCAGCGAGCTGATCTCCCTGTGCTATGCAGCTGCTTCCCATTAGCTATCTCTTTTACATTTGGTAGTGTATATATGTCCATGCTACACTCTCAGTTCATCCCAGCTTACCCTTCCTCCTCCACGTGTCCTCAAGTCCATTCCCTACATCTGCGTCTTTATTCCTGTCCTGCCCCTACATTCAGCAGAACCAATTTTTTGTTTTAGATTCCATATACATGTGTTAGCATATGGTATTTGTTATTCTTTTTCTGACTTACTTCACTCTGTATGACAGTCTCTAGGTCCATCCACCTCACTACAAATAATTCAGTTTCATTTCTTTTTATGGCTGAGTACTATTCCATTGGATATATGTGCCACATATTCTTTATCCATTCATCTGTTGATGGAAACTTAGGTTGCTTCCATGTCCTGGCTGTTGTAACTAGTGTGGCAATGAAATTGTGGTACATGACTTTTTGTGTGTGTGTGTGTGCTATGCGGGCCTCTCACTGTTGTGGCCTCTCCCATTGTGGAGCACAGGCTCCAGACGCGCAGGCTCAGTGGCCATGGCTCATGGGCCTAGCCGCGCTGCGGCATGTGGGATCTTCCCGGACCAGGGCACACACCCGTGTCCCCTGCATCGGCAGGCGGACTCTCAACCACTGCACCACCAGGGAAGCTCCATGCCTCATTTTAAATTATGGTTTTCTCAGGGTATATGCCCAATTGTGGGATTGCTGGGTCGTATGGTAGTTCTATTTTTAGTTTTTTAAGGAACCTCCATACTGTTCTCCATAGTGGCTGTATCAATTTACATTCCTACCAACAGTGCAAGAGTGTTCCCTTTTCTCCACACCCTTTCCAGCATTTATTGTTTGTAGATTTTTTGATGATGGCCATTCTGACCGGTATGTGGTGATACCCCTTTGTAGTTTTGATTTGCATTTCTCTAATGATTACTGATGTTAAGCATCCATTCATGTGTTTGTGGTCAATCTGTATATCTTCTTTGGAGGAATGTTTATTTAGACCTTCTGCCCATTTTTGGATTGGGTTGTTTGTTTTTTTGATATTGAGCTGCATGAGTGTTTGTATATTTTGGAGATTAATCCTTTGTCAGTTGCTTCGTTTGCAAATATTTTCTCCCATTCTGAGGGTTGTTTTCTCGTCTTGTTTATGGTTTCCTTTGCTGTGCAAAAGCTTTTAAGTTTCATTAGGTCCCATTTCTTTATTTTTGTTTTTATTTCCATTTCTCTAGGAGGTAGGTCAAAAAGGATCTTGGCTGTGATTTATGTCACAGAGTGTTCTGCCTATGTTTTCCTCTAAGAGTTTTATAGTGTCTGGCCTTATATTTAGATCTTCAATCCATTTTGAGTTTATTTTTGTATATGGTGTTATGGAGTGTTCTAATTTCATTCTTTTACATGTAGCTGTCCAGTTTTCCTAGCACCACTTATTGAAGAGGCCTGTCTTTTCTCCATTTTATATTGTTGCCTCATTTATCAAAGATAAGATGACCATATGTGCGTGGGTTTATCTCTGGGCTCTCTGTCCTGTACCATTGATCTATCCTTCTGTTTTTTGCCAGTGCCATACTGTCTTGATTACTGTAGCTTTGTAGTATAGTCTGAAGTACAGGAGCCTGATTCCTCCAGCTCCGTGTTTCTTTCTAAAGATTGCTTCAGCTATTCGGGGTGTTTTGTGTTTCCATACAAACTGTGAAATTTTTTGTTCTAGTTCTGTGAAAAACGCCATTGGTAGTTTGATACGGATTGCATTGAATCTGTAGATCCTTTGGGTAGTAAAGTCATTTTCACGATGTTGATTCTTCCAAACCAAAACATGGTATATCTCTCGATCTGTTTATATCATCTTTAATTTCTTTCATCAGTGTCATAGTTTTCTGCACACAGGTCTTTTGTCTCCTTAGGTAGGTTTTTTCTTAGGTATTTTATTCTTTTTGTTGTAATGGTAAATGGGTGTGTTTCCTTAATTTCTCTTTCAGATTTTCCATCATTAGTGTATAGGAATGCAAGAGATTTCTATGCATTAATTTTGTATCCTGGTACTTCACCAAATTCATTGATTATGTCTAGTACTTTTCTGATAGCATCTTTAGTATTCTCTATGTATAGTATTGTATCATCTGCAAATAGTGATAGCTTTACTTCTTCTTTTCTGATTTGGATTCCTCTTATTTCTTTTTCTCCTCTGATTGCTGTGGCTAAAACTTCCAAAACTATGTTGAATAATAGTGGTGCGAGTGGGCAACCTTGTCTTTTTCTTGATCTTAGTGGAAATGGTTTCAGTTTTTAGCCATTGAGAATGATGTTGGCTGCAGGTTTGTCATATATTGCCTTTATTATGTTGAGGAAAGTTCCCTCTATGCCTACTTCTGGAGTTTTTATCATAAATGGATGTTGAATTTTGTCAAAAGCTTTTTCTCCATCTATTGAGATGATCATATGGTGTTTATCCTTCAATTTGTCAATATGGTGTATCACATTGATTGATTTGCATATATTGAAGAATCTTGCATTCCTGGGACAAACCCCAATTGATTATGGTGTATGATCCTTTTAATATGCTGTTGGATTCTGTTTGCTAGTATTTTGTTGAGGATTTTTGCATCTCTGTTCATCAGTGATATTGGCCTGTAGTTTTCTTTCTTTGTGATATCCTTGTCTGGTTTTGGTATCAGGGTGATGGTGGCCTCGTAGAATGAGTTTGGGAGTGTTCCTCCCTCTGCTATATTTTGGAAGAGCTTGAGAAGGATAGGTGTTAGCTCTTCTCTAAATGTTGGATAGGATTCACCTGTGAAGCCATCTGGTCCTGGGCTTTTGTTTGTTGGAAGGTTTTTAATCACAGTTTCAATTTCAGTGCTTGTGATCAGTCTGTTCATATTTTGTATTTCTTCCTCGTTCAGTCTCGGAATGTTGTGCTTTCTAAGAATTTGTCCATTACTTCCAGGTTGTCCATTTTTTTGGCATGTAGTTGGCTGTAGTAATCTCTCATGATCCTTTGTATTTCTGCAGTGTCAGTTGTTACTTCTCCGTTTTCATTTTTATTTCTGTTGATTTGAGTCTTCTCCTTTTTTTTCCTGCTGTGTCTGGGTAATGGTTTCTCAATTTTCTTTATCTTCTCAAAGAACCAGCTTTTAGTGTTGTTGATCTTTGCTGTTGTTTCCTTCATTTCTTTTTCATTTATTTCTGATCTGATCTTTATGATTTCTTTCCTTCTGCTAACTTTGGGTTTTTTTGTTCTTCTTTCTCTAAATGCTTTATGTGTAAGGTTAGGTTTTTTATTTGAGATGTTTCCTGTTTCTTGAGGTAGGATTATATTGCTATAATCTCCCCTCTTAGAACTGCTTTTGCTGCATCCCACAGGTTTTGGGTCATCATGTTTTCATTGTCATTTGTTTCTAGGTATTTTTGGATTTCTTCTTTGATTTCCTCAGTGATCTCTTGGTTATTTAGTAGCATATTGTTTAGCCTCCATGTGTTTGTATTTTTTCAGTTTTTTTCCTGTAATTGATATCTAGTCTCATATCATCGTGGTTGGAAAGACACTTGATATTATTTCAACTTTCTTGAATTTACCAAGGCTTGAATTGTGACCCAAGATATGATCTATCCTGGAGAATGTTCCATGAGCACTTGAGAAAAGTGTGTATTCTCTTGTTTTTCGATGGAATGTCCTATAAATGTCAGTTAAGTCCATGTGGTCTAATGTGTCATTTAAAGCTTGTGTTTCCTTAATTTATTTTCATTTTGGATGGTCTGTCCATTGGTGAAAGTGGGGTGTTAGAGTCCCCTACTATGATTGTGTTACTGTCGATTTCCCCTTTTATGGCTGTTAGCATTTGCCTTATGTATTGAGGTGCTCCTATGTTGGGTGCATAAATATTTACAATTGTTATATCTTCTTCTTAGGTTGTTCCCTTGATCATTATGTAGTGTCCTTCTTTGTCTCTTGTAATAGTCTTTCTTTTAAAGTCTATTTTGTCTGATATGAGAATTGCTACTCCAGCTTTCTTTTGATTTCCATTTGCATGGAATATCTTTTCCCATCCCCTCAGTTTCAGTCTGGTGTTTCCCGAGGTCTGAAGTGGGTCTCTTGTAGACAGCATATATATGGGTCTTGTTTTTGTATCCATTCAGCCAGTCTGTGTCTTTTGGTTGGACCATTTAATCTATTTACATTTAAGGTAATTATCAATATGTGTGTTCCTATTACCATTTTTTTATTGTTTTGGGTTTGTTATTGTAGGTCTTTTCCTTCTCTTGTGTTTCCTGTGTAGAGATGTTCCTTTAGCATTTGTTGTAAAGCTGGTTTGGTGGTGCTGAATTCTCTTAGCTTTTGCTTGTCTGGAAAGATTTTAATTTCTCCATCAAATCTGAATGAAATCCTTGCTGGGTAGAGTAATATTGGTTGTAGGTTTTTCCTTTCATCACTTTAAATATGTCTTGCCACTCCCTTCTGGCTTGCAGAGTTTCTGCTGAAAGATCAGTTGTTAACCTTATGGGGGTTCCCTTGTATGTTGTTTGTTGCTTTTCCCTTGTTGCTTTTAATATGTTTTCTTTGTATTTAATATTTGGTACTTTGATTAATATGTGTCTTGGTGTGTTTCTCCTTGGATTTATCCTGTATGGGGCTCTCTGCGCTTCCTGGACTTGATTGACTATTTCCTTTCCCATGTTAGGGAAGTTTTCAACTATAATCTCTTCAGATATTTTTCAGTCCCTTTCTTTTTCTCTTCTTCTTCTGGGACCCCTATAATTTGAATGTTGGTACGTTTATGTCCCAGAGGTCTCTGAGACTATCCTTAATTCTTTTCATTCTTTTTTCTTTATTCTGCTCTATAGTAGTTATTTCCACTATTTTATCTTCCAGGTCACTTATCTGTTCTTCTGCCTCAGTTATTCTGCTATTGATTCCTTCTAGAGAATTTTAAATTTTATTTATTGTGTTGTTCATCATTGTTTGTTTGCTCTTTAGTTCTTCTACGTTCTTGTTAAACATTGCTTGTATTTTCTCCATTCTATTTCCAGGATTTTGGATCATCTTTACCATTATTACTCTGAATTCTTTTTCAGGTAGACTGCCTATTTCCCCCTCATTTGTTTGATCTCATGGGTTTTTACCTTGCCCCTACATCTACTTCATGTTTCTCTGTTTTCTCATTTTTTTAACTTACTGTGTTTGGTGTGTCCTTTTCACAGGCTGCAGGTTCGTAGTTCCCGTTGTTTTTGATGTCGGCCCCCAGTGGGCGAGGTTGGTTCAGTGGCTTGTGTAGGCTTCCTGGTGGAGGGAACTGGTGCCTATGTTCTGGTGCATGGGGCTGGATCTTTTCTTTCTTGTGGGCAGGGTCGTGTCCGGTGTTGTCTTTTGGGGTTTCTTTGAACTTAGTGTGATTTTTAGCAGCCTGTCTGCTAATGGGTGGGGTTGTTTTCCTGTCTAGCTAGTTGTTCGGCATGGAGTGTCCAGCACTGGAGTTTGCTGGCCGGTGGATGCAGCTGAGTCTTAGCAGTGAGATGGAGATCTCTGCGAGAGCTCTCGCTGATTGGTGTTATGTGGGACTGGGAGGTCTCTGGTGGTCCAGTGTTTTGATCTCAGCTCTCCCACCTCAGAGGCTCAGTCCTGACACCAGGCTGGAGCACCAAGACCCTGTCAGCCACACGGCTGCCAAATCAGCTACCCCTGAAAATGGATGGTGCTGGAGCATGGGGCCCACACCTGCCATTGCTGGCAATCAGAGAGTATGAGAGGAATGGGCAGTTTAGACAGAAAGAAATGTAAGTAACTTATAAACAAATGAAAATGTTCTGTTTTATTCATACCAAGAAATGCAAATTAAAATATTAAGATTCTGTGGTTCACATATCAAATCAGACAGATATGAAAGTTTGATAATATATAGTGTTGGAAAGAGTGTGGGGAAATAAGCGCTGTTTGTGGGTGTGTGAATTGAGAAACTCTTTGGAAAAAAAACAGCTGTATTGACCAAAAGGTAAAACTGTACATAACTTTTTAATCTAGCAATCTTAGTTTTAGAAATTTACCTAGTAATGTTCTAACATACACAAAGATATATGTACAATAATGATTATTAGAGCTTTATTTAAAAAAGCAAATATCTGAAAATAACCTTGATCCTGTCAATAGGGAATGTTTACATAAATTACGTTATATCTATGCAAAGGAACATGATGCAGCTATTAAAGAATGAGGTCTATTTGTATGTGTCAAAAAGAACAGAATGGAATATATCGGTTGGCCAAGGAGTTCGTTCCGGTTTTTCCATAAGATGTTATGGGAAAACGGGAACAAAGTTTTTGACCAACCTAAAACAGCAAGTCCCCTACACACGAACCTTCATGTTGCAAACTTTGAAAGGTGCGAACATGGTTCGCATGTCCAATCACATAAGTTAGTTCACATGTCTGGCATACATTGTCACGTGCATGCATCCTCTACAAGTTGTTGTGCTTTTGTGTACTTTACTGTACAGTACTGTATAGAGTACAATAGTACAGTATCTTTATTTCAAGCCCAGGATGTCTGGAAGCAAGTGTAAAAGCAGTGGTGATGTAGCTGGTACTGCTAAGAAGCACCAAGTGATAATGATGGAACTTGCTTGCAACACAAGGAGCTTACTAATGAAGACCTGATGGAATTGGAGGCCCAGAGAAAGGACGAAGAGAGGCAAGAGGAAGAAGAAGTAACTGAAGAACTGAAGAGATTCTCAGCACAGGAAATGGCAAGGGGATTTTCTTTATTTGAGGAGGCACTGTTAGTTTTTGAGGCACAGGGCCCGAACATAGAATGGTACATGAAGGTTGCAGCAGCTGTTCAGAATGCAGTCCAGTGTTACCATGTCATCTGTGACAAGAAAAAAAGAGCTACGACCCAGACATCACTGGATCATTTTTTCAAGAGGGTAGATAGAATTGAATCCAGCAAGGAACCAGAACCTGTGCCATCATTGTCAGGTGTGAGTGAATGTGCAGCCTGGCCTCCATCTCCTACTGCTGATGATCCTTCAGCTCTACCATCTCCCACCTCCTCTCCCTCCTCCAGTCAGTAACTCTTCGTGCCTGTTCACTGGGTGCCAGCCCCTGTAGGCCAGCTGTTGTACTGCACTACTGTACTTTTCAAGGAACTGTACTGTAAGATTAAAAATGTTTTCTTTATTTTTTGTGTTTGTTTTTTATGTATTATTTTTGTGAAAAGTATTATAAACCTATTATAGTACAGTACTATATAGCCGATTGTGCTAACTGGGTACCTAGGCTAACTTGTTGGAGTTATGAGCAAATTGGACTTACAGGCACACTCTTGGAATGAAGCTCGTTCGTATGTAGGGGACTTACTGTATATCACTGAATGAATAAAGGCAAAGTAGAGAAACATGGCAAATTGTTGGAAGAACACATGTGAAACTGCTAATAATTTTACCCCTCAGAAGTAAGATTGGAGCTCTGGGGTGGCCAGCAGATACGTCTTTTTACATTAGTTTGATTCTTTTTACTGTATATATATCCCATTTTTATGATAATGAAATATTTTTAAAATATCCCTGCACTGAAGATTTTAATGTGTGACTTCAGAATAATGATATCCATTGGATGAGTGCTTATCATGTGTCAAACACTGTGCTATAAATATTATTTCTAAACGTCACAAGAACTATGAGGTAGTAGTTATTTCTGTCTTCATTTTAAAGGTGAGTGAATGAAAGTTTGGATATGTTAAACGACTTGTAAAAATTCACATAACTGTTAAGTGCTAACATTTACTCCATCCAAGAGTCTCATTAACCAAATAAGTGGGAAGTTTGGGTTCTTAACTACCAATGCCAGGATCTAGCACATTTATGAAAATGGGAACAATTTGCTATCTTCTTAAAGCTTTATTGGTTCATTTGATTTATAAAATGTTCATGGGAGGGAGAGGACTTCTAATTGTGGCGTGACACAGTAGTTTCAAATGGTCTAACCCTACTGTCATAAACAACTATAAAACTAGATTAAATATATGAAAAATATACTTGCAGATATTGTACAATAGACAGAACCATGATCCCCAAATAAGGGAAACAAGTGAGGTGAGCCTCATGGCTGTTTCAGCATTCTGCTCAGAGGCACATTCTTGTCATAGCGCTTGGAGCTAGAGACCAAGAAGAGCAGAGGTATCTGGCTGAGCTAAGGAAAATTTGGAGATACTGTGGGGGACTGGAATTTGCAGGCAGAGTATTAGAGAAGAGACAACTGTGCAGAAAAAAGAACTCCAGATTATTGCATAAGATTGCTATTTAAGTCTTTAGCTGAATACTAAAATGTGCACGCACAGGGTAAGACTCTGAAAGTCCATACAAAAAGCAATTACCAGGCAGCTGCAAGATTCTAGAGTTTACATATGATTTGGAGACACTTGAGTTCTACCCACCATAGACTTTATTGATTACCTCAGATAATTGACACTTCAGAAAGACCACATATAAGGATTAGGGCTATACTTTAGTCCAACCCTAACAAAACTTATAAATAAGTCTCAAAATGATCAAGCTGATACACAATTAAATTAATAGTTTTCAGGTAAAAAACTCCCTCTTTAAGACAAAAAAATACAGCATCTAAAATATCTAGGATTAAATAAAACATTTCTAGACATGCAATGAAACAGGGAAAATCTGACCCATAGTCAAGAGAAATATCAGTCAAGTATAAGAACATGCAGAAATGACAAAGATGGTAGAATTAGCTGACCGGGACATAAAACAACTCTTATAAATATATTCAAGGACTTAAAGGTATAAGTGAGCATGAGGAAGGAACAGAAAGGATTGCAATGGAAAAATTGGAAACTATAAAAGAGAAAAAAATGAAAATTTTAGATTAAAAAAATCTGAAAAAATTCATCAGATAAACTTATAAGTAAATTATAAACTGCAGAAAAAATATATCAATGATCTTGAAGAGAAGGGAATAGAAACTACTTATACTGAAATAGGAAAAAAAAAAAGAGAGCCTATCGGACAATATCAAGTAGTAAAACATATGTATAACTGGAGTCCTAGAAGAAGCCCAGAAAGAGCATGGGGGTGGAGGGAGGGAATATGTGGAAAAATTAAAGAAATAATGGTTAAAATTTTTCAGTCTTCATGAAAAATATAAACGCACAGATCCAAGATCCAACAAGGCCTAAGCAATATAAACACAAAGAAAATCACACCAGTGCCCATTTTAATCAAAATGTTGCAAACTATTGATAAAGTCTTAAAAGTAACAAAAAAGAAGAAAGGAAATACTACAGATGACAGCAGAAATGCATAATAGAAAACAATAGAGAAAATTAACACAGCCTCTTTGAAAATATTATTGAAATAATAAACCCTTAGAAAGACAAAGGAAGACAAAACCTGTTACCAATATAAAGAATAGACAAAAGTACATCGTTATACATATATGCTACAGACACTAAAAGGAATGAAACAAAATTCATGAACAACTTAATGCCAGTAAATTTGATAATTTAGTTGTTTGTACTTTGCTCTGTTGATGGCTTTGTTGAGCCCTGTCCTCCCTTTGCATGAAATTTCTCACATGCCTTGAGGTAAAAAGGAAAAATCAGCAAAACATAGTACCATATTCAATGTAGCAAATGATTCTAGATGCTACATAAGCCATGCCAAATTCTATAACATTAAGACATCTTTGGTTGGACCATGAGTTGAAGGACTTTCCTGCCTGATTATGCTTATTAGTGTCCCAAAACCTTTTCTGTAACAGAATGATACTTTTAAGATTTCTAGAGTAAGTACAGTTCAGGTGATTACTTTATTCTGGGATAATTAACTGTTCAGTTTGAATATGTGGAATTTTTTCCTCTCTTAGAATCCCTAACCTTATGTGGCCTGTTTATTAACTTGATTGCAGGTGAGCATATCCGTTGTTCTGCTGGAGTGAAGGAGAAGGAATGGCTTAGTAGCCTTGGGAAATATGCTTCCATGTGCTTTCAGGCTGATGTTTATAGAACTGTTGTTGATAAAAGTTGAATGAAGCTAGTGGAAGGATAAAGTTCATTAGGGAAAAGAATTTATACTTTCTTGATGGGATGTTGTGCTCCATATTCTCCAAAACAATTCTGGAAAAGGAAATGAGAGCCCATGAAATGTGGAATCAGGGAACAAAATAGGCTGGACTTTTGTTTAATTCATTGAGCATTTATTGAGACCATATTACATACGAGGATCAGAAAAACACAGATACGTGTGATAAAAACCTTGCTCTGGAATCACTCAGTCTGCAGTGTTTTTTAGCTCTTAGTGCACGTGAATCACTTGGGAAGTTTTTAATAAATATTTACGAAGGGAACACACCCCAGGCCAATTAAATCCTCATCTCTGGAAGTAAGGCTCAAGCATCTGGAATTTTTACAGCACCTCTGTTTATTCTAATATGCAGACATGATTTACTGAGGGTGAAAGCACAAATACGCTAGAGGAAGCAAAAGTGGAAGGCTATGATTTAGTTGATGTTGGACGTAAAGAAAAAGGTTGCATAAATTTTGAGGGTTCAGAGGAGGTAGTTAAAAAGGAAATGAGAGTTGTAGAGAGAATAACAGAAAGGACTTGGATGGGAATTAATAAAGGAAGGAAATAAGTGTAAAACACTCATGAGAGAAGAAGATGAAGGGATGAAGAAGGGGAAAATACCAGAGACTCTTTACTTTTTAACCCCTTTTCTCCTTCTCCTCCTGTTCTTCTACCCTCCTCCTCCTCCTCTTTCTTTTTCTTTGTAAGAGAGGGTCAGCAAACATAGGAGAGATTACATGTAGATGAATATTGGGAATAGTGAATTTTACCTGACTTGTCTGACAAAAGGTAACCTTTGGAGCAAGTTTCTAAGCCAGTGAAGATAAGTATTCAAGAAGGGAACGATACCAGCTTTAGACACTTGCTTAAATGTTATTTGTTGTTTTCTTAGCAAGCTTATAGGTTTCATGCATCATGGCCTGACCAAGACAATACATATTCTTATACATTCTTCTCTTTCCAGATGGAGAGGTCTTGGAAAACCTGTGGGGTTTCAGCTTATCTCTTTCAGTAACACTAGAGTGTTAGTGGAGAATGAGGGTAGGTTTTGGGACCTTAGCATATGCTGATTTCTTACACTATTTAGTTCACTCCCACCCTACTCTAGCTTAGTTTGTCTTTCATAGCTCATCTCAATGTTCTTGTCTTCAGGCACACCATCCTTGGATGATTCAATCCTGTTTCTGCTTTTTAGGACACTGGGACAGAGAGGAATAACAGTGTCCTTTCCCTGATGCTACTCGTCCTGAAATTTTCCTTTCAACACATGGAAATCATATAGCAATGAAGATGTAGGAGTTTTTCTTGACAGAACAGTAGCAAAAAACCGCCCCCCCCAAAACCCTTGTGCATAGTGCTACATAGTTTATGTAGAATTTTACAGCTTCTGTTCTCTTTGATTATTTCAGAATCTTTCAAAAACCATCATTAAGAAATGGAAGCAGGCTTAGAAAAGTTAAGTTTTTACCAAAGTCATTTAGCTAGCACATGTCATTTTCCAGACTTGTATCAGACAGTGCCTTTCCCGCTGCACCTTTCATCTGCATTTGAAAGACATTCCTTTTCAGTTCATCAGAAACAGGGTGCCAGAAGCTCATAGCATCTTAGAGTCAGAAGAAATCTTAGGACCACCCCTCCATTTTTGCACACAGTGTGGTAATCCCCTCCACTGCATTCTTCACAAGTAGACAGCCAGCTTTATTGGAATATCCACAGCAACGGGCACCTTATTCTTTCCTCAAGCAGCCCATTCCACTGTTGAAGGGCCCTAGTTATCATCTGCCTCCATACAAATATCTAGTATCAGCAAATGTGCGCTGATAACTTAATTCTTGCCTAAGTGTTAGTGGCACCATTCCTGAGAGTATTTGCATTAAAAATAAAAGCCTTCAGACAAAATACCTTAACAGGAAGCAATAAATCTAAAAGTGGGCATCAATAGGGGTTATATCTGGGTCCTGCTGTCCTATGTGGAGCCTCTTAATCCTTACCACATGAGGAACTTCTGGTTTGTCTTGTGACCACATCCTTGGTACCTTCTCCTGCCATACTGTCTTGTGGAAAATAGTTACAGAAATTATTATGATAATTATTCAGGTAAGGACCTCTTAAAAATCCAAGGGGCACAGTTGGGAACTAGTGAAAACCTTACGTTTTCCCACCCTACTAAATTAAAAAAAAAAAAAAAAAAAGAACAGTAAGACTATAACAATAGGCCTTGCTAGAACCCTGGAAACAATGTGTTGAAAAATATGTATGACATTTTATTCATTGATGTAGTTCTTCCACAAATATTTATTTAGCACCCAAGTGCCAAGTGTTATGCATGGTGCTGAAGATATGATGATGAGCAAAACCAGATGTGCCTCTGCTGTTGTAGGGTCCAGAGTTTAGAAGGGAGGCAGGTGTTCATTTTCAAAATCAAAAGCAAATGTTCAGTTGCACCTAGATTTGCACTCTCACAGGTGATTTTGTATCTTGAGGAGATTCAGGGAAAGTGACTCTATGTAGTTCACTGGTCTGAGATCTGATGATGACCAGCAATGTTATTAGGGAAATTAGTAGAAGGCAGGGGGTGAGGAAAAGATTTCCCCGCTAAAGGGAGCAGCATGTGCAAAGGCCCTGCAGTTGGTGGCAGCATGGTACAGTTGGGAAATGAAAGAGTAGTACATTTGAAGAACAGAAACTCAGTGGAATCATAGTGCCTGATGAGGCCTTTCCCTGGTGAAGGTCAGATGCTCATTTCAACTAGTCACAAGTTTTACCATCTCTACTGAGTTGGTAGCTCTTAGCAGTTATTCATCTATCTAGTTGAATACTTGGAATATTTCTCTTTTTTTCCCTCTGGGAAGTATAACCTAGATCCATAGACAAAATAATTAAAGATCATTCAATCCTGGGATGGCAAATAGATAATATTTCTAGTGCCAGTCCTTCCAGACTCTTGGTGGCTGCCTGTAGTCATATCATGACAGGGATTCTGAGTCATGTCTATCTCAGGTCCCACCTTCTTTTTCTCTTATGGTCAGTCTCTAACTCGATTCTAGTGCTCTGTTCACTCTACTTTCCTGCCTTCGTCTTAGAAAGGAGGAAAGGCCATTTTCCACTGGTGCTGAGAAGTACTTGGTGCATTAAAAATAGAAGGGGACACCATTCATGGCATGTACTCTGGCAGGGTAGTTTTGCCTTTGAATGAATTATAGAGCTATTTCTTCATTCTCAGCTCTTAAAAGCAATTCTAAATGGATTGGTGCTTTACAGTTCTATGCAAAATTTAGGCAGATGTCTACATTTGGAAATTTGGGGGTAAATCCTTCCATTGATCAACATTTCTGCTGTTTTTCAGTTTCATTAAAAGAGAACAATGATAACAACAAATCTACAGAGGAAAGATTTTTTTTGTGAATTTTATTTTATTTTTTTATACTGCAGGTTCTTATTAGTCATCAATTTTACACACATCAGTGTATACATGTCAATCCCAATCTCCCAATTCATCCCACCACCACTGTCCCCCCACCCCACCCCCGCCACTTTCCCCCTTGGTGTCCATGTGTTTGTTCTCTACATCTGTGTCTACAGAGGAAATTTTAAAATACCTATCTTAACACTATTCGGTATTAACTTCAAGACCTTTAGGTTTTTAAGATTTGGAAATTTGGCAACAGAACCTCACTTCAGATATTGCATGCTACCCAAGAAGATGAAATATTTAGAAGCTAGAGAGATTGCTGGACACATAAAATATCAGTGTTCGCAAAAACCTACGATGATGAAATATTTACAGCCTTCCCAAATGGAATTTTAATAAGTGTCAGCAGCAGGTAGAGCTTCGGGATCAGGTCTGTAGGCATGTTGGCTGCTCCATGATTTTAGACATGCGGGAGAGGTTACCAAGAAGGATGCAGATTTTAATTGATGGTTCACATTAGTTTTGGGGCAAGTATGAAGAATTATTTTAAATGCATATATTCATTCTATGTACTTTAAAAGTAGCAAATTTCCCAATTGATAATAAAAATATCCTCTTCTAAGGTATAGAGTTCCTCAGATGTCTGGATTTAAAAGGCAGAAGGAAGATCAGTAAGACTGGCTTCAGGTAAAAGATATATATGGAGTCTTTTTTGCAAGCAAGTAAACTATTAATGAATCACTCTTGTGCCTGAAGCAATTGGAGTAGGATGAAACCAACCTGAATACAGAGCGGAGGAATACGCTAGCTCTTTTGGGAGCCTGATATGTGCCAGGCTCTTTGCTGCATACTTTATACGTATGAGGCTCTTTAATATTCACAAAGATACTTAACACAGGTAATACCTGCCCTGGATTGCAAAGGAGGGAATTGAGGGTCGATAGGATAAGTCATTGCACAACACGCACGTCTGGGTTCAGACATTTAGAGATGTCCCCTCTCATTTCCACTGCCTAGAAATATTGGTTGAGAGGACAGCTAATTCTCTCTCCTTTTTCTGTTCCCTGGTTCAACACCCACAGGAGGCTTTTGCTTTGGCTAGTTTTCAGTAGCTGTGTTTTGAGATTAATGGATGGTTGGAGGCTCTGAGTCTTCTTTGTCATAACTCTCAGGAGAGAGCAGTATGTTTGATGTAATGTGTCTGCACCCAATTTGAAATGGTTTTCTTCCTCCTAGATGTGTTGACCCAGATTCCAGCAAACACTGTCTCTCCTGATTTCAAACTAGATTTTCGCCTCCTCATAATGCACCGCTTCTGGTATAGGCATCTTGTGGTCTAGAATTTGAGAGACTCTTTCAAAAGGTTTCTGGAGAAGGATTTAATGGCTCCTTTACATCATCTCCTTCTAAATGTCAGTGGAAATGGAAGGTCAGAGGACATGTGACTCAGCAGTGGTCACGCAGCTGGTGAGCGGCTGAACTAGAGTTTTAATTCAGGTCTGTCTGACTTTAATCTCATTCCCTTTTACTAATTCCTAGTGAGTAGGATTCAATCTTACACTTTGCTGTATCTTCCTCAGTATCTGGCACAGGCTTGATTACATGGTTTTTATCTAAATAAATAATATTTTTAAAAGGCATCTGAATTATTAACTGACTCTCAAAATCACTTGGATTTTAACATGTACGAAGGCACAAATACCTATGAGGGAACAGTGTGTACAGGGAATGCTTCTTTCAGAGTCTTGGTTTGTACCCTCATATATAGCACTCATCACAATCTGCTTTACATTTAGAATCATGAGCCTGTCTTCTCAACTAGGTTATCCACATGCTCTGTGTTTCCTTTTTACGTAGCCCAGTGGCCAGCACAAAGTAGGCCTTCAAATTGTGATTACTGTATGGATTGGAAGTATTAACACATGCCAAAGCAGGGGCAGGGCACCTTCTCCTGTCCTGAGGCTGGGTGAAGCAATGGAAGGAGTATGAATGTTAGAATCAGAGAGATTCTCCATTGTCTAGCTGTGTGCCTTAGTTGCTCATCTGAGAAATGGGGCCAATAATACTTTGCTTTCTGAGAGGTTGGGAGAAATAAATGAAAAAACTTATTAAGTTGCCCGTCACATACTTGAAACAAGTTTTATGGGTCCCTGCCATCCCCTCTTCTCTTGCTCCTCAAAGCAAAGGTCTAAGGAGCCAAACTGTCCTCCCTGGGCACCTCCTGGAAGGACCACAAGCCTGTATTCCCTACAATTCCCTACAACCCCTTCTCCTTCCCCAATCTGTGTACTGTATTTGACACCAAGAAAAGAGTTATTTTAAAGTTTTATTCCCCCCATCATTTACGTTGTGTTTGTCTCTCATCTGATACGTCAAGGATGTTTCATGCCTTCAACTTAGCAACCACCCTTGCAAGTCAAACAAGCTGCTTTCTTTTGCCTGAGCCCCTCACTAGAGCAGTTCACCCCCAGTTCACACCCGAGGGTGCTTTTATTATTCTTCTCTTTAAACAAACTCAATCTGTTCTCTAACCATTTCTGTTGAACTCCATCAACCCTACAAAATTAGGCCAGAGGGTGCTGGCAAAACAGCACATTTTTTTTTAAAGAAGTTGAGATGACTTAATACCTGGATGATTGGTGGCTGCTTCCAGGAGGATCATTTGTAAACAGGGCTACTTAATCCCTTCTTTCCAAAGAAAGGATATTTAATTTATTTATGGTTCTAGCTCCTCCACAATACTAAACATTTTATCTTTATTATCTTTTAACCTCATAGAAATGTTTTGGTGAGTAAATGAAAACATATTTGTGTATATATGTGTGTGTTTCATATACATATATGAAAAAGTTTGTTTCATATATAAGCCATTCAGCATACTTCTCACATAATAGTAGATATTTGATGTTGTTTTAATACTGTTGCCCCAAATTTGAATATGAAATGAATATCATCACTACCAGGCAAAACAATAAAGTGGCAAGGGTGTTTCTTTAACAAACACAGCAGAATTTATGTGTTCAGATGATTGAGTTACATGTATCTCAAAGTGATCCCTTTAAGAGGCAGCACATGTAATGCAATAGTTTAATTATAGACCATTGGTCTATAATATGTTAGAACTACTCGTAGGGAATCTGTGGCATATAATATAATACATTATTAAGATCATCATCATCATCGTTATTAAAATGGCTGGTATAAAAAATATGTATTGTTTTTGACTAACAATACTCCTTTACTCTGGGACTAGTATGTCCTTTCTCTGCAGAGCTGTTTCTTCTTCCCTCACGCCCCATCCCTGCACTGCTGATTGGCTCTCTTGCGTTAGTCCTGTGCTGTCATGTTGTCAGCACTCTGCTTCCTGATCACAGTTGACTGGGCCAGCAGTGGTTCCGGACCTTAGCTAGGCCAATCAAGCTCCTTCCCAGGATATTTTTAAACGAGAACTGGAAAAGGATCCAGGCACTTTTAGTAACTAAAACTCTTAAGAGTTATGAAGTTTGGAAGCTGCCAGTGTGATATTTCCTGACGTATGAAAGAACTGGTCTTCAGTAAGAGGGAAGCAGAGTGAAGCACCAGGAAAAGATGGAAAGTGTACTGGCACCTAAGAGCTAGCGACGTCTCTGCCACCATCAACATCACAGAGTTAACACGTTATATACGGAGGAGCATGCTAAATGTTTTATGCTCATTATCTCATTATGTAAGATTACAAATCTTACACCATAACTTCCATACATTTATAATCTACCAGGATGATTGAACACACAAATTATAATTTCAGCAATATGAGTAAGTTCTATGAGAGTTATGTAATACTGAGCAAAATGAGAAATATTGGGCTGACTTAGTGGAGAGAACAACCAGGACCTTCTTGTAAGAAAGGGATAGTACCCAAGCTGAGGCTTAAAGGAAGGGTGGAACTGAGCTAAACAAAGAAATAGGGATACAGGATGTCATTAGATAATGCATAAAGTCAGGAAAGAGTGCCAGGAGTGTTTAGGATTGCCAGAGTCTTCAGTTTAGGATTGCCAGAGTCTTCAGTGAGGGTAGTAGGATCTTAGGTGGAGAAGGGTTGGGGTCAAGTAGAGCTGACTATTTTCTGCCTACATCCTGCTAATAATCAATAATCCTAAAAGGCAGGGGAATGACATGTTAGATTTGCAGTTTTAAATTGATTGCTAGCATTATTGTGGAGGATGGGTTTAAGGGAGACAGAGGTTAAGAAAAACCAGTTGGATAGCTATTACAGTAGTCTAGGAGAAATATTAACAGTGCTATACATGACATGGTGATAGTGGAGATGGAGAGGATCTATATCAAATGAAATTTTAAGACCCAGTAATTAGTTAGGTGTGGGGGTAAATAGGAAGGAAAAAAGTGAGGTTTCAGGATGTTACAGAGGTTTGTTCAAGATCCTGCTCCCTCCTCGGTGGGTGAGCTGGGACCCGAACTTGGGTTTTCTTATTCCCATGTCAAAGGTTCTCAGGGGTCTCACACTGCTCATGGCAATTCAAGCATCTCTTGGGTGTCCATTTCTATTGTTTTTCCTTCACTCAAAACATTTCTTATTAATTAGACATTGACAATCTGTTGTTCTAGGTACCAGGGGTAAAGGATGTGTAAATTATTGCTCTTGTCTATCGGGAGCTCAAGTAGGGTATGCAGGTAGGCAAACAATGACGATATCATATGACAGAGTATTATTCAGATATGTACAAAGGGCTGTAGGAGAAGGAAAAAAAAAGAGGAATTAAATGTATTACTGTATTACAAAGGCTTTGTAGATGAAAGGGATATTTGATCACCTAGATTCTAAGCTCTAGAAGGGCAAGAAACTGTATTCTTTGTTTATAATATACAGACTCAAAAATTTTGGTATTGTTTGAACTCTTGGGTAGCACAGTCATGGGCTAATAAGAAGACCTTTGTAACCAGAAAAATGGTTCCAATTCAGTTTAAATATATTATGGAAATGTTCAGCAAAGGATAAGGAACAGGGCCATTCTGATCTATAGAAACCTTCTGTTCTTTAGATGGTGCTTAAATCTCACTTAACTTTCAGCCAGTAAGTGGAGCAAAGAATAAGATCCAGTTCAGCCTCCTCACCATTGCAGGAACAATCCAGTCACAGAATCTCACTGGTTAAGTAACAAGTGGTGAGTAACCACACTGAGTGGTATTCGTTCTTCCTGGAATCAAGGTCAGGAGCTATAAGTCTGTGTTTTCCTTGATACCAAAGCACCAAACTCTGAATTTCCTTTTTTGGCTTACATTCTTGGGGAGGCCTGTTAGATGTCTGGTGCCGTGGCAATGGTAAAAGCAAGAAGAGGTGGAACCAGGGGAAGTGCAGATGTGCTGGTGTTAACCTGAAAACTAGGTTCACTTCCTGGTGGGTGTCAGCCAAATGGCACCACCAAGCCAAAGAGTGGGAGAAGGAAGGATGTATTACTTTGCAGCAAGTAAGGAGAGTACTGGGATCTTTCCCAAAGCAGTGTCTCCCTGGATAGCAAACTTGGGGAAGTTTAAGCTAAGGGGTACATACATATTCATGAAGGGGCTTGGGCTGAGCAGAATTTAGCATGGAATTGGGGGCAAAGGTCAACAGCCCAAGCTTTAGTTGATTGAAGTCAGGAGGGGTCAACGTGATCATTCAGTGGGATCCTTAGTTGCTGCGGATTCAAAGACGGATCATATTGTTATGTACATCCCTTAAGGAGAACTAGGACTGTTTTTCACAGAACTGTTGTTTTCTTGGCTGCTTTTCCTTTGTTTCTGCATTCCCCAACTTCCCTTAAGATCATTAATTACCAAGGCCTGTTCAGAACAAGGCATCATGGCAAGGGATAGATTACAGAATGGCTTAGGCAGAAATGGCTTCCCTTATGTCAAGAAAGCCATGCCAGGTTCTTTCTATGGGGACCCCCTCCCATCTGCTTATACTAAGATGACTTCAAGCTAAGACTTATCTTTACTAATACTCTTAACATTCCTGTGTAATGGTTTTTCCTTAAATAATATAAAGGTTTAGGATTTATTTTTTTCCTGTTAGACACATAGTGAACCAGCATAGTGTAAAATGAGAGAGAGAGGAGATCAGGTCTGGCTTCATAAGCATGTGACCTGTGCAAAACTTAGAAGGGCCTCTCTCTGGCTTTAATGTTCTGCCGTTGCTGTGTTGACAACATGGGGCCTAATATTTTTAACAGTAGGCCCCATGCTTTCATTTTGCATTGGACCAGTCCTAGAATGGATATACTAGTAAAACACCAGGCACACAGTGACTACTCAATAAGTATAATGAAATTCACCCCAGGATCTGCTCCATTGACAGTCTTCTCCATCTCAATTGATGGCAACTCCATCCTTGCAGTGGACTCCAGCCAAAACTCTTGGAGACAGCCTTGACTTCTCCCTTTCTTCACATTCCACATCCTATAAGCAGATCCTGGTGCTCCACCTGCTAAAATATTTCCAGACTATGATTCAACTTTTATAATTGACCTACGCAGAGCTTAAAATATTTATCTGTGGTTACAGAAGTAAATATAAGAGCTGTCAGCTTTGACAGTCTGAAATCCGCCTATAGCTTTACAGTTGGCCCTCCGTATCCACAGCTCCACATCGGTGGATCCAACCACAGTTCATGTAGTACTGTAGTACGTACTTATTGAAGAAAATCTGTGTGTAAGTAGACCCGTACAGTTCAAACCCATGTTGTTCAAGGGTCAACTGTACATGATCTCTAAAGTCTTTTCTAGCCCTAAGAGTCCATGATTGTATAGTTCTTCATATTATGTAGTTAATTAAAAATGTATGGAGGTGATTCTCCATAATTCCACTAGATTGTGAGCTCCTAGAAGGCAGGTACTTTTACTTCTTCACCTCTGCAAATCTAATACCTAGAGTAGTGTTCTGTACATAGAATGTCTTTAGCAAATATTTGTTAAATGAATAAAAATGATATTCTATCATTTATAATTTCTGTAATTTTTATACAGTTAATAGAACCAACAAACCACTCATGCCTCTAATATTATGAAATTCTCTCCATTAGATACTGGCAATATAGAGGAAAAAGGTATGATATCTAGCAGTGAAAATAACACATTCTAGCAGCAAAAATAACAGAAAAACAAATATGCACACACACACACACACACATAGTGTGGAACAGTATGTGTCACGTATGAGGGAAAATACGATGTAGTAGAAAGAGTATGAGCTTTGGGGTCAGAAAAACCTGGGTTCAACTCTATACCTTGCTACTTAACTACTCTGTCAGCTTGGAAAGATTTCCTGGCTTCTGTGTGCTTCTTTTATAAAACTGGAGATGATCCTTTTGTTTCAGAAATGTTATGAGGATTATAATACATAATATATGCAAAAAACCTCACGCATTGAAGGTGCTCAAAAATCGTGGCTATCGTTATTAATATTATTGTTGTACACACAGATGGGGAAAAGTAGTCTAGCTTGAAAGAGTTAGGAATAGGTTTTTCGTGAGTTCATCTTGAACCAATTCTTGAAAGATGAGAAGAAATAAATTAGGCAGGAGAAAGCAGATAATTTATCCTGGGCAAAGGGAAGAGCATGTGTGGTTTGGGATGTCATTTCTTTTCCTTGCAAGCAGTTCTGTTTGGCTGCAGCAAAGTAAAAGCTACCTGGCTGGACTTTGTCAGAGGGCAGGCAGGTGGAAGAGGGAGCAAGCTAAGGGCTCTTCTGCCTGTGCCTTCTTTCTTCCTTCTGTACTTACCGGGCAGAGGGCACATCAGTGGTTTCCTGACCTAATAGCCAAGAATTCCTTCATTTGGAGGAAAATGTAAGGTCATATCCTTTTTTTTCTTCTATAAATTTATTTATTTATTATTTATTTTTGGCTGTGTTGGGTCTTCGTTGCTGCACACAGGCTTTCTCTAGTTGAGGCGAGCGGGGGCTACTCTTCGTTGCGGTGTGCGGGCTTCTCATTGCGGTGGCTTTTCTTGTTGTGGAGCATGAGCTCTAGTCCCTCAGCCTTCAGCAGTTGTGGCACGTGGGCTCAGTAGTTGTGGCTCGTGGGCTCTAGAGCTCAGGAGCAGTAGTTGTGGTGCATGGGCTTAGTTGCACCGCGGCACGTGGGATCTTCCCAGACCAGGGCTTGAACCCATGTCCCCTGCATTGGCAGGTAGATTCTCAACCACTGTGCCACCACGGAAGTCCCAAGGTCATATCCTTTTGACTCCTGTATTTTCAAACTTTGAAAACTATTGCTGATACGAGGAAAAGAAAGCTATTAGTGAGTGTTCTGTGGTGTGTTTTCCCTTTAGAGTTATGTGAGAGCTGATTAGGGAGAAATCTTTTCCTTGAAGTGGTGTTTTCTGCTTTGTATGAGCACTGCAACCCTCTACTTGCAGACAACGCTAACTGCTAGTGGCATTTCCTTGGAAGTAGCCCATGCCTCCATTGTCCTTTTGTTTTTCATTTCTGTCTGATAGTACGGTACTTAATTCCACCTTCCAGGTAACCAGTACATTGGACTAAGTATACAAGAAATTGGTTCTAATGTATTACACCAGGGATAAAACAATCCTGAACTAATCCAAGACTCACTCTTCCTCCTTCCCCCATAGCAGTGCTAAGCCTAGTTCCTTGCATGATGCCAGGAGTGAGGAAGGAATAGGTGGAGAGGTCTCTTCTTCTAAACACCTTGCTCTTGAAGGTTTACCTGAAAGGCAGTTGAGAGAGAAGGGAGGGTGAAGCATAGTGTATAAATGCTGCTCTTACACATACAATCTAATTCACTTCTGTCAACTTTCCTTCGAGGTATACATTATTATCCTAACTCTACAGTGAGGGGACTAAGCCTCACAGAGATCAAGTAATATGCCCAAGGTCACACAGACAACGTGGGATTGGGATTTAAAACCAACTTTGTCTAACTCCAAAACTGTGTTCTTTTCATTGTCAAAGTGTTCTTCCCTTTTCCTGGCTGTTCACAACTTTCTGTATGTCAGAAAGTTTTTTCTGTGTGTCATCAATTCCAAGACACTTTTTTTTTCCCCACATTCTGAGCTTATCTGAAAGGGGAATACATCGTGTGTTACAATTGCTATTAGCAAGAGAGAATTATAACTGTTTGTCATTGCCTGTGTGTCCACAAACTTGGTGTTATTCTTAATAGGCATGACTTGATAACTGCAGTCACTTGATGTTTTCACCAACAAACCAGTAAAGAACATTTGAAGGAGGGATATGAGTCCTAGTTTTCTGAAAACCTTCCTTTGATATGTGGTAAAATCAAGGAATCACCACCACCAAAACATGCACAATGAGAGTCTGGGGCTTGGGAGAAGATCTCAAGGAAGATAGAACACTTTTCAGAAATGCTGCAATGCTGTTGCCCTTGATGGCACAAGGGAGAATATTGTATAGAAAACAACTGTAAGATTCTTAGACCAAAATTATACAGGATAGTCAAACTGGTTTTGCTTATATTGTTTTATTTTTGCTTGTATTATTATTACGCTCATATTTTCTCATTATGTAAGACTGACACGTGATAAAAATCTTCGTTCAAATTGGCCCGTGTAATCCTGGAATCCATTCATGAATTTGCTCTCTCCCTTCAGCCATGTGCCCGTTTCAAAGAGCAAGGTCTGGGCTTGAGAAGACTAGCCACCATGTTTTTGAGATTTTATTGTCTTTCAAGTATTGTGTTATAGCATATATTATATCCTTTAATCTCCAAAACAATCTTGCTGAATAGTTATTATTTTCCCGATTTTACAGAAGAGGAAATGAGGCTTAGAGAGATTACATAATTTGCTCAAGTTCATACCACTAAAAGGAGCAGGATTTTAACCCAGGTTTTCAGACTAAACAATCTTACTGTTAAACGTCATGTCCTGTTACTTTTCACATATTTTCTGCACATCACACCAGAGGTACAGATCTCTGCATGACAAGCGCTAGTCAGTTTCTGGCAAATTAAATAATAAATTCCTGTTTTGGCCCCTGAAGAAAGGAGAAGGTAAGAGTGGCCAGGGCAACAGTGAGTGACTAATGTCAATGAAAAATGTTGCCTGCCATATCAGTGAACAAAGGATGTTGCGGCCATCAAGCCATCACGTTACAGTGGCCCAACGATGAGCCTTGAGGGACCTCAGGATAGAAACAGGACACCCCCCATCTAGCAGTCAACTGTTACAGCCACCCCAGACGGTGTACCCTGAGGAGACTCAGGCTGAGAAAGCACAGGATACTGTGCTGACACAGATAGCTGAGGTGCTTATCAAAGGTATGATTTCAGTGAGCCCAGACTCTTGTATCTCCCCATACATAGAAAAGCGCTAAATTCCTTGACTTGAGATGTCTGGCTTTCTTTAATTAACATTAATCTTTTGAAGTTCTGACTACCTGGTCTTTGTTGCAAAAACTCCTATATGTCCTGGCTCCCCCCTTACCTTTTTGGAGCAGTTCCTTAACGCTGAGAGGCTGTGTCCCAGACTTAAGTCTTCAGTTTTGTCCGCCAAATAAAATGTAATTCTTAGCTTTTAATTTGTGCTTTTTTTTTTTTTTCAGTCAACACTAAAGACTCGCAGCTTTCTCTTGGTATAGCACAGAGGATCAGGTGGACTTTGGAGTCAGACATACTTGGGTTCGAATCTCAAATAAGTCACTCACTGACTGCAAGAACTTGGAAAGTTGTTTAGCTTCTCAGAGTTTCATTTTTATGTAAAGGAAGATGGTAATTGTAAACCTGCTGGGTTTTTGTTTGCCTTAAAGGAGGCAATGAATGTGATTTTGTCACACTTAGCACACAAAGGCACTCCTGGGAAGACAGTTCTCTTTTCCCATTTCACAGGGTTAGTTTTGGGCTGAGTATCTCATTCCCATTTTACAATTAGGACTTTTCTTCAAGAAAGTTAAATTGGCTAAGGAAAACTGTTTTCTATTTCCTCTGCTCCAAAACTGGGTGGCATGTGTAATCTCTTATTTATTCAGTGCATTCATTCATCCCAGTGATGTGCCACACAATGTGCCGGGCATCAGTGTAAAAAGAAAAAAAGCAAGAGCTTCAGCATCAGGATATCTGCAAGAGCCCTGGCTCCAATGAGGTGGTGTAATCTTGGACAATTAGCTCATCTTTCTGAACCTCACCTTGTTTATATAAAGTGAACAAAATACCGTCTCTTTTATTATAGGTCAGCTGTAAGGGTCAGAAGAGTTAATTAAAATATAATTGCTTTGCACCTAAGAAGGAGTTAGTGGAATAGCTGTTTCCCCTGACCTTGATATCCTTGGGTAGAATCAGGCTGCTTGATTACTTGCAAACCAAGTGATGGTATATTGGAAATGCTTAACAACAGGCTGTCTGGGGAAAAAAGAAATCTCTGGTTGTACCATTTGATGATTTCCATGGTATAAATCCTTCCAGGGAGCTCCAGCCCACCACTGACAACTGTTTCTCTTGCTCTGTCTTAATAGCACGCGAGCCCATCTGGTGATTTATTATTGTTAGATAATGTATTCGGAAGTTCCAGAGATTTGGGCGTGGACATCTTTGGAGGACCACCTTTCTGCCTACCACAAATGGCTACCATTTATTTTGCTCTCTGTGCACTGGGTGTGTCCTCTCAACAACACCATTAAGTAGAGATTCTTATTCCTACTTTGCAGATGAGAAAAATGTGACTCAGAGAGAGGAACTTGCCAAAAGTAACCTAGGCAGCAAGTGTCAAACTGAGGTTTGAACTGGAGTCATCCAGTTCCCAAGACTATTTATTTCTCATCTACCTCTTTTTGTTGTCTCCCCTGTCAAGGATTTAGTAAACTGATTCCCTGGTTTAGGAGAGAATTTCCATGACAACAGTTGGGTTGCTGTGGTGGTGGTAGAGGGGGATTTATTTTCAGAGGTGTGTGGAGTGGTCTAGAGTTGACCTGAAAATAGAAGTTGCTCTGGATGGCATGTCCAGTCAGTGGTGACCGCCTGCAGTAACCAGAGAAAAAACCACCAAGAGTGTTTCTAGACTTTAGCTAGACTGATTTCACAAAGCTTTGTCCATCATGGTCACCCAGGGGATTTTATTTAATGGAAAAAATAAATCAGTGAAAATGAAATGAATCCTCTCCAAATAACTGTGTTAGAGCTCAAAGCTGTCTCACAGAGCAATAAAAACAGGGAAAATAGAGTAAATTCCATTTTAATTTCAGCCAGATTTATTGTCATCTTGTGGAGAGAGGGAAGGCTCACAAAAGCCATGCCGCATAAAGCCATTTTCTGAAAAATAACCCAAATACTTCTTAAGAAAATAGGTTAACTCAGTTTCCATGGGAATTGTCCCTAATGCTAAAATTTTATAGCTGACAGGAGGAAGTGACAGTGACAGAGAAACCAAAATGAATGTAGCTATAGAGATTTTTTGTTCATTATCACACCCCATTCTCATTGTTCCTTTACGTTTCAGACCTCACCCCCTATTATATTTCGAGGATAGGAGCTAACCTATTCAGTTTGCATCCATATCATTTAGCATCGTGGCTAACAGGAACTAAGTGCTTCATACATGTTGGTAGAATGCAGTTTAATATTACATTACCCTGGTAGAGTGGTTCCCAAATGCAAGCCTCAGATTGGTAGCCCTAGATGACCTGAGGAGATTTGAAAAATATAGTTTCCTTATATTTATCTTAGAGATTTTAAGTACAACACCTGTGAAGTACCTGAACACCAGATGCCTGCATTTTTATACAGCCATGTAGGGGATTCTGAAATACACCCACGTTTTAGAACCATATCTACCCTTGTTCACAAATTTATGGGCAACATGCTAGACTCACATTTGCCGAAAGCCAAGGTTGAGTTAACATTTTACCCTAATGAAAAAGCATAGGAAGGACTTTTATCACTCATTGTGGGTTTATTATGTGCCCAAAACTGGGTCAGGGGCAGTGAGGGATACCAGAACGATGAGACTTATCCCTAAGAAACAAATTGTATTAGAAAACGGAGGACATCTTTAAGCTTCAGGCCTGTCTGGGATAGTCTCGGAGGGCTGGTGTGGAACTGTGGGAACTTCCAATAATAACATGTGTCAAAAGGGGAGACTGGAGGGGCACTGATTTGGTTCAAGGACCGCAGAAACTTATGGCAGGAAAAGAAGATCAGAGCCGGTTACTGTTGAATGTGGTGCTGCCCAGACATGGGCCAGCTCCCTGCACATGGGACAGCAGTGCTCTTGCTGTGAACAGAGGCTGAGCAGCAGCCCGAGCTCCATCCACAGGATTTGGCTGTTAGGTTTTTTAGTAGCAGCAAGAACATGGCTCTGGCTTTTGGTATTGAAGTGGCAGGAATGTGGCCACGAAGCCAGAGCAGAAAATGAGGGAAGTCAGAGAAAAAAACACTTCATAGACAAGAGAGCTAATTTATGGATCTCTGAGAGACAACCCCTTAATAATTAAATACCTGGAACCAGAGAAAGATTGTGTTGTTGTAATTATAGTCCTCTTCTTACCCATAATATTGCTGAGGAAACGTTAGTTACAGGCATACCTCGGAGATATTGCGGGTTTGGTTCCAGACCATTGCAAAAAAGTGAGTATCGAGTAAAGCAGGTCACACAGTTTTTTTTGGTTTCCCTGTGCATATAAAAGTTACGTTTACACTATACTGTAGTCTGTTAAGTGTGCAATAACATTATGTCTAAAAAACAATGTGCATACCTTAATTTAAAAATACTTTATTGTTAAAAAAATGCTGACTATCATCTAAGCCTTCAGTGAGTTGAAATCTTTTTGCTAGTAGAGGGTCTCGCCTCAATGCCGATGGCTGCTGAGTGATTGGGGTGGTGGCTGTCGATGCTTGGGGTGGCTGTGACAGTTTCTTAACATAGGACAACAATGAATGAAGTGTGCTACATCAATTGACTCTTCCTTTTATGAATGATTTCTCCATAGCATGCGATGCTGTTTGATAGCATTTTTTTTTTTTTTAAACATCTTTATTGGGGTATAATTGCTTTACAATGGTGTGTTAGTTTCTGCTTTATAACAAAGTGAATCAGCTATACATATACATATGTTCCCATATGTCTTCCCTCTTGCGTCTCCCTCCCTCCCACTCTCCCCATCCCACCCTTCCAGGCTGTCACAAAGCACCGAGCTAATATCCCTGTGCCTTGCGGCTGCTTCCCCCCAGCTATCTACCTTACTACGTTTGTTAGTGTGTATATGTCCATGACTCTCTCTCGCCCTGTCAAAACTCACCCCTCCCCCTCCCCATACCCTCAAGTCCGTTCTCCAGTAGGTCTGCGTCTTTATTCCTATCTTACCCCTAGGTTCTTCATGACATTTTTTTCCCTTAAATTCCATATATATGTGTTAGCATACGGTATTTGTCTTTTTCTTTCTGACTTACTTCACTCTGTATGACAGACTCTAGGTCTATCCATCTCATTACAAATAGCTCAATTTCATTTCTTTTTAAGGCTGAGTAATATTCCATTGTGTATATGTGCCACATCTTCTTTATCCATTCATCCGATGATGGGCGCTTAGGTTGTTTCCATGTCCTGGCTATTGTAAATAGAGCTGCAATGAACATTTTGGTACATGACTCTTTTTGAATTTTGGTTTTCTCAGGGTATATGCCAAGTAGTGGGATTGCTGGGTCATATGGTAATTCTATTTGTAGTTTTTTAAGGAACCTCCATACTGTTCTCCACAGTGGCTGAACCAATTCACATTCCCACCAGCAGTGCAAGAGTGTCCCCTTTTCTCCACACCCTCTCCAGCATTTATTGTTTCTAGATTTTTTGATGATGGCCATTCTGACTGGTGTGAGATGATATCTCATTGTAGTTTTGATTTGCATTTCTCTAATGATTAATGATGTTGAGCATTCTTTCATGTGTTTGTTGGCATTCTGTATATCTTCTTTGGAGAAATGTCTATTTAGGTCTTCTGCCCATTTTTGGATGGGGTTGTTTGTTTTTTTGTTATTGAGCTGCATGAGCTGCTTGTAAATTTTGGAGATTAATCCTTTGTCAGTTGCTTCATTTGCAAATGTTTTCTCCCATTCTGAGGGTTGTCTTTTGGTCTTGGTTATGGTTTCCTTTGCTGTGCAAAAGCTTTGAAGTTTCATTAGGTCCCATTTGTTTATTTTTGTTTTTATTTCCATTACTCTAGGAGGTGGGTCAGAAAGGATCTTGCTGTGATTTATGTCATAGAGTGTTCTTCCTATGTTTTGTTCTAAGAGTTTGATAGTTTCTGGCCTTACATTTAGGTCTTTAATCCATTTTGAGCTTATTTTTGTGTATGGTGTTAGGGAGTGATCTAATCTCATACTTTTCCATGTACCTGTCCAGTTTTCCCAGCACCATTTATTGAAGAGGCTGTCCTTTCTCCACTGTACATTCCTGCCTCCTTTATCAAAGATAAGGTGTCCATATGTGCGTGGGTTTATCTCTGGGCTTTCTATCCTGTTCCACTGATCTATCTTTCTGTTTTTGTGCCAGTACCATACTGTCTTGATTACTGTTGTTTTGTAATATAGTCTGAAGTCAGGGAGCCTTATTCCTCCAGCTCCTTTTTTCGTTCTCAAGATTGCTTTGGCTATTCGGGGTCTTTTGTGTTTCCATACAAATTGCGAAATTTTTTGTTCTAGTTCTGTGAAAAATGCCAGTGGTAGTTTGATAGGGATTGCATTGAATCTGTAGATTGCTTTGGGTAGTAGAGTCATTTTCACAATGTTGATTCTTCCCATCCAAGAACATGGTATATCTCTCCATCTATTTGTATCATCTTTAATTTCTTTCATCAGTGTCTTATAATTTTCTGCATACAGGTCTTTCGTATCCTTAGGTAGGTTTATTCCTAGATATTTTATTCTTTTTGTTGCAATGGTAAATGGGAGTGTTTTCTTGATTTCACTTTCAGATTTTTCATCATTAGTATATAGGAATGCCAGAGATTTCTGTGCATTAATTTTGTATCCTGCTACTTTACCAAATTCATTGATTAGCTCTAGTAGTTTTCTGGTAGCATCTTTAGGATTCTCTATGTATAGTATCATGTCATCTGCAAACAGTGATAGCTTTACTTCTTCTTTTCCGATTTGGATTCCTTTTATTTCCTTTTCTTCTCTGATTGCTGTGGCTAAAACTTCCAAAACTATGTTGAATAAGAGTGGTGAGAGTGGGCAACCTTGTCTTGTTCCTGATCTTAGTGGAAATGCTTTCAGTTTTTCACCATTGAGGATGATGTTTGCTGTGGGCTTGTCATATATGGCTTTTATTATGTTTAGGAAAGTTCCCTCTATGCCTACTTTCTGGAGGGTTTTTATCATAAATGGGTGTTGAATTTTGTCGAAAGCTTTCTCTGCATCTATTGAGATGATCATATGGTTTTTCTCCTTCAATTTGTTAATATGGTTTATCACATTGATAGATTTGCGTATATTGAAGAATCCTTGCATTCCTGGAATAAACCCCACTTGATCATGGTGTATGATCCTTTTAATGTGCTGTTGGATTCTGTTTGCTAGTATTTTGTTGAGGATTTTTGTATCTATGTTCATCAGTGATATTGGCCTGTAGTTTTCTTTCTTTGTGACATCCTTGTCTGGTTTTGGTATCAAGGTGATGGTGGCTTCGTAGAAGGAATTTGGGAGTGTTCCTCCCTCTGCTATATTTTGGAAGAGTTTGAGAAGGATAGGTGTTAGCTCTTCTCTAAACGTTTGATAGAATTCACCTGTGAAGCCATCTGGTCCTGGGCTTTTGTTTGTTGGAAGGTTTTTAATCACAGTTTCAATTTCAGTGCTTGTGATTGGTCTGTTCATATTTTCTATTTCTTCCTGATTCAGTCTTGGCAGGTTGTGCATTTCTAAGAATTTGTCCATTTCTTCCAGATTGTCCATTTTATTGGCATAGAGTTGCTTGTAGTAATCGCTCATGATTTTTTTTATTTCTGCAGTGTCAGTTGTTACTTCTCCTTTTTCATTTCTAATTCTATTGATTTGAGTCTTCTCCCTTTTTTTCTTGATGAGTCTGGCTAGTGGTTTATCTATTTTGTTTATCTTCTCAAAGAACCAGCTTTTAGTTTTATTGATCTTTGCTATTGTTTCCTTCATTTCTTTTTCATTTATTTCTGATCTGATTTTTATGATTTCTTTCCTTCTGCTAGCTTTGGGGTTTTTTTGTTCTTCTTTCTCTAATTGCTTGAGGTGCAAGGTTAGGTTGTTTATTCGAGATGTTTCCTGCTTCTTAAGGTGGGCTTGTATTGCTATAAACTTCCCCCTTAGAACTGCTTTTGCTGCATCCCATAGGTTTTGGGTCGTTGTGTCTCCATTGTCATTTGTTTCTAGGTATTTTTTTATTTCCTCTTTGATTTCTTCAGTGATCACTTCATTATTAAGTAGTGTATTGTTTAGCCTCCATGTGTTTGTATTTTTTAAAGATCTTTTCCTGTAATTGATATCTAGTCTCATGGCGTTGTGGTCGGAAAAGATACTTGATACAATTTCAGTTTTCTTAAATTTACCAAGGCTTGATTTGTGACCCAAGATATGATCTATCCTGGAGAATGTTCCATGAGCACTTGAGAAAAATGTGTATTCTGTTGTTTTTGGATGGAGTGTCCTATAAATATCAATTAAGTCCATCTTGTTTAATGTATCATTTAAAGCTTGTGTTTCCTTATTTATTTTCATTTTGGATGGTCTGTCCATGGGTGAAAGTGGGGTGTTAAAGTCCCCTACTATGAATGTGTTACTGTTGATCTCCCCTTTTATGGTTGTTAGTATTTGCCTTATGTATTGAGGTGCTCCTATGTTGGGTGCATAAATATTTACAATTGTTATATCTTCTTCTTGGATCGATCCCTTGATCATTATGTAGTGTCCTTCTTTGTCCCTTTTAATAGTCCTTATTTTAAAGTCTATTTTGTCTGATATGAGAATTGCTACTCCAGCTTTCTTTTGGTTTCCATTTGCATGGAATATCTTTTTCCATCCCCTTACTTTCAGTCTGTATGTGTCTCTAGTTCTGAAGTGGGTCTCTTGTAGACAGCATATATAAGGGTCTTGTTTTTGTATCCATTCAGCCAATCTGTGTCTTTTGGTGGGAGCATTTAGTCCATTTACATTTAAGGTAATTATCGATATGTATGTTCCTATTTCCATTTTATATATTGTTTTGGGTTCGCTACTATAGGTCATTTCCTTCTCTTGTGTTTCGTGTCTAGAGAAGTTCCTTTAGCATTTGTTGTAAAGCTGGTTTTGTGGTGCTGAACTCTCTCAGCTTTTGCTTGTCTGTAAAGGTTTTAATTTCTCCATCAAATGTGAATGAGATCCTTGCTGGGTAGAGTAGTCTTGGTTTCAGGCTATTCTCCTTCATCACTTTCAGTATGTCCTGCCACTCCCTTCTGGCTTGTAGGGTTTCTGCTGAGAGATCCGCTGTTAACCTTATGGGGATTCCCTTGTGTGTTATTTGTTGTTTTTCCCTTGCTGCTTTTAATATGCTTTCTTTGTATTTAATTTTTGACAGTTTGATTAATATGTGTCTTGGCGTGTTTCTCCTTGTATTTATCCTGTATGGGACCCTCTGTGCTTCCTGGACTTGATTAACTATTTCCTTTCCCATATTAGGGAAGTTTTCAACTATAATCTCTTCAAATATTTTCTCAGTCCCTTTCTTTCTTTCTTCTTCTTCTGGAACCCCTATAATTCGAATGTTGGTGCGTTTCATGTTGTCCCAGAGGTCTCTGAGACTGTCCTCAGTTCTTTTCATTCTTTTTTCTTTATTCTGCTCTGCAGTAGTTATTTCCACTACTTTATCTTCCAGGTCACTTATCCGTTCTTCTGCCTCAGTTATTCTGCTATTGATCCTATCTAGAGTGATTTTAATTTCATTTATTGCATTGTTCATCGTTGCTTGTTTCATCATTAGTTCTTGTAGGTCCTTGTTAACTGTTTCTTGCATTTTGTCCATTCTACTTCCAAGATTTCGGATCATCCTTACTATCATTATTCTGAATTCTTTTTCAGGTAGATTGCCTATTTCCTCTTCATTTGTTAGGTCTGGTGGGTTTTTATCTTGCTCCTTCATCTGCTGTGTGTTTTTCTGTCTTCTCATTTTGCTTATCTTACTGTGTTTGGGGTCTCCTTTTTGCAGGCTGCACTTTCGTAGTTCCCGTTGTTTTTGATGTCTGTCTCCAGTGGCTAAGGTTGTTTCAGTGGGTTGTGTAGGCTTCCTGGTGGAGGGGACTAGTGCCTGTGTTGTGCTGGATGAGGCTGGATCTTGTCTCTCTAGTGGGCAGGTTCACGTCTGGTGGTGTGTTTTGGGGTGTCTGTGGCCTTATTATGATTTTAGGCAGCCTCTCTGCTAATGGGTGGGGTTGTGTTCCTGTTTTGCTAGTTGTTTGGCATAGGTTGTCCAGCACTGTGGCTTGCTGGTCGTTGAGTGAAGCTGGGTGCTGGTGTTAAGATGGAGGTCTCTGGGATATTTCCACCGTTTAATATTATGTGGAGCTGGGAGGTCTCTTGTTGACCAGTGTCCTGAAGTTGGCTCTCCTACCTCAGAGGCAGAGCCCTGACTCCTGGCTGGAGCACCAAGAGCCTTTCATCCACACAGCTCAGAATAAAAGGGAGAAAAAGTAGGGAGAATTAGTAGAAGTATGAGTAAAGAAAGAAGGAAAAGAGGAAAGGAAGGAAGGAAGAAAGAAGCAAAGAAGGAAAGAAAGGAGGGAGGGAGGGAGGGAGGGAGGAAGGAAGGAAGGAGGGAAAGAAGGGAAAAAGACAGAAAGAAAGATGATACAGTAAAAATAAAATAAAGTATAATATAGTTATTGAATTAAAAAATATTTAGAAAAAAAAAAAAAAAGGGACGGATAGAACCTTAGGACAAATGTTGGAAGCAAAGCTATACAGAGAAAATCTTACACAGAAGCATACACATACACCTTCACAAAAAGAGGTAAAGGGGGAAAAATCATAAATCCTGCTCCCTGAGACCACCTCCTCAATTTGGGGTGATTCGTTGTCTAAAGGAGGGAAGGAAGGAAGGAAAGAAAGAAAGAACGAAGGTAAAGTATAATAAAGTTATTACAATTAAACTTAATTATTAAGAAAAAGAATTTTTTAAAAAAAGTCATGGACGGATAGAGCCCTAGGACAAATGGTGGAAGCAAGAGTATACAGACAGGATCTCACACAGAAGCATACACGTACACACTCACAAAAAGAGGAAAAGGGAAAAAAATCATAGATCTCGCTCCTAAATTCCACCTCTTCAATTTGGGATCATTCCTTGTCTATTCAGGTATTCCACAGATGCAGGGTATATCAAGTTGATTGTGGAGCTTTAATCCGCTGCTTCTGTGGCTGCTGGGAGAGATTTCCCTTTCTCTTCTTTGTTCTCACAGCTCACAGGAGCTCAGCTTTGGATTTGGCCCTGCCTCTGCGTGTAGGTCGCTGGAGGGCGTCTGTTTTTTCGCTCAGCCAGGACGGGGTTAAAGGAGCCGCTGATTCGGGGCCTCCGGCTCACTCAGGCCGGGGGTTGGGGGATGGGGGTAGGAGGGGCACTACGTGCGGGGCGGGCCTGCGGCTGCAGAGGCAGCGTGACGTTGCGGCAGAGGCCGGCGTGACGTTGCACCAGCCTGAGGCCCGCTGTGCGTACTCCCGGGGAAGTTGTCCCTGGATCCCGGGAACCTGGCAGTGGCGGGCTGCACAGGCTCCGCGGAAGAGGGGTGTGGAGAGTGACCTGTGCTCGCACACAGGCCCCTTGGTGGCGGCAGCAGCAGCCTTAGCGTCTCCCGCCCGTCTCTGGGGTCCGCGGTTTTAGCCGCGGCTCGCGCCCGTCTCTGGGGTTTGCGCTTTCAGCCGCGGCTCGCGCCCGTCTCGGGGGCTCGCGCCCTCAGCCGCGTCTCGCGCCCGTCTCGGGGGTTCGCGCTTTTAGCCGCGGCTCGCGCCCGTCTCTGGAGTTCCTTTAAGCAGCGCTCTTAAACCCCTCTCCTCGCGCACCAGGAAACAAAGAGGGAAGAAAAAGTCTCTTGCCTCTTCGGCCGGTGCAGGCTTTTCCCCGAACTCCCTCCCGGCTAGTCGTGGTGCACTAACCCCTTCAGGCTATGTTCAAGCCGCCAACCCCAGTCCTCTCCCTGAGCTCCGTCCAAAACCAAAACCCGAGCCTCAGCTCGCAGCCCCGCCCGCCCCGGCGGGTGAGCAGACAAGCCACTCGGGCTGGTGAGTGCCGGTCAGCACCGATCGTCTGTGCAGGAATCTCCCCGCTTTGCCCTCCGCACCCGTCGCTGTGCACTACTCCGCGGTCCCGAAGCTCCCCCCTCCGCCTCCCGCAGTCTCCGCCCGCGGAGGGGCTTCCTAGTGTGTGGAAACTTTTCCTCCTTCACAGCTCCCTCCCACTGGTGCAGGTGCCGTCCTTATTCTTTTGTCTCTGTTTTTTCTTTTGCCCTACCCAGTTACGTGGGGAGTTTCTTGCCTTTTGGGAGGTCTGAGGTCTTCTGCCAGCCTTCAGTAGGAGTTCTGTAGGAGTTGTTCCACGTGTGGATGTATTTCTGGTGTATCCGTGGGGAGGAAGGCGATCTCCGCGTCTTACTCTTCCGCCATCTTCAAGGTCCCCCCCTGTTTGATAGCATTTTACCCACGGTAGAACTTCTTTCAAAACTGGAGTTAATCTTCTCAAACCCTGCTGCTGCTTTGTCAACTAAGTTTATGTGATATTCTGAATCCTTTGTTGTCATTTCAACAATCTTCACAGCATCTTCACCGGGAGTAGATCCTTTCTTTTTTTTTTTTTTTTCTGATTCCTGAATGCAGTTTTATTTAACAAAGTTTCCCTATCAACACTCTGTTAAGTAGATCCTTTCTTAAGAAACCACTTGCTTTGCTCATCCATTAGAAGCAACTCCTCATCAGTTAAAGTTTGATCATGAGATTGCAGCAATTTAGTCACATCTTCAGGCTCCACTTCTAATTCTAGTTCTCTTGCTGTTCTCACCACATCTTCAGTTACTTCCTCCACCGAAGTCTTGAACCCCTCAAAGTCATCCATAAGGGTTGGAATCATTTTCTTCCAAACTCCTGTTAATGTTGATATTTTGACCTCTTCCCATGAATCATGAATGTTCTTAATGGCATCTAGAATGGTGAATCCTTTCCAGAAGGTTTTCAATTGACTTGCCCAGATCCATCAGCAGAATCACTATCGATGGCAGCTATAGTCTCATGAAATTTCTTAAAAAGACTTGAAAGTTGAAATTACTCCTTGATCCGTGGGCTGCAGAATGGATGTTGTGTTAGCAGGCACGAAAACAACATTAATCTCATTGTCCATCTCCATCAGGCTCTTGGGTGACCAGGTGCATTACCAATGAGCAGTAATATTTTGAAAGAAATCTTTTTTTTCTGAGCAGTAGGTCTCCACAGTGGGCTTAAAGTATTCAAGAAAACCATATTGTAAACAGATGTGCTGTCATCCAGGCTTTGTTGTTCCATTTATAGAGCACAGGCAGAATAGATTTAACATAATTCTTAAGGGCCCAAAGATTTTTGGAATGGTAAATGAGCACTGGCTTCAAATTAAAGTCACCAGTGCATTAACGCCTAACAAGAAAATCAGCCTGTCCTTTGAAGCTTTGAAGCCAGACATTGACTTCTCTCTAGCTATGAAAGTCCTAGATGCCATCTTCTTCCAATATGAGGCTGTTTCATCTACGTTGAAAATCTGTTGTTTAGTGGAGCCACCTTCTGATTTAGATCTTCTGGGTAAGTTGTTGCAGCTTCTACATCAGCACTTACTGCTTCACATTGCACTTTTAGGTTTTGAAGATGGCTTCTTTCCTTAAACTTAATGAATCAACCTCTGCTAGCTTCACGCTTTTCTTCTGCAGCTTCCTCATCTCTCCCAGCCTTGATAGAATTTTAGAGGGTTAGGGCCTTCCTATGGATTAGGCTTTGGCTTAAGGGAATGTCACGTTTGGTTTGATCTTCTATCCAGACCACTAAAACTTCTTGCATATCAGCAGTAAAGCTGTTTCACTTTCTTACCATTTGTGTGTTCACTGGAGTAGCACTTTTAATTTCTTTCAGTCACTGTTGCTTTGCATTCACAACTTGACTAATTGTTTGGCACAAGTGGCCTGGCCTTTGACCTATCTCAGCTTTCGACATACCTTTCTCACTAAGCTTCATCGTATCTAGCTTTTGATTTAAAGTGAGAAATGTGCGACTCTTCCTTTCACTTGAACAGTTAGAGGCCATTGTAGGGTGATTCATTGACCTAATTTCAATATTTTTGTGTCCCAGGGAATAGGAGGGCCCAAGGAGAGGGAAAAGGACAGGAGATTGGCTGGTCAGTAGAGCATTGAGAACACATACAACATTTATCAGTTAAGTTCACCATCTTATATGGGTGCAGTTTGTCGTGCCCCAAAACAATTACATAGTAACATCATAGGTCACTAGTCACCGATCACCATAACAAATATAGTAATAATGAAAAAGTTTGAAATATTGTGAGAATTACCAAAATGTGACACAGAGACACAAAGTGAGCAAATACTGTTGGAAAAATGGCGCCGATACACTTGCTCCCTGCAAGGTTGCCAGAAACCTTCAGTTTGTGGAAAACACAATATCTGTGAAGTACAATAAAGTGAAGTGAAATAAAATGAGGTATGCTTGTGTAATGAAACAATGAGAGTAACAAGTGAGTAGAAAGGAAAGAATAACTAATAGAATAACAAAATACTATGTAGTATTACATAGTAGACTATATAATACATGACATGACATAGTCTCTAAGTTCAGCATGAGTTTATGCCCAGAAAATATGGATAAAAATAAAAATGTGAAACAGATAAAGAATAAAAGAAGAAAGAGAAAGGGAAGGCAAAAGAAGTACCAGAATTGCTTTATTAACAACTGGACAAGCACCCAGGACCTTCGTGCCTAGTCTGGAGTGTGTCCTCTAAGTCAACACTCCGCCCATAAAATGTGGCTCAACAAATGTCCTGAGCTCTGAACACAGGGATTGCATTTTTCCCAAATAGCCTGCATTATTCCATTTCCATCAGCATCTTCTACGTGCCAGGTGTTCTCATATATTGGAGACACCATTAAAATAAAACAAAGTCCCTACCTTGTTTTTCATCAGAGCACTCAACACTAGTTGATATTTTATTATAAATTATTTTAAATTGTCTGTAGTATGTGTCCCACCTAAAAGTGTGCTCCAGGAGGGAAATGACCTATCTTTCCTGTTCACTGTTCTATTCCCAATGCCTTTTTTAGACCCTACTCATCAGTTACTAGTTGAATAGATGAATAAATGCATGCATGAGAGAATGAGTGAATAATCTTGGGAATGAAGTGATTAAACAGGAAATTATGAGTTTCTTCTGAACCACTATCTTGAGGGATAGTTTATTGAGCATAAAACATAGAAAGAATAGGGTTGCTGGTCATATAATGTGTACTTTCTGTTCTGGTTATATAAGATGTATACTTTCTGTTCCCACACCAAACAGGAAATGACTCTTCTCGCCAAAAAGGGATGTAAAATTCCCCAACTTAAAGCAGTAGTCAATATAGTTTAGGCTAAATGTGGTAAAAATAAATCCCACAATTTCAGTCACTTAACACAGTAAAACGTTACTTCATTTTTCCATCACAGCCCCTTGAGTGGTTCTGATATAACCAGTGACTTGGGGAGCTCAGCTCTTTCCATCTTGTGGCTTACCATTTTGAACTCTTTCTTTTCAGAGCTTTAACATGGGGATAGAGACAGCGGGCAACGTGTGTGGCATGTTACGGCCAGGACGTGAAGTGATGTGCATTACTTCCATCCGTATTCTATTAGCATAATATCATCGACTTGTAAAAGGGCTGCAAAATGTGGTCATCCTGTGTGCCAAGGGGGAAATTATGGTTTGGTGAACACATGGCATTGTCTTATGTTACATTTTCAACACTGAGTTTAAAAATAAGAAGAGCCATGCTGTTTCTAGCCATAGCCGACAGGTATAGGAAGTACAGATGGGAAACAAAATAGTCTACACAAATCCTTTAATAAAGATCCAGTAATAAGATATTACTTAATTTATTCACTAGATATATATGAAGTTATTACTGTATACCACTCTTTGTACTGTCTTATAGCCTACAGTCTAGAAGGAAAGATATGTGAGCTGTTATAATGAAGTAAGATGAGCATCTTGATAAAGTACAGCATGTTGTGGGAAAACCATAATAATATTTTAAAATAATAATAATTACTAAGATTTTGAGCATTTGCTGTGTATCAGGCACTTTAAAGATACTATTGCCTTTGTTTTTCACAAAGGTAAGAGATAGACACTATTGTTGTTGTTTTGTGGATGGGTAAAGCAAGGCTTAGAGCAAATCAGTAGCTTACTCAAGGTCACACAATAATGAATATACTTCAAGTAACTGAATAAGCAATGATTAGCCTTGGTAATGAAAGTTTCTAAAACAAGAATGGGATGGTTTTACCCCAGATTATGTCATATAGAATGAAATAATATAAAACTCCCAGAGGAAAACCCACATGAGGTGAGCACTGAAACTATTCCATGACCACGTAGAGATTCTTACCAGCTCCTTTGTGAGCAAGAACCAAAGGTGACAGCAGGATCAACTGTGCATTCCCTTCCTCTGCTGCACAGAGAACTGAAAATAAAGCCCACAGAGTTTCCATACGAAGTGTGAGCCCTACTTTTTTAAGCAAATTTTTTGTCGTTTTTAGGCCCAACTTAAAAAATCTCAGTCACTGCAAAACACTCTATCTCCTTACCTCTCTGTCTCCTTATCTATCTTCTTATCTATCTATCTGTCTCTACTTATCTGTCTGTCTACTTATCTGTCTGTGGATTTATCTAATCTATCTATTTAATCTATTTTACCTGCCTACATAACAACCTAGAGAGAGAAGCTAAGTGTAGCGAAGTAGGTGTTTCCTTTGAAATTTGTCTCTTATGCTGGGGTGTGCTTTGCCCTGGCAATGTGGTTATGTATCTACATAATCAAATAAGAAAATATTTGTGAGTGCACACAGTCCCATTCCATGTAAATGAGAAATTTTATGCTCAGCTAAAGTAATTTATTGATTTAGTGATCGATGTAGGAATTAATAAACAACACAATTTATATTTATGATTCTCCTTTTTTTTAACACCTTTATTGGAGTATAATTGCTGTACAATGGTGAGTTAGTTTCCGCTTCACAACAAAGTGAATCAGCTATACACACAAAAACATACCCATATCTCAGCCCTCCTGTGTTTCCCTCTCACCCTCCCTATCCCACCCCTCTAGGTGGTCACAAAGCACAGAGCTGCTCTCCCTGTACTATGTGGCTGCTTGCCACTAGCTATTTGTTTTACATTTGGTAGTGTATATAAGTCCATTCCACTCTCTCACTTCTTCCCAGCTTACCATTCCCCCTCCCCATGTCCTCAAGTCCATTCTCTGTGTCTGTGTCTTTATTCTTATTCTGCCTCTAGGTTCTTCAGAAACTTTTTTTTTTTTTATTCCATATATATATGTTAGTATATGGTATTTGTTTTTCTCTTTCTGACTTACTTCACTCTGTATGATACACTCTAGGTCCATCCACCTCACTACAAATAACTCACTTTCATTTCTTTCCATGGCTGAGTAATATTCCATTGTATATATGTGCCACATCTTCTTTATCCATTCATCTGTCGATGGACACTTAGGTTAGGTTGCATCCATGTCCTGGCTAATGTAAATAGAGCTGCAGTGAACATTGTGGTACATGACTCTTTTTAAATTATGGTTTTCTCAGGGTATATGCCCAATTGTGGGATTGCTGGGTCCTATGGTAGTTCTATTTTTAGTTTTCTAAGGAACCTCCATACTGTTCTCCATAGTGGCTGTATCAATTTACATTCCCACCAACAGTGCAAGAGGGTTCTCTTTTCTCCACACCCTCTAAATCCACAACATTTATCTTTTGTAGATTTTTTGATGATGGCCATTCTGATTGGTGTGGGGTGATTCCTCATTGTACTTTTGATCTGCATTTCTCTAATGATTAATGATGTAGAGCTTTCTTTCATGTGTTTGTTGGCAATCTGTATATTCTTTGGAGAAATGTCTATTTAGGTCTTCTGCCCATTTTTGGATTGGGTTGTTTGTTTTTTTGATATTGACCTGTATGAGCTGCTTGTAAATTTTGGAGATTAATCCTTTGTCAGTTGCTTCATTTGCAAATATTTTCTCCCATTCTGAGGGTTGCCTTTTCATCTTGTTTATGATTTTCTTTGCTGTGCAAACGCTTTTAAGTTTCATTAGGTCCCATTTGTTTATTTTTGTTTTTATTTCCATTTCTCTAGGAAGTGGGTCAAAAAGGATCTTGCTGTGATTTATGTCATAGTGTTCTGCCTGTGTTTCCCTCTAAGAGTTTTATAGTGTCTGGCCTTACATTTAGGTCTTTAATCCATTTTGAGTGTATTTTTGTGTATGGTGTTAGGGAGTGTT